>NW_019268532.1:335085-422466 GCF_002738365.1 Cucurbita moschata
CCCCCCCCCCCCAAAAAAAAAAAAGGAAAAAACATATAACGTACGTAATCAAAGCGCTGATGAAATCCGACGGGGAAGAAGCGGTGGCGCTGAGCTTAGAGAGGATAGAGATGAGGAGGTCGTCCGGCAAGGACTGAAAAAAATCAGAAACTACGGCGGAAGAGCGCGGCGGGGAAAAGCGCCTCCTTTTGGGGGAACCGGAGAAATACTGTAAATTTGTTTGTGAAGCTCTCTTCTTCATGTTGGTTCTCATGGGAGAGAGGCTGATATCTGACACAGTCAAACGCAGAGGGAAAAGGGAAGGAAGCATCAAACAAGAGCTCATTTATATATATATATATAAAAAGAAAATATTATATGAGAGGTAGTGAATGTACGAAATTAGCCTTGGGGTTGTTGTCGTATTCAAAGGTCAAAATTGGGTTGACCCAGATGGGCTGAGCAGGGCAGCTTTTTGGAGTGCTACCCTGTTTTAGTGTACTACGAAAATAAAATTAATTAATTTTAAAAAAAAAATTAAAAAAATTATTAATTGGTTTCTGTTGGAAATTAATAATGTTTGTTGGGGGTGACAGATAGGATAGGGCGAGGTGGTATGAATGTATGGATGTATATATGTTTGTATTAGTAGAATAACCGTCGCACTTGGCTTGGCTTGGCTTGGCTTGGCTTTGACTTGACTTGGCTTGGCTTGGCTTTGACTTGACTTGGTTCTCGTAGAAGCGCTTTTTTTGGGGTTTGTTGCTGTTTTCAAAAGCGCCTAAATTATAACTGCTTGCCATTAAAACATGAACAAATGAGCTGGCAGTCCACCTCAGCCTCTCTTATTTCTTTTTATTTATTTCTCAATTTCTCATTTTTCAATATTCTTTTTTACTTTAAAATATCTTTTTTTAAGAAAGATTTGAATTTTTTAAATATATTTAAAAAGTAAAAATATTTATAGTGTTTTTAGGTTTAATTAGTTTGAATTAAAATATTATAATACACATTAAACAATATCTTAATCAAAATCTTTAACATCCACAACTACCATCTTCTTTTCCCCTTTTTCGGGTTCTTAATTTACCCGAGATGTGTAGCAAGAGATTTTGTGAGATCTCGTATCAATTGGAGAAGATAACGAAGCATTCCTTATAATAGTGTGAAAATCTCTCCCCAGTCGACGTGTTTTAAAATCGTGAGACTGACAGTGATACGTAACGGGTCAAAACGAATAATATCTACTCGTGGTGGACTTGGGCTTGAGGTTAATGGCTGCTAGCAGTGGGTTTGGGCGGTTATAGATTTTCTACTTGGGGCCCAGTAATAGAAAAATGTCTAGCTTGGCTCTTGTTAACTATTGACCCTACTTGTTCTTATGGGTGTTCACCCCAAAGTGTGACCAGACAAAAACATATTCTCATCTTTTTAAAAATTCCAATATTATCCTTGACTTTTTCAAAACTATTCTTTGAGTAGAAATCTTCTGCAACATGGAACGACAAAACAATGACTCGTGTTAGATGAAAGTCCCACATCGGCTAATTTAAGGAATGATCATGGGTTTATAATCAAAGAATACTATCTCCATTAGTATGAGACTTTTTGGGGAAGTCGAAAGCAAAGTCACGAGAGCTTATGCTCAAAGTGGATAATATCATACCATTATGGAGAGTCGTGTTCATCTAACAACTCGAACCTTTAGATTAAGTTTGAGAAAACGACATTTTGACAAATTGACTTTTTGGATTTTAGTATGTTATAAATTTTAAAACGTTTAAAATAAAAATGGCATTACAAATTTGGAAGAAAATAAGGATATTATTAAAATAAATGACGAAATTTAAACATATATAAAATGTTTGCCTCTATATGTCTGTTGTGAGGTTTGTGATTAATGAAGAAAAGGACAAAAATAATAAACAAAAATTAATTAGAAACCCGACAAGTTTAGTGGCATAAGCGGCAGTTGGAGAAGAGTATAAATAAAATTAAAAATAATTATTTTAAAATTCAAAGTGCAACTAAATTAGAAAAGAAATGAACGGCTATAAATGCAAAAATGTCTGTCAGCATGGCCTCCGTCGGCGTCTAACCCTAACCGAACCACCGCCGGCCGATGGGATTGTTAACTTTATAAGTCAATCCCACCCCCTTCTCAACCACTCCTCGCCTCCCTACCCCTCTTCTAGAAACACCAATTTCAATAATTATATTCCGTTAAATATATGTTTTTGTTTTCGATCTTCGATGTTAAATGAAAATTAGTAATATATTTGTTGGCGTTAAATTTTAGGTGAGTCAATGTTTTTTTGATGTCGTAGTTTGAATAGTAGTTTAGGGGACAAAGATCTGGCGTGGACGTGATGTTGTGCTTAACCAGCTCCACTCTCCTCTTTAACGTTTAATATGTTTGGTGTTAATGATAACGCGCGATGTATAGATGATGTGGACTTATGGCTCAAGTCACGGATGGTGATGCTGGATTTGAGGTGGAATGGGTCGGTTGTAATTGGTAGTCCTTGCATAAAAATCATGCATGGATCTGGTGTAGTGCTCGTATTCTAGTGCTTAAATCGGTATGCAAATTAAGTTATATCAATAGTGTTTTCATTTACTTATGATCAAACATGGTTAGTTCGAACTGAGACCAAACTATTGTGTGTCATACATTTGAAGGGTGTTTTTCTTTTAAGGATGTACGTCTTAGGTCATCGACAATCATGGTGGACTTCTTATTTGTAACGGCTCAGATCCACCACTAGCAGATTCTTTGAGCTTTCCCTTTTGGGCTTCCCCTCAACGCTTTAAAACACGTTTACTAGGGGAAGGTTTCCAGACCCTTATAAATGGTGTTTTGTTTTCCTCTCCAACCAAGGTGGGATATCACAATTCACCCCCTCTTCGGGGCCCAACGTCCTCGCTGACACTCGTTCCTTTCTCCAATCGATGTGGGACCACCACCAAATCTACCCCTTTGGGACCCAGCGTCCTTACTAGCACACTGACTTGTGTCTACCTCCTTCAGGGAACAACCTCTTCACTGGCACATAGTTCAGTGTCTGGCTCTAATACCATTTATAACGGTCGAAATCCATTGCTAGCAGATATTGTCCTCTTTAAGCTTTCCCCTCCGAGTTTCCCCTCACGGCTATAAAATGCGTCTGCTAGGAGAAGGTTTCCACATTCTTATAAAAGGTGTTTTGTTCTCCTCTCCGACCAATGTAGAACATCACAATGTTGAGTCAAATAGACATGTTTTTGAGGTAGTATTTCGTGTAGGAGCTAGCTAGCTCCATACCCGGCAACACGTTAGATATTTTTCTAATTATGTGATAAAATATTTTCTTCGATTTTCTTTTATTTAAAGAAAATGTTTCGATTAAAAAACTATTAATATTGGTAAAGAAAAATTTTGAACAAGATTAAATTAAAAATTTTAAAATAATTTTAGATTAAAAGTTGAAACAAACACGAAAAACATTATTTTAAGCTAATTATTATTTTTAAACACGAAAAAGGTTTCATAAAAGTTGCTTTTAAAAATAAATTAATAATTTTTTCATGAAAATAAACCATCCTTACTTTTAATCTTTTTATTTCCTTTACTTTCGAGACCCTCTCCCTCACGTGACCTTCTAATTAACACTTTCATGTTTGTCAGAAAAAAAAATCATTTCTTTATTTAAAAAATACTGATTTTTTAAGTTTTTTTTAAATAATATTAAATAATTATTAAAATGCAGAAAAATTATAAAACTTTAAAAAATAAAAATAATTAATTAAATTACTTGAGTTAAATCAAATCTTTAAAAAATATTATTAGTAATTATTAATGAAGTGGTTAAGCTAATTTAGGTCGCTTTTACCCTAAATTCGAGTAATTAATAATTTAGCTATATGTCGTATTCGTTATAATCGCATATCGACCTTCTCTCGATTAATTAAATGTATTTTTCATGCATTATCAATCTATACAACTAGCTAATTTACGTCGCCTGTGACTTATCGGATAAGTTTAATTTAATTTATTTTCTTTCTAATAATTAAATTAAATTGAATCCCCTAACTTTTGAACCAAGTTGGTATTTGATGTTAGCAATTAATAAATAATGAAATAACAAATAATGCATGTTTATTCGTTTGGTATATAATTACTTCATTAAATACATTTTTAATTAAAAATTAGCCCTTTTGTTAGGTAGGAAACGCCAATAATGACCTTCCCAAGCTTTAATTAAATGACATCAAATTCAACTAATACTCGCAAAATATTTTAATTTTTATTAATATCATAATTTTTAATAATAGTTTTAACCAAATAAAAATAAAGAATTATGGTCGTTTCACAAAATAATTAATTAAAAAAACTATATTTGAAATTTAAATGAAAAAAATTATATTTGAAATTTAAGTCATGTGATGTCCTAAGTTGGTTGGGGAGGAGAACAAACCACCGTTTATAAGGGTGTGGAAATCTTTTCGTAGCAGACGCGTTTTAAAGCCTTGAGGGGAAGCCGAAAGAGGACAATATTTGCTAGTAGTGGATCTGTGCCATTACAAATGGTATCAGAGCCAGACACTGGACGATGTGCCAGTAAAGATGCTGGCCCCAAATGGGGGTGAATTTGGGGGCGGTCCCACATCAATTGGAGGAAGGAAAGAGTGCCAGCGAAGATGCTGGGCCCTGAATCGGGGTGGATTGTGATGTCCCACATTGGTTGGGGAGAAAAACAAACCACCATTTATAAGGGTGTGGAAACCTTCCCCTAGCAGACGACTTTTAAAGCCTTGAGCGGAAGCCCGAAGATGACAATATTTGCTAGCACTGAATTTGGGCATCTGAGTCGTTACAAATTCAGTATCTAATGGCTTCAACATTCCTTTTGTGAGATGTCACATCGATTAAAGAGCGGAACGAATGTCAGCAAAGACGTTGGGCTCCGAATGGGGGAGGTGGGTTGTGAGATCCCACATCGGTTGGAGGGGGTGGAATGTGAGATAGAGAAACAAAGAATTCTTTAAAAGGGTATGGAAACCTTTGCCTAAAGAGGACAATATCTGATAGCGGTGAGCTTAAGCTGTTACACCTTTACATCTCTACAACATAACCACGTACTCATGTATCGTACTCTTTTACTTTACTCGGGATCACTCACGTTCGAATATAGTTTTATTTCATTTATATATCATACTCGTCACATGTCTACTAACTTTCACCTCGGTTCCGTAAATTTACAAAATACTAGCTACCAATGGATCACGTACATATCTTCCACAGAAAGCAACTAGAAAGATCATAATAATAATACTATTATTACGAAAATAAGAGAACGTTGACCGTTGACTGCGATATCCGAACACAAAAGTTCAACCAAAATGACAGCCCGGCCACGGGTATCCACTTCCATTTCCAACTTCCACCGACATTCTTTATTTTATTTATATCATTATTTAATCACCAATTACGTATATATATTTTTTAATTTTATTCCTATTTTTAAAATTTATTATTATTTTATTTTAATTCATAGCGAGAAAATGGAATAATGTTTATAGAAAACTTAACCATTTAATACACTTCAACGTAATTAAAAAAACGTTGTCATTTTCATAATTATTATATTATTTAACCAAATGAAGATTTAAACTTTAGCTTTTGGTCGGAAATATAATATTTTAGCGAAGAGTATGATACACCAACTATATAATATATTTATATACGTATATATATACACAAACTATATAATATGTTTTAGAATATATGAAGCCAAAAATAAATTTGTTTGGAAGAGTAATGAGATTAGGTATTTATGGTGAAGCAAACTAAGCAATAGATGCATCATTTAATCACATTAATTAAAAAGGGTCGGTATCTAATCTCTTTAATTATGATTATGACTTTTTTTTTTTTTTAATTTTTTTCTTTCATTAAATTATTATTACACATTTTTGTTTGAAGTATTTCCAATTTTTTTTCTAATTTATTAATATGCATTTATCACGGTTTAATTTTGTTTGCCACGTAATTATTATTTTTTTTTCAAAATCTTTTTAACTCAAAAGCTAAGAGGATTACGGAAGGTTAGAGAGTTCGTTGCTTAAAAGAAGAGCTAAACGTTGAAATGAAATCATACCTATTAAGCGGCGGTTTGTTACTCGAGTCAAATCGAAGTTAAGAGTTGAGTAAAGAAGATCGTTACGCACCTTGATAGTGATTGCATCTTTCTTTAGTTATATAAATGAGCGTATGGATTGCATTAAATGAGCTCGAGTGCCTCGAGACCCTTATAGGGTATAGTACTATTTGGTCGTTTAAGTCACCTCTAAAAGTTAGTCGGTCGAATTTAGCTCGTGTTCAAAGGAGAGAATCTATTATGTGACACTCGAGTAAAAAAGAAGTAGGAAACATGATTGTTTCAGAGGAGAATGTCAGGGTCATCTGATGATAAATTTAGATTCTGAATCCGGATCCAAATCCTGGGCATAGGTTATTACATACTATGTTCTCAATCGACGAATGGAACGAGCACACGTCCTTGCGTTTTTGGAAACAATGAGACGTTATCCCTAACGTCTCAATTTAGAAGTCTTAAATCCTAATTTCGATGAACACTGAAATTGAAAGAATTTAGAGGAGACTACGTCTTATCGGATACAAAAAAACATGAATAGACTACGTCGCAAGGGCGTATTCGTCTAAACCCATTTTCACTCGACAACCGGAGACGACACGTCAGCGCATAATATTGTATAATTCCAACTATGACCCTACCAACAATAAGATTAAAAAATGAAAGCATTGAATAAAGAAGTGAATGAGAGAGAGAGAGGAAAAATGATTGGGCAAAACCTGTGTCCCCGGCCTCAATGCATGCCTCTGCCTCCCACAGTTGAATAAGTTTGAGTGTGGTGGGCAATAATCCACTGCACCCAACACTCCCAAAACTTCAAGATTTGGTTCATTATTAGCCTCTCGATTTGGGGACCACGCAACCACCCTTTTAGTGTTGCTCTCTTCAAGATGACAGCTCAACAATACATATATATATATATATAGATAGATAGATGGTAACCTAGTCTATAATGGTCACAATCTTTCTTTAACAGACATATTTTAAAATCGTAAGACTAATAGAGATATGTAATAGGCCAAAACGGACAATATCTAATAACGATAGTCTTAGACTATTACAAATGGTATTAAACCCAAGTATCGAGCGGTGTGTCAGCGAGAACGCTGGACCCTCGAGAGAGGTGGATTGTGAGATCCTACATCGTGGAGAGAGGAAAACGCACATTTCTCATTAAGGTATGAAAACCTCTTGCCCTCGAACAAGTCAGTCAACTAAAACTTGGGTCGTTGTTCGGATGATGTATTCTCAAGCTTGAAGCCTTGTTCTTGAAAAAACGAGACAGAGAGTTTCTCTACAATTCTACGGTGTCAAAATCTTACTCTTTTGAGACTTATAGTGTTGTAAGATCTCACATCGGGTAGAGAGAGACACAAAACATTCCTTACAAGGGTGTACAAACATCTACTTAGTAGACACGTTTTAAAATCGTGAGAATGACAGATATATGTAATGGGCCAAAACGAACAATATCTAATAGTGGTGGATTTAGACGGCTACAAATGGTATTAGAGCCAGACACTGAGTGTTGTGTCAGCGAGGACGTTGGGCCCTCAAGGAAAGTGGATTGTGAGATCTCACGTCAGTTGGAGAGAGGAAAACACGCATTACTCATAAGGGTATGAAAATCTTTCGCTCTCGAACAAGTCAGTCAACTAAAACTTGAGTAGCCGTTCGGATGACGTATGCTCAAGCCTGAAGCCTTGTTCTTGAAAAAACGAGATAGAGAGTTTGGAAATCGATTTGAGAAAGCAATGTTATAAAGTAGCAAACAATAAGTAGCAACAACGACGACGTTTATAACATACGAACATGTTTGAATAGATGTGTTGTGGATAAGTATGGTCGTGAGACTGGGCACGGTCGGGGAGCGGAGCATGTGAAGGATGAATAATGAAAAGCGGGTGCGAAATCTGAAGCGAAAAAGGATAGACACAAAGAGAAGGGCCTCATAATTCCTTAAAGAGGGGACCAACACCAAATCCCTTTGCTTTGTCTTCTGGCTTCCAAATTGTTACCCTCAGAAATTGGGTATTTTGTGGTAATAATAACCACCAAATTTCACTGCCGAGACCTTCACTTCTCATAAGATCCCCTAATCATTTCATGCCGATCAGATCAAATCCTCTGTTTTTCTTTTGTTTTTCATTCAATTCTTTTGCTTCTCCTCAAAGAAAACTTGGTTCGTTTCTGTACCCAAATCCCAATGGATGCCAACTGGTTTACTCCACTTTTCAACGTCCAAAAGCTGGAGGTGCTTTCAAGGTGTTTGTGAAAAGTCCTCAATGAAATCTGCTCTTCTTCAAGCCAATGCATGATTGCCCACATGGCTGAAAGCGCTTTTGAGACAGGTTTCATGCTCGAATTCCACTCTTTTTCTTGCCATTTTCAAGATTTGTTTGTTGATTATCTGTGTCGTCTTACCAAACCCTGCTTTTAATTGTTTGATATTTGGTGGAGATTTGTGTAGATAAGTCATTTGATTGAATGATAATGCTATGATTTGTAGGTGTTAAAACTACAGTTTTGCTTCCTTAAATCCCACAAATTTTGGGTTTTTTCTTGGTCGGTGTGTTCTTCTTCTTTGAATCTCTAATCATTAGCTGAATCTGTTGTGAAATCAAATCCACACCCCTTCATAATTTTGGAGCTCAGTTAGAATAATTATGTCGTTGAGTTTAAACTAAGCATGTTTTGATTTAAAACAGTGAAAGAGAGAATTTTACAAGTAATGGACTTGGATAATTCTGATGGTGATGGTTTCTAGGGTGGGCTGTGGAATGAAAATGGAAAAGTTCCTCATCATCAAGCCCAAAACTTCATTCCACCATCAAATTCGACCAATCCAATCAAACCGAGTCATTTATTTCGTAAACAAATATTAGTCGGGTAAATTTCTAATGCTAGAAGGATACCTAATTTATGAGATCCCACATTGATTGAAGAAGGAAACAAGTGCCAGTGAGAACGTTAAGTCCTAAAAGGGGTGGATCATTAGATCCCACATTGGTTGAAGAGAGGAACGAAACATTTTTGTATAAGCGTGTAAAAATCTCTCTCAAGCAGATCCATTTTAAGAACTTTGAGGGGAAGCCCAAAAATGACAATTTCTGCCTGCACTGGGCTTAGGCTGTTACAATGGTATCAGAGCTAGACACTAGGTGGTGTACCAACGAGGACGTTGGGTCCCGAAGGAGGTGGACATCAGGCGGTGTGTCAACAAGGACATTGGACCCCGGAGGGAGGTGGATTATGAGCTCCCACATCAACTAGAGAAGGGAATGACTCTTAGTGAGGACGTTGGGGTCCAAAGGAGAGTGGATTGTAAGATCTCACATCGACGGGAGGAGAGAATAAAAGAATCTCGAAAGGGAAAGCTTAAATAAGACAATATCTATTAGTATGACGAACCAAAAGAGGTATGAACCAAAATGGCCCCGAGAAAAAATCTAATTATGTGCACACCCAAATGTTACGTAATTTAAATAATTAAATGGGCATATATTATGGTTGGAAAACTAAATATTTACTCCACCAAGTTACAAGTACAAAATTTGTACCTTTAAACCTATAGTAAAAATTCAATGCAACATTCTAACAAAAGTCCCATTAAAATGAATCCTTCAAAATCGGCTGTTGGGTTGGCTAGCCGATAACTGCACGGTGATCGGCCGCCCTCTTCCGCCGCCACCGCAGCTTCTACACGACATCCGACCCGACCCGGAACACGACCGGCACCCAACATCTCCATCGGACCACCGGACACATAGGCATGTAACCCGACCCGACCCATTACATGTGGCGCACCTCGGCATAGGCCTGGCCATCGGCTTCTGCTCAATGACGGACTTCACCACCACCGCGCCGGCCAACACGCTCAGACCGGTGGCAATCTGACTCAGCGCAATCGGATCCATTCTGAGAGAGTAAAGAAAACCGCCGGTTTGAATCGGAAAAAGGATATTGAGATGAAATGAAAAGCGATGAACGGCGAAGAGCAAAAATGGGGTTTAAATAAATAAATAAATAAATACAAAATTGTTTACTCCGTTAGGTTTTTCCTTAGAGTTGAATTGACGGTTTCTATTGGAAGACCGACCCAAAAAAGAAATGGATGCATTTGAATCACGTGTCGAAAATACAGCGACGGCGGCGACCCAAAGTCAAAATTGGAAGCTTTGAATATTTTGCATTTTGCGACGGGCCCGCCGTTGGCCGTCGGCGGACGGCATTGTCGACGGCAAATATTTCACTTTCAAGTTTTCTTTTGTTGGAGCTCTTCAAATTGAAGATGCCCCGATCTCGACAACTCTAGTAAAATCACCCTTTATACATAAGCGGATGGTTAACAATCAAATCCACTCACCAGTACATATTATCCGTTCCAGCTAGAGAGAGATTTCCGTTCCTTCGAGATCTTTGATCTTCTAGTAATAAGTTTTCAACTATTTATCATTAAATTAATTGTTTTAGTAGTTAATTTGTATTAAGCTTTTTGTTTTTTTGTTTTTCATTAATTATTTATAATTAATGCAACTAATAAGTAAGATATATAATGGAAAAATATTTAATGGTTTTTTTTTTCTTTGAAATTAAATTAGTGAACATTGAATAACTTATTGTTGTATTATTGACCATTATTGCAAAATTAAGAAAAATATATTTTATGATTTTTTTTTTTTGGTTTGAAATTGAATTACTGAACATTTAATAACCTATTGTTGTATTATTGACATTTATTACATTAGTTTAGGTATATATTCTTTTGAGTTGGTAAATGGGTCCCGATCATAATACTAATTTATTTTAAATTTTATACGTCATATGCCATAATATAAATAATTTTGTGGTAATTAACGCCAACATTCCATCAATACCATTTGTAACGACAAGTCTATCACCGCTGGTGGATATTGTCCTCTTTGAGCTTTTCCTTTCCGGGAAAGTTTTCGTACCCTAATATAATTTAATTTGAGTGGTAGTTTTTCGAAAATATAAATTGAATTACAAATCTTTTAATTTGATGAATAAAATTAATAAAATAAATAAATATTTTACCATTAATATTTTATTTTTATTTAAAATAAAAAAAAATTGAATACTTTGATTCGAAACAAATATTTATTTCAACATCCATAATTCAAACCCGAAGTAAGAATTCAAAATTTTTTATTTGAAAAAATTGCAATTAATTTAATATTATTAGTTAATGGAAGATTGCATTAAAAAGTAGGAAGTTTATTTGAAAAAATTGCAATTAATTTAATATTATTAGTTAATGGAAGATTGCATTAAAAAGTAGGAAGTTTATTCAACACCACCAAGAAATTCCATTAATTTAATATTATTAATTAATGGAATTTCTTGGTGGTGTTAAATAAACTTCCTACTTTTTAATGCAATCTTCCATTAACTAATAATATATTATTAATTAATGGAAGATTGCATTAAAAAGTAGGAGGTTTATTTAACAAAAATACATTGGTTTTTAAATTTATTGTTGGCTTTTCTTTTTTAATTTTATTTTATTATTTATGAGTAAATAATGTTTGATAATTTNTTTATTTGAAAAAATTGCAATTAATTTAATATTATTAGTTAATGGAAGATTGCATTAAAAAGTAGGAGGTTTATTTAACAAAAATACATTGGTTTTTAAATTTATTGTTGGCTTTTCTTTTTTAATTTTATTTTATTATTTATGAGTAAATAATGTTTGATAATTTATTTAAAATTATATTTAGTTTCTTATTTAAAAAAATTATAATCCCAATTCAAAATTTGGGTATATGATTTTTTTTTAAAAAAAATTAAATATATTTAATCAACAAATTTCAATAACAAAATTTACAATTTAACTCAAATTATATAATAATAATATTGACAATATGTAAAATAATAATAGATAATAATTAACCATTACCACTGAATTATTTTTGAAGGATTGTTATTTCAAAGGTTTTATTATTATTTTTATTATTATTATTATTTTGTATTTTGTATATATATATATAAATTTTTTTTTGGATATAAAAAGCACTTTACATGTCAGAATAAGCTGTGCTCTTTCTGGTATTCATTTAGCATCACAGTCACATACGTAAAGGAAGGTCCATTTCCTTCTTCTTCTTCTACTTCTTCTTCTTCTTCTTCTTCTTCCGAGGAACCGATTTCCGACGAGCTCACCGGAATAAGGAAGGTGCATACTGAAACAGTTGGATAATGGCGCTCCAATTCCATCTTCTCACCTCTCAATCTCCTAAGTTGCCGTCCTTTGCGATGCCGCAGCTTGCGAGTTTCAGATCTCCTAAGTTCGTTGTGGCCTCCACTCTCCGCTCCACTTCCAGGTAGATTCTCCTTCTTTTTTCTTATTCTGTTTTTCAAATCTTTGTGTATTGGTTTTGATCTCTTTTATTATAATGGAGTGTGTTCCTGAATGGCGATGAATATGAAGCCGTTTCAATTGCATTTATATCGTTCTGTTTTTCTTCGTTTCCTATCGCATATCACGTCGACTGAGTGATTATGGCTCATTCCTGCCGGTACGAATAGGTTTTTTCCTTATTCTGTTATAATTCCAGAAAATGAAAATAGATGTTCAATTTTCTTTCCTGTGGCCGTAAATTTGATCTGTAGTTAATCGTGTGGTTGCATGATTGTTCATTTGGTATTCTTTGGTGTATTTGGCGGAGCGGTGTTCACTTTTTCTGTCTTCTTGCGAGCGTTCTATCTTGATCATTTATTCTTCGCTCTGATCTTCCGCAGCTCATATATATATTCCTTTCTCCTACATTTCTCTGCTTATATGTTCATAAACCGATAATAGACCAAGTTGTTCAGGGTAGAATTCTCTGTAATCCGATTCCTTTCTTGTTCTACCTTTAGACAGTATTTTTAATTGTAAACAGCTCGTTTGCAATGAGGACTTAATTATTTAGAAGAATTGTAATCTGCCTATGCAGGAACGAGAAATCTCTGTTTGCTTAACTATTTTGCCTTGTTTTGTGTATTTCGTAAACATACCAGGGAGGTCGAGGCCCTTAAGAAACCCTTTATACCTCCTAGGGAAGTGCATCCTCAAGTAACTCACTCAATGCCACCACAGAAGATAGAGATGTTTAAATGTCTGGAGGATTGGGCAGCAGAGAACATTTTAGTTTATTTGAAACCAGTGGAGAGGTGTTGGCAACCACTGGATTTGTTGCCAGATCCGGCATCTGAAGGATTTCAGGAGCAAGTGATGGAGCTTAGAGAGAGGGCAAAGGAAGTCCCTGATGATTACTTCATCGTTTTAGTTGGAGACATGATTACAGAAGATGCCCTTCCTACTTACCAGACAATGCTTAATACCATGGATGGAGTTAGGGATGAAACTGGAGCAAGCCTCAGTTCTTGGGCCATTTGGACGAGGTCTTGGACTGCTGAAGAGAACAGGCATGGTGACGTACTAAACAAATATCTTTACCTATCAGGGCGAGTTGATATGAGGCAGGTTGAGAAAACTATTCAGTATTTGATTCGATCAGGAATGGTGAGATCCATCTACCACTATCCAATTTTCCTTTACCTCATCACATTACTTTCACAATTTGCTTTTCTTCAAACCCATAGTTATTGAGAGGACAGTATGCACATTAAGACACACGAAAGCGCACACACTTCCATACTATGCTATACTTAATTCATTACAACCTTCACAACTGCTCAAGCATTTTGGAGTATTCCACGCATTTTGCTGGATATTGACACAATTTCTCCATTTTTTCACTAGTCCTGCTAAATTTTTTATTAAAATTTCATATGGATTGTGTCTATTTAGGACCCAGGAACTGAAAACAACCCTTACCTAGGATTTATATACACCTCATTTCAAGAGAGAGCAACCTTCATCTCCCATGGGAACACTGCCAGATTAGCAAAGGAGCACGGAGACATAAAGTTGGCCCAATTATGTGGAACAATTGCTGCAGATGAGAAGCGACACGAAGCTGCATATACAAAAATAGTTGAAAAGCTGTTTGAGATAGACCCTGAAGGAACCATCCTGTGTTTTGAAGACATGATGAGGAAGAACATTACAATGCCAGCCCACATGATGTACGATGGCCGTGACAACAACCTCTTCAATCACTTCTCGGCACTTGCTCAGAGGCTGGGGGTTTATACAGCCAAGGACTACGCCGACATATTGGAGTATTTGGTTGGGAGATGGAAGGTGGAACAGCTCAAAGGACTGTCAGGTCACGGGCAGAAGGCTCAGGATTATGTGTGTGGGTTACCAGCAAGAATTAGAAGGCTAGAAGAAAGAGCTCGAACACGGGCAAAAGAAGGTCCTACAGTTCCGTTCAGTTGGATTTTCAATCGGGAGGTTAAGCTGTAGTACGTGCAAAGAAGCAAACGAATGATTAATCGCCACTATCCAAAGGATAAGAAAATAGCAATTCGTGTTCTAGTGAAAAAATATCGTGTGATGGAGTCAATTAGGGATCCGAAGTAGGAGAGTTTAAGCGTTCTCTACGTTTTTCTTCTTTTTGTGTAACTTGCGTCAGCTGTAATATCTGGTTCCGCAGAATAACAAAATAATCTAAACATTATACATTATAAATATGTTCTTATATACAAATCTGTGTCAGAAATTTAACGAAATTAGTGCCCAAATTCCTATTTGGGTTTTGAATTTATAATCAATCTTCTGTTTTAGTTGTATTCAAAATTGGGTGGCAGGCACCCGACCCATCATACAGTGCACGTTCGGCCACCGTCAAACACCCTCGGGGGGGGGTCACCCATGTGCGGCGCCACAATCCATTGCGGACACTGTTTCCTTCTACGTTCCAACCTTTCCCCATATCTAGAGATTGCACTTCAACTACTAATTATTAAACTAAAAAAAGAAAAAAAAAATCACTTAGTAAGAACTTTTTTTTTTTTTTGGTCGTATGAAGAAATAAGAGATTGGGAAGGAAGGCTGAAAGGATTTTAAAAAATCTGACATAAACTCAAAATACTGATCGAATCTGAAATTAGTAAAAGGGACTCGTAAGCTATGAATGAGGATCGAATTCGAAAAATCAATAACATCGCTAATCTTTTAGAGATCAGCACCTGGAATCTAAATGAGCTACCAAGAGTCCGACATTCGTTTGAACTTTCTGGATCTAATTTCATGTGGAAAATCCAGAAAATGAATAGAAGAAAAACAGCAGAAACGGAGATTTGGTCAGATAAAAGACTTGCGAATCAAAACATGAAAAATGATGAACAGAAGAAGAGAATGAGATCGAAATGAATGTAGCGACTTGTTCGAGGCCATAATCAAAACTAACGAAATTTGACAGGCACGGAGAACCGCTAACGTTTATATGGCCAACCTTCAATGCAATTCACGCCATTATAAATCGACGCCCTTGCTCTGCAAATTGGCTTCCCTCCATTGTTCTTCTTCCATTCAAGCAAATCGAAATTCAAAAACATTTTTCATTTTTTTCTTCAAAAGAGAGATAAGGAAAAACTAGAACAGACCATTTCGAAAGAAACAACCCTAAACGAAAACGCTGAGAATAACGAAGAAGAAACCCTAGAAATTGGAACTCGGAGAAGATCACCGCAAGAGGATTATGAACAACTTCGATGTTGAAGGCGGGTTTTATAGGCTCTGAAGAAGATTAGCGAAAAGAAAACCCTAACCGCATTAGATTGAATTACAAATAAGCCCTCACGAGTTCAATAAAACTCGGTCTCGGTTACTCACCAAGAAGATGGGCCTACTTTCTAAACGTTCTCTAGTTATTGGGCTTTTGAGCCCAATAACTTCAAAGCTCATATACAACAAATATCTCATCTCGGCCCAACTCGTATGAAGCCCATTTCCCAATCCAACCATATTCAAACAAATTTGTATGTACTCACCCAAAAAACAAAGGGGCAAATTTATAAGTATAACGCAACACAACTATTACAAAAAGAATAATTATAGAATAATTGATGTGAATATTTTGGACCTAACAAATGAATTTAGAAAACACTCAGTATGTAGTGTAATGGTTGTAGAGGAGAACCAATAACCTACATTCCCAGCAAGAGTGTGTAAACTTCTTCCTATATCATATGCATTTTAAAATCGAGAGTCTGACGGCGATACGTAACGGACCAAAACAAACAATATCTACTTACTATGAGTGAGTTTGGGTTGTTACAAAGGGTGGAATCCTCATCCCACATTGGTCGGAGAGGAAATCGAAGTCTTCCTTATAAAGGTGTTAGCAAACCTCTCCCTATTAGTTATGCTTTAAAATTTAAAGTAGACAAGTGAAAAAACTTTTGTTATGCTTCAAATTTAAAGGTGTTGATAGTGTTCGAATATGTTCGTTAAACGTAGTTCCATTTTTCAAAAGTTTCAATATTTTATCTCCTTTATATTCGAATATATTTCAATTTTGTATTTCACGGGTATAAATTTAGATAAGAAACTATTTAAAAAATATTATACCATGCAAGTTTACTATCAACATGCAATACTGCAAGACAATATTGATTTAGTATTTGCAAAGAACTCTACATCTTTTCTGAAGAGAGAGAGAGAGAGAGAGAGAGAGAGAGAGAAGAAAAGGCAATGAAATTAGCTCACAATTTTTCTTGACCAAGTGATCCAAGCAGTCATCTATTTGAACATGCTATACTGTTAGTGTACCTGGATCAACAATCAAGATCAGATCAGATCAGAAGGGGCTTTCATCAACAAGCATTAATATGCAATCCCAGAAAATCTTGTTCTATGCCTCAGAAAGATCTACGCCCTCACTGACTGGAATTGTTGCCTCCGCCGGTCTGTTTTGGATACCTTCATCCACTGAAGGCTGAGATTCGTGCTTTGCAGCAGCCTGCAGCACCCTGTTTTGCACATCCGAGGACGAAGGAGACGTCGGTAGTCCAACGCCGTTCGTCTCAACTTTCCCGGCCGCCCATGATAATGCCTGAGCTCCAAGACTGACTGGAGTAAGCAACAGCCTAAAAGAATCCACAATATGGGAATAGTTAGAGATTTTTGGTGCAGAAATGATCAAATTTTAAACTGGTCTTAGATAGTTAAACTTCACCTGATATCTTTAGTCAAATCTTCAGCATCATTATAGGAAGAAACT
The DNA here is from genome assembly GCF_002738365.1 of Cucurbita moschata. Lineage (NCBI taxonomy): Eukaryota > Viridiplantae > Streptophyta > Magnoliopsida > Cucurbitales > Cucurbitaceae > Cucurbita > Cucurbita moschata. The sequence continues at coordinate 352,343 of NW_019268532.1, forward strand.
CGCCGATAAATTGTCTGGTGGAGTTGCCATACCATGTCAATATAACAGTAGAGTAATGGTACTTCCAAAGTAGACAACCTAATATTTCTACTTGCAAGTATAGAAAAGTTGAAGTCGAGTATCATAAGAAGTACCTGACCGAGGCCCAGGATGGCAATTATTTGTAAGGATGTCTCCCACTCTGACAGATAACAAATTATACATCAGAAAAAGATTAAACAAACTCCTTTTGGGTCGATATCAAAAGCAAGAATTAAGTATGAAAGGATATCCACTTCAGTTGAGATTGAGTAACAAATGCAGAACATATTTGTAGAAAAGTGGAGGATTAAAGTTCTGCTTTGTGAAACCCAACCGATAGTTTATGCAAGCAAAAGATTTGAGATTTGCATTACCTAGTAAAGCATATAAAGTTGCAACGAGACCCTGCACAAAATGAAAAACGAAGAGTTTAGAGAAAGATGCAATGAATGAATTTATCAAGCCAATATAAACTTGATATCTAGCATGTGAGATCCCACATGGATTGGAGAGGGGAACGAGTGTCAGGGAGAACATTGGGTCCTGAAGGGAGTGGATTGTAAAGTCCCACATCAATTGGAGAGTGGAACGAGTGCCAGTGAGGACGTTGGGCCCTGAAGAGGGTGGATTGTGAGATCCCATATCGATTGGAGAGGGAAACGAGTGCCAGCGAGGACGCTGGGTTTGAAGAGGGGTGGATTGTGAGATCCCACGTTGGTTGGAGAGGGAAACAAAACATTCTTTATAAGGGTGTGGAAACATCTCCCTAGCATACGCATTTTAAAAACCTTAAGGGGAAGCGCGAAAGGGAAAGTCCAAAGAGGACAATATCTAATAGCAGTAGGCTTGGGCTGTTACACTTGGTCATAAATAGGGAATAAATAGGGAATATGGGAGTTTGGGCTTTTAGAAAGGGAGAAGATTTTGGTATTGTCTTAGTGCAGGGACTTTGGTGACAGTCTTTTGATATTGTGATATTTGTTGATGTTGCAATATAGTTTGTTTGTGTATATTTCTTGTTAGAGGAATCCTGACAGTCTCTCTATTCCTCTGATTGCAGTGCACATGGAGTTAATAACAGGAGCAAAAGCCATAAATAAAAATCAATTCAATGGTCATCAACTTCTTGCTGAAATATTGTGAATGTAAAGTTAACCTTACCAAACCATAACCCAGAACTTGCACGGGAGATGGATTTATTTCCTCCAAGATTGCCTCAGCTTCCTGAAATGATTGCAGTTTTGACTCAGAAGGGACAAGTTTACATGGGAACTAGATATTTCTTTGAGCTATTTTCATATTTTGACTACACAGCAAAAAAACGTAAGATACCTCATTAAGTATGCTAAGTGCTGTTTCAGATTTGAGCTCCTTGATGCGGAGGCCCTCCTTCACCCAGGACCGAAATCCACCTTGGATCAAGTATGGTTTCTGTCAAGTAAATATCAAAAGGGCATTGAGTCTTGAGCAATTTGAATGCAAGGGACATTCAATTACTGGATTTGTAAGATTTTTTTCTTAGGGTTACCCAAAATAATAATAACAACAATGCTATAATATAAAGATATTGGTAAGTAATTCAACAGCACATTTCTTCAGAGAATAGGTTATATGTAACCGTCCAGTCCACCGCTAACAGATATTGTCCGTTTTGGCCCATTACATATCGCTGTCAGCCTCACGGTTTTAAAGCGCTCTGCTAGGTAGAGGTTTCCACACCCTTATAAAAAATGCTTCGTTCCCCTCTCCAACCAATGGGATCTCACAATCCGCCCCCTTGAGAGCCTAGCATCCTCGTTCACACACCGCCTGGTGTTTGGCTCACCATTTGTAACAGTCGAAGTCTACCGCTAGCAAATATTGTTTGTTTTGGCTCGTTACAAATCACCATCAGCCTCACGATTTTAAAACGTGTTTGCTAGGGAGAAGTTTCCACACCTTTATAAGGAATGCTTCGTTCCCCTCTCCATTTGTTCCCCTCTCCAACCAGTAGGGAAAAAATTAGATGTGCTAATATTTCAACCTACAGCTAAATTTCCCAACCACGCTGTCTCCAGCATGTATTAAAATTCTCATGATCAAACAAAGTTTAAGATTTTGGAAGTGTTTCTACATTCCTTGAAAAGAATGTTAGGAATATAGAATACATGCCTTGACCCCAAGTTTTCTCAATGATCTTGCAATGTTTTTAGAACCTGTACCATTGGCATCCATGATGATAACCTTGGACCTGTCCTACAGAGAGCACAAGCCAATAATCACATCATTAATCAAACCAAATACTATTGTCTAATAGGCCAAGAACTCAAAGGCCACTTAAAAGAGAAAAAACCGACTACCTCAACAATCTTTAAGTTCCGGATGACAGAAGCAAGTAAAGCGTCATCAAGGTCTCTTCCATTCGTTACTAACTTCCGGATAGAGTCATCAACCTGAAAATTAAGGGCAAAAATAGCTATAAGAAGCATGGAATAGAGTACAATGCTTGTTTTTTGTGTCAAGTAAGAACTTATCATTTCTCTGGATACTTCCAAATAAAACAATGCACACAACCAACCTCTGGTAGAGTTACGCTTGCATAGCGAGCTCGCGCTCTACGTCTAAGATCAGGAATCCCATCTTTTTCTCTCAAATCCTACAGAAAAAAGGAAGAAAAAAAGGACCAACAACAACAAATTTAAAATTTGAACCTGGTACTTAAAATTTTCATGACTTCATTAAGAAAAAGTCTATATTTCTTTTATATGTGTGTGCGCGCGTGTGTTTGTGTGTGTGTGTGTGTATTTCATGGAACAGTAGAAGAGTAGGCTCAAAGGAAACGTTCAACACAATAGTTATTATCTGGAGAAAGGACTTAAACATGCTCAATGTTGTGAATACAAAGGCCATGAAATTTTACAGTCTCTTGCCTCAGGCCGGACATCAATAAGAACAGCGTTTTCTGATCCTTTCAGAAGCTCGAAAGTTGATTGAGGAGATAAATCTCCAGAATAACCACCATATGTCCTCCTCCAATAGAAAACCCTGCACAAATCTGATTTAAATCTTAAACCTCAAGAAATGGATTCTATGTCCTCCATGACGCAGCATAATGATAATATCCTCAAGCGTAAAGAATAATCATACCACAGAGTGACAGAGCTTCCAACGAGGAGTACAAATGGAACAAGCGGATCACTTGGATCTAAGCCAAGGAGTTTCTCCAAACTCTCAACGGTGATGTAAATCTGCTTTCCAAAAATACGTTTGGTGTATAATATATTGTAATTTGGATGCTGAAGACATGTAATATACATCCTTTAAACAATCAAATAAGACCCAAATAAACTTTTAACCAATACCTTCTGAAAACCAGTCCTGACAGGGCTAAAGATTTCAGCTGCTCTTTGCTCAGATGAACTTAGAGCATCCCTGATTTCAGGAGGAAAGACTTCCTTGACTGACCCATAGGAGTAGACAACAAATGAAGTTGCATTTGCTAGAGAATCCTCAATTGCAACAACTGCTTGTCTCAATACGTCGATTGCGGAAACAGAAGCTTTGAACGAGCCTTCCTTGAACCCAGTTGACAAGTTGGACAGCCGATCACGACCTTGTTCCCCAATCTGATCAACAGATGAAAATATACTATTGAAGGCATCATCAACACTTTGATTGCCCTGTTTAATCAAGGCTGATGTTGATGAGTTAATTGTATCCAATGATTTTTCAATAAGACTTTCCCCTTGTTGAATAGAAGCATTAAAGGTCTTGCTGACCCGATCCAAAAAATCCAAAGCACTTGTTTTCGTGTTCAAAACTGAATTGTTATCGAAATTTAGAGAGTCGGACACGAAGAGCGTTTTCCCAGATGAAATGTTATCGGTTAACACGGTTTCATGAACTGATGGAATTTCACCATGTTGTCCAGAAACATCAAGGAGTGCCTCTCCTCCTGCTGATAAACTGGAATTCTCTACATATTTCACTCCACCTGCCAAAATGTGGAGTTCTTCATTTATTGTTACCAAATGTACAACAACTAACGAGATTTCTACCACTTAGATGATTCGATTCATTTGGAAACCAATAACTAGTGTTACCTATGGATAGTTGCTGTTGAGCGCTTGTAGCCAAATCAGAGAAAGAAGATCTTGTGGCAAAAGCTTTAGGAAAACCTCCATGGCTACCAACTTGAACACCCTTTTGGGATGGGAGCAAGAGTCTCAGGCCGCCATGGAAAGTAATCTGCAGGTTTATTTCATTGTTCCATGTCAGAAACATTTGATTACGCATGCAGTAACAAGGATCAAGTATCCCAGACATCAAACAGCCTTCGAGTAAGATCTCATCCGTTAGAACAGCACGGCACCAAATTAAGAGGGCGCCATCAACTAAATACTAATTGATTGATTCTCCAGCGGAGGAGTATCATCAATTTTGAAGTATTTAAAGCATTCTATCAAAAACAAATGATGAATAAAGATAGCTCAAAAGCACAAGATAACCTTAGATTGAGAAGAACAGCTAGGCGTCGCCGAGCAAACCGACAACATTTTGAATTGAATCCAACTAATCGCAGTAACGAGGGAAAAAGCTTCAACAGCCTTTCATCCTAAAAAAGAAAGTTCAGATTAGCGCGCGCGCGAGAGAGAGAGAGAGAGAGAGAGAAATAGCACAGAAACTCCGAAACTCAAAACTGTCCATAACAAAAACATCAAAATTAGAACAAAAATACGACGAATTCAGATAAAAAATAAGCGAACCATTGGCGATCCATGGAAGAACTAGGTATCAAAACAACTGAAAAAATGATAGTGCGAGAATGCAGTGAGCTGAACAGAGCAGAACTTACATGAAGATCGTGAGAGATGAATGTTCGAAAGACGGGATTGGATGAAGAAAGTTGAAAAAGAAATTAGATAGAAGGGATCGAATCGTGTGGCTTATTGAAGAAACTTCATCTTCAACTCTTGTTCTTCGCCTCACGTTTTGCTACTGGTGGGGTGTGAAAATCTTGTTCTTGATTCCATGTGGCTTTGCTCGCTGCCTCTGATTAATGCTAATCTCTGTCACTTCATGATCACACTGGATTAGACACTGCTCAGCCATTCAACTAATCATTTAATTTTTTTCTTGCTATTTTATTTATTACTATTTTTTATGTTCTTCATCTATTAAAAACAGAAGTCAGATAATTTGTCAAATCGCTTTTTCTTCTTTGGATTTTTCTTATTCGGATAAGATTTTTTTTTTGGTTTGGAGATAATTTTCTGATAAGATTTGAAATAATATAAAATAAAAATCATATTTTAAAATAAAATGCCGAAATTTTAGTAATGGTTGTTGGATGATGAAAGTACCGGCTAGCTATTTTAAAGAATGCTAAAAATTTATAAATAAAGAATACTCTTTTCCACTGAAAATGAGACATTTTAGAGAAGTCCGATTAATTTTAGAAATGATAAAAATAAAATTTATAAATAAAGAATACTTTTTCCACTAGAACGAGAACTTTTGGAGAAGCTTTGACCAAAGCAAAGCTACCAAGGGACAATATCATAACAAAGGTTAGTATGTTAATTAATTCCATCCAGTTATGACATTCAATTATTCTTTTTTAAAAAAATAAAATAAATGACCTATCTGGTTTATTCGGAAAGGAAAATAATTCCCATCTATTTCGTCCAAGATTAGGTCAGTCCCAAGCATAAAGCATTCTATCCAATGAATCAACTGCGTGAAAATAAAAGATGCAATTGGCATAAATAAACACACAACCAAGTTAACATCTTCATTGCCAATCTAAAACTAGAACACTAAACGCTTAAACAATGCTGCAAAATTGCCTCGGGGAGACTCAAAAAATAATCTATAGATCTTTTCACTTAAACTGAGGAGTTTGTAATGATAGAATTGGTAGAAATACAGTTTGTGTCGGGTTGAATCACTCTTCATCGTCTTCGTCGTCGTCAGCTCCAGCAGCAGAATTCAACGCATTCAAACGCTCAACCAACTTGGCCTTCCTTTCTTCATACGTGAGCTTCTTCAAGTTATACCTATCAGACAAACCGCGTAAGAATGCAGAACTAAAAATGCTAGTTCAATCATAAAAAACGAACCGAGTTTCGACATTTACCTCTTGTGCTTCTTTGGTGGTTGCTTCTCAACCTTCTTCACCAAGGGTTCTGAACGGATGGCAGAGTGAACTTTTTTCAACAACTCCTCAATGTTGTCGGCGTCTATCCCCTTCTTGATATATTCACTGAATTGCGATTGGTACTTCTCTGGTTCATCCTCCATCAAGGTCTGGTGATACAACTCAGAGTGAAAACGAATTTTCATGGCTATTCTAATTCGTTTGTGCACTAATACTGAAACTTTTGTACTAGTTATAAAGAAAAAACTTATGAAAATTTACCCTCATATAGGCAGCAACGTGACCTCCAAATATGTATTTGCGATGAACTTCGGCATCGAGCTCCTTGCTGTCCTTTGAAAATCCAGCAAACCTCTTGACAGAGTGTGGTACATCCAATCCACCATCTAAAGCTCCCTGTGTGACGTGAAATATATAGCTTCAGTGGTTATAGAAAAGATACCAAGAGCCACTAATATTTAATGTCCCAATTGGAAATTTGTAATCCTTCAAATTACATCGCGAACAGATACTGCAGCGAACTTGAAAGCTTATCATCACAAATACAATAAGCAGCAAAATTATAATGAACATGGAAGCTCAAATTTGAAATAGACGTTCAAAAGAACAAAATATAGAAAATACACACATATACATGTCACATAAATGTACAATTGGTTCAACAAGATACATTACTCATTTTGTACCCTGCCATGGGTTAAAAAAATAAATAAAGGCACTCATGCAACACTCATCGAACCATATAAAAAGTATTGCAAATAGAAGAAAAAGGACGGATCTTGAAGCTCATCTTAAATGGAATAGCTAAAAGTACCTTGAGGGCACCAAAAACACGATTTCCTGTTGTTGTTCGGACTAAACCTACATCAAGGAGGGCTCTGAAAGGCCTTCGGCTATCTGTGGGTTCCACAGAGTAATCCTCTCCGGTAACCTAATTATACAAATACTTTCAGTGGATAAAACTTTTAATGGAATGGGTAAGCCATAACAGAAGAGGTGAACTTCATTTTATTTAGATTTCATAGTATTCTTTTTTGAGAGAAGATGGAGGGGACTGGTAGATTACCTCAAGATTACCCTCGTACTCATCATCCATCTCAAGCTTCTTCAAGACACGGCGAGCCAAGAGAAGTCCGGTGCAGTAGGCTACACACGTTTCATACACCCATTCCAGACAAATGAAGAAGTTAGAAAAAGATGGGGAAAAAAAACTCACCCAGAGACATGCAGTGCAAAAATATTACCTGCTGCATAATTTGTTAGACCAACTTCAAGACCGTAATGAGGCAGCTCATGAGAATAAGCTGAAGCAAGAACCATGTCACCAGCAATACTAGAAGATAGTATTTGTGCTGTAATATCCTTATTAGACTAGATATTAACGTCAAGGTTCCCATTTCTCAAGTGAACACAAGTAGAGCTCACCATTCATATCAACAGATGCACATAAAAAGGTACTCATAGCTATTAACAGAAAGTCAAATGTATTCAAAGGAAATTAGAGAAAATTGAGAACTTGCAGGAATTTAAACGTGGACCGTAAAAGGAAAAGAACTGATCCTATTTTAATAAATTTGATGAATAACTATACCACAGAATAGCATAAGGAAGCCTATCAAAGATAGCAAAATAAATCAATAGACCAATCCACAGAACCTGCATCTCGTAACTCTTAAGTAAATGATGCATCCAACTAAAAATTCCTATGTTGGGGAATGAAGTAGGGGAAAAAGGGAGAGGAAGATCCAAAACACTCGTTGCAAGTTTATCAAGAAACAACTGGAGAATAAAACAAAACATAACTGCGCTATTTAGCAAACTGCATGAGGATACAAATCTGATAACAAAACGGTATTTGGGAGTGTTGTACTTGTTCTTGTCTTGATTAATGAGGCGAATCCTAGCACGGTAATCAGTCTTACCATCTGTACATTATCAGGAGAGGAGATCAACATCAGAAACTGAAAAACTTTTCAAGTCTATTCATCAAGATAAAACAACAAAAAATTGGAAATACCTCTTCTTCTCCTGAACTTGACCTGGTATCGTTTGAAGTACGCTTTCGTCTTTTGAGCTTTCGCAAAAGCCTGCAAAAAAAAAAAAAAAAAAAAAAAAAAAAAAAAAAAAAAAAAAAAAAANAAAAAAAAAAAAAAAAAAAAAAAAAAAAAAAAAACCATAAATGTTTGTCTGATTGCTTGGAGCAATATTAAACAATGAAAACAAAATCAAGCGAAACAATGCAGTTGCTTCAATCGTTCCCCAAACGCCTGAAGATATCAGACATGCCAGTGATAATTCACAGGTAACAATCGTCGGCAATAAACGAACATAATGAGCAAAATATATACCACTTAAACTTACTACACTTCGACACCGAAACAAGTATCATAAATGAGACGCAATGTTTTTGAAAACAACTCGATCAAACAACAGAACATATCAATTGAATGCGAGTATATCGCCGAATTAAAAGCTAATGCAACGTCGAGATCCCCAAGAAAGAAAAAAAAAAAAAAAAAAAAAACAAGTACAAAATGCAGCTAATTTCTGTTCCATTGCATCAACTGAATCCTAAAATTCAGCTGAGCTTCAAGAACGATTGAAGAATCTAGAATATTCTTTAGGAGTTGAGCAAAAGACTCACCATCTCGAAAGCCAAGTCCTGAAGTAGACTGAGGGAAAGAGAAATGCGGAGACGGCCTAAGCAATCAGAGGAGTTTTTAGGTCGAAGAATCTGCTATTTATAGGAACCCTAAGGTGACGTGATCAACGGTTGAGATCGTATGATATAGTTGACGTTTTAGGTTGCCGCCACCGCCATGGTGACTATTTTTAATTTTTATTATTATTTTATTTTTCCGCGAAAATTGATATTCCGCATGAAATGGGCCGGTCCATAAGAGTCAAATGGGTATGGGCTCGTTTATTATTGGGCCGAAAGCCCAAAGTAAATAATTTTGTTTTTTTTTTTAATTCGTATAATTAGAACCAAAGAAATCTTTAGAGCAGAGGAGAAAATGGCGCCTGGATGGTCTGTGATGGCGCCCGAGTCCCGCCTGTTTCAGAGCTTGAATGGCCTTCAACAGCTAGCCGAGACCCGTCGCTTCAAGGTAATCTGATTAGTATTGCTTCCTCACGATTTGATCGTATTGAATTCTGGTTCTTCCTACTTCATCTCTAAACCGAATCAAAGGTTGAATTTCAAAGTTTGTTTCAATTTCATTCCTTTCGATTGCGTTTTTTGACTTTAAACTTTTACCAGATCGATGAAACTTTCTTAACTGAATGTTTCATTCCATTTCTAGCCGAATCAAAGCTTGAATTTCTTCGTCCACTTCAGTTCCAACACTTTTAATGGCGTTTCTTGACTTGAAGCTTTTATTGGATCAATAGTTGTTGAAGTTGAGTTGATGTGGAGAAGTCTCCAATGCTTATTTAATTATATCCATGGCAACGCAATTTTTGGTTCTGCAAAATCTTGGAAATGTAGTGTAGCTTAACTTATCTTTAAATGTTACGACGTACGCCACACGTTCGAGTGCTTCTTAAAGTGGCTCAATTCTCAAATGCTGCTATGTTGGATTTCTGTCTCGTGAGATCGTGATAAATATGCTGGTGACTGTGCAGGCATGGTTTTTGGATCAATTTGGAGTTCTGCATGATGGAAAACAGCCTTATCCTGGAGCTGTTGTAGCGTGTGCGTTTCCATGCATTTGATTTAGCTCTTTGATGACTTTCCTTTCATTGACTGGGTTAGCTTCAGCACATTAGAGTTTGAGCACAACGCTAATAATTGCATTACTTCCATTTTGACGCAGTGGAAAAGTTGGCAGAATGTGGTACTAAGATGGTTATCATAAGTAATTCTTCAAGACGATCATCGACGACAATGGAAAAATTGAAGAGCCTTGGATTTGACCCCAGTCTATTTGTTGGAGCCGTTACAAGTGGAGAACTTACTCATCGGTACTTGCACAGGTTGATAATCTTTTTTAAAACTTTGTCAAGCTGCTAGTCTTTGTGTTTTATACTCGCAAGTCTAACATAAACCCCATTTCATCCATGGTCGCCAAGTATATTTGATTCAACTTAGTTCTTTTACACTGAGAACAACATCATGTACACTGCGTAGTATATTTCTCTTACCATTATTCACTGGTTGCTTAATTAGATATTTCTCTTTTTCTTTTTCATCGTTGGAGCAGTTTGCCTCTTACCGTGTTCATGATTGTCCCCTTCCAAAATGCAGAGCGCATGCTTGTTATCGAACCATGAATATTATTATCGTATCTGGCAACACTGAGACTGCTTAATGGACAAAAAAAATGCATACCTAAGTCCAGCAGCTACCTCCACGTTTTGTCTTCTTTGTGCTATTATATTTGTTTCTTCGAGATTGATTTTATGGGAGGCTTTCCGTTTTAGTGAACTCATTTTATGGTTTCTGCTATCAAAAGGAGGGATGATGCGTGGTTTGCTGCTCTTGGTAGATCTTGCATTCACATGACTTGGAGTTCCCGTGGAGCCATATCACTTGAGGTTGAGTCAGATCTGTGAATTGTTGGTGTTTCTGTCGTCGTTCTGTATCTTTCACAGTCGATCCCTGATTTCACGCCAACGCCAACGCCACACACACACACACACAGAAAAGAGACTTGAAATTTGCAGCCTTGTGCAAGGATAATTGAGCGCTTTCTCAGCGCAGTTATATTTGCTGTTTAACTTGATTCCCTTATTTTTCAATTTTCAAGGGACTAAAATGCACGCGTTACTGGAAATTGTGAAAACTCTGAAAGCTGAAACGTGAAAATGTGAAGGGGGAACTTGTAGTGAACTCTGGATTTTTCCTGTCTGTAGGGTCTGGGCCTAAGAGTTGTGGACAATGTTGAAGAAGCTGAGTTTATATTGGCCCATGGTACTGAAGCTTTGGGGCATCCTTCCGGTGATCCACTTCCAATGACACTCGAGGAACTCGAGAAAATATTGGAGCAGTGTGCAGCCAAAAAGATTCCCATGGTGGTAGCCAACCCAGATTATGTGACTGTTGAAGCTAGAGATTTGCGTGTAATGCCTGGTAAGAAATATATATTTGGTTACTTGGGAGGAGATTCATCTCTTCACCTCTTTATTTTCTTTTTTTTCCCTCCCTATTTGTATCTCCTTTGTTTTTTATATGAAATTTTTTCTCTCTTACCCAAAAAAAATATTCACTTGTCAATGATAAATCAATGCAGTGAAAGCCTGCTTGAGATTCACAAAGTATTTTACACAGAGAAAAGGTGTTTATGATAACTCAGGTTCTTAGTTTGTAGGGCTCTTTTTACAGGACTAGTTACGTGATTTGAGTTGTAGGAAAATGAAATGATACATCGCTTTAATTGGATCTCAAAAAATTTCTCTGAAGGAAAAAAACCCACTCAGGTCCTTAGTTTGTAGGGCTCTTTGTATGCTGGTGATATAGAACACCAAGACTTTTATTTTTTAATTAGCCAATGTAACGAGAACTAGTGGTGTTTGCAGGTACACTTGCATCCAAATATGAAAATCTCGGTGGTGAAGTAAAATGGATGGGCAAACCTGATAAGGTGATATTGATTGTTTTAATTCGTTTAGCCTTGCTCGAATTGTTCGTATTAATTCATATGGCCTTTGATATTAGATTCAAGTACAACTCCATTTTGGCCATGACCTTTTTGCATCGAGAGTCGAATGTATTTAATCATTCTACAATTCAAGAACATATTAAACACAAAATTAGAAGTTTGATGGCCTATCAAATACTTTTTAGTATTTAAGAACTTATTAGACACAAACTATAGACTAAACTTATGGTTAAACTTAATAATTTAGTCTCTAAGCTTAAAATTTATAAAATTTATAAAAGGTTAACTTCTAACCGTAAAATCGCATTAAGGTTCAGCCTTATAGATAGGCGAATGCCATTTGGTCGAATTGGTTGTAGCTAATAGGAACTTCCTCGATGCCATTATTGTAGTAATCATTTTCCCTATGATATCAGATTATCTACCAAGCAGCAATGTCTATGGTTGGAGTGGATGCCTCTGATTCCATTGCTGTTGGCGATTCACTCCACCATGACATCAAGGGTGCAAATGCAACTGGAATCCAATCAGTCTTCATAACGGGTGGCATTCATGCAACCGAGCTTGGTCTTGGTAATTTTGACGAAATTGCTGACTTAAATTCTGTCAAAGCTCTAGCTTCAAAATATGATGCGTATCCGTCTTATGTACTGCCTTCATTCACGTGGTAGAGTGAGTTCCTTCCCTCTATATCTATCTATGCTACTTTTATGCATTTCCTTTACCATTCGAAGATTTGGAGTATTCTAGCGTCTCGTCGACTCATTGATGTTGTTCGGCATCAACCTTTTCTTGTGAAATATATTTGTTGCCGTGAAAATGAAATTTGAGAGGAAATAGAAAGATACATTCTGCCTCATATCACTTAAGGAACGATTTGGTTCCTCTACTTCCAAAATTATTCTATTTTAGTCTATATACTTTTAAATTTTTAAATTTAATCCTTTTACTTTTAAATAAAATCTTAAAATTGGTCGAACTTTAGAATTTGGTTAAAGGTACAAAAGTCAAAGCATACTTTTTAAAGTAGAGGTACAAAATAGATAAACGTTCGAACCTAAATGACCAAATGAACCAAAATAACCAAAGTTAAAAATATATTAAATTAAATCTATTTTATTGAGTATATTCCTTAAAAAATGAATTTAAAATCAATAATTTCGTACTAAATAATAATAATGAGGTTATTATTTAAAAAAAATGTAAAATTATGGTCAACTGATAGACTATGTGTTTGATTTTTTTTTTTTTTTTTTTTTTTTGTTTGGCTTCTGGGTTTAAATTGGTGGTTGTAAACCCAATTTGAGAAAGGAACGGAGAACTTTGGTGGCGGTGGTGGTGGTGGTGGACAAGTTGAGGGAAAAAAGAAAAAGAGAGAAGGAAATGAGGTGGGGGTGGGGGTGGCGGTGGCGGCGACGGTGGTGGTGGTGACGGTGACGATGGCAGCAGCGGAGGAGGCGGCAGCACCAGTGGTGGTGGAAAAAGATAAAAAAGGAGAAGGAAATGAGGTGGTGGTGGTGTTTGTGGCGGCGACGGTGGTGGTGTGAAAAAGAAAAGGAGAGAGAAGGAAATGAGATGGCGGCTTAGGGTTTGAAAAGCATGATTTTTTTAATCGTTAATGAATTGTGATTGATGTTCTTGTTCTTTTGTTTGGCCTCTGGGTTTGAATTGATGGTTGTAAGAGAAAGTCAACAATTTTATTATATAAAAAATTGGAAAACTGAATTACAGATGCATAAGCTCGCCGGAGAAACTCCCTTTAAGAACCCACGCTGCCGGAAGTACCAAAAACTCAATGTTTCGTGGGATTTTTACAACAATTCTGACCAAAATCTGGATGCCTTATGCAATCCCTGATTAGATCTGGAGAAAAATACAAAAGGGGTTTTAGAGTTCTTTTAGGGTTTTTGCTAGAGAGTTAGAGAGAGAAACTCGCAATCCATCCAAACCGCCGTTTGAAGTCAAGATTTCGTCCCAACCAAGNATTTCATCTAAAAATGTTACTTAGAAATATTTTTTTATATAAAAAAAAATTAAAATTAAAACATTTATATGTTTATTACATTTTTTAGTTTTTATGTACAAGTTTGTTTTGTTATATACTTAAAATCTTTCGACAAATATTATGACCACATAGTAAGCTGATGGCATTACTCTTTAATGACGGTCTCTAACAGTTAAGTAGCGGTGATTGTGAGTGCCATCTAGCGGGTCAAACAATCACGAGTGACGTTGACATAAAAAGCGAAGGTAATATAAGAGTATTATTACCATTTAGTTTTTTCTCTATTTATCATTTGAATTAAGTGTCCATTCAAGTGATCGATTTTTCAAGTTCATTTAAAAAATATATATTAAATAATTATTAAAGCCCGTAAAAATTTTAAGAAAATATTTTTCTTTTGGAAGTCAATCCAAACACGTTCTAGATTTCTCAAACAATTTTTTATTAAAAAAACAAGACGACCATATTATCAACTAGTTTACCTCGAATATTAAATAAAAAGCTTAATCATTTATTGTTTCATGTATTTAAGGTAAAAGATGATAACAAACAAAACAGGAGAGAGAAGGAAAAAAATCATGAATGCATTAGAATTAGAATTAGAATTTATATTTTTTTAATCATAGGACAAATGAATTAATGACTCATATTTTAATATTTCATTTACAGTTTATATTAAAATGGATTGATTAAAATAAATGAATACATTTTAAGGTATGAGTCAGATCTTTAAATTTGCCAAAAATATTAACAAAATCAGATTTATATTAAAGAAAGAAAGAAAATAGAATTATTAATTAAAATGAAAATAAATTACATCAAAAAAAGAAAAGGGAAATTAATGCAACTAATCAATAAACTAATTTGTTTGTTACTAATTTCCAGCGTCGTGGGAAATGGAGAGTTCTCTGTTAATTATTAGAAGATAAAATATAACTTTACAACAAAAAAGGAAGAACAACAACAACAACAAAAATTGGAGTAAGGGCTGCGGCAACTTTTACAAGTAGGGGCGGTCAGATCAGATCCATCTCTTTTTTCTTTTTTTATTTTATTTTTATTTTTTTTTTATTTCTTTCAATTTTGATTCTAATTAAGCTCTAGGGCTTGAAGTTTTTTCAAATTCAGCTGGTAAAAAACCCATTCAATTTCGCTCAATTTTAATGGACGGAGGAGCTTCTCAGCCGGACGACACCGTCATGTCGGAGGCGGCGTCTGTTCCGCCGCCGCAGCATGACCCGGCGGGACACCAGCCACCACCGATGGGGATGGAAAATATTCCGGCGACTTTGAGCCATGGAGGGCGATTCATTCAGTACAACATCTTTGGGAATATCTTTGAAGTTACGGCTAAGTACAAGCCTCCAATCATGCCTATTGGCAAAGGCGCTTACGGCATCGTCTGGTCTATGCGATCTCTTTTCTTTGGAGTTTTTCTTTGTTTTGTCTTGTCAATGCTTTGGAGTTCTGTTTTCGTTTGTATCTTTGTTTTGCTGTTGTTGATTTGTGGTGTGTGGTTTGATTTATCAGTTCTTCTCTCAACTCCGAGACGAACGAGCATGTGGCGATCAAGAAGATTGCTAATGCGTTTGACAACAAGATCGATGCTAAGAGAACTCTTCGCGAGATCAAGCTGCTTCGGCACATGGATCATGAAAACGTCAGTGAGTGATTATAAGATATGCGAAATCTGTTTCTTTTAACCTTTTCCTGTCTTTTATCATCTGAAAAGCTGAAGGAGAAGTAACTTTCTGGACGTTTAAGCTTTAAAAAACTTTCATCATGTACATTGGTTGACGTTTAAGCTTTAAATCCTCACTTTTGTATCAGAATCATTGATTATTTTCCAAGGACAAACAATGCTCTACCCTAGTCTGAAATGAAAATCAGAACTCCTAAAATATATAAGTTAGCAGGTGACAAGCTTTTTCATTCTAAATCCTCAGTAATTTTCCTATCAACTTATATGCAGCATGACAGTACTATGTTATTGTACTGCATCAAGTAAAGTTGTCTGATGTTCACCAAGGAGAATGGAATAGGTAAAAAGAGACTTAACTAATTGTAAATTTCAGTGTGAATTTGTATGGAAGAGGACAGAGGAAAGGTGAACTTCCTTCTGCCTTTGTTACAGGAAAATTTGAGAGTCGTAGCATTCATATTCCCTAGGCTTTCCTTCTCTTTTCTTACAAACATTCATTTGACTGACTGGTTCTTTTGCTATTGACCAAGAAGCTCGGAGTGTGTACGTGCTTGTTGCTTCAATCTAGCACTAAACTTCCCTTCAGTCCTCCTGAGTCCCTACTCATCTAGCTTCATCTTCAGCCTCTTATCCAACTCTCTTTGCTGGATTTTCCCTAATCTAACACAAGTTCATTGTATTGGAGCTCTGTCATGAACACATATACATTAGGGTCCCACAGACAAATAGACTATGTTTGTAACTTTATCCTTGGTAGTTATGAATGAACATGGAGAAGTGGCTTGTTCTGAAACACAATCATAGAAGATTAAAGCAGAGCATGAAGGTGTTTTATGTTCCAATACCTTTGAAGTTAAAAATGCATCTATATCTCTTTATTCAAAGTTGTTGACTTGGGAAAGGTGTAACCAAGTGAGGTATCTTCTTAATGTCTTTGAACTTCAATTCCCTTTCATGGCAAGCATTAGAAAATTTTCCTAGAGCATGGACGGTCCAAAAGAAAATTGGGTTGAATTCTTTTTCTCAATATGTATAAGTAAATATTTAAGGTAAGAGAAAAGTAGGAGGTTTGTAAAATATTTATTTAAATTTTAATGTAAAAGTTAAATAATATGGAGGGAGGAAGCCATTCATCAGTCAGTCACTATGTTCCAGCCTCCTTGAATAACTTCTCGTTGCTTTGTCCTTAAACCACCACCCTAGATGTCCTTTGTTAATTTCCATGTCATGAAGGAATTTGTTCATGTAAGGAATACTAGATGTAATTTGGCTGTGGGAGTGCTTTTCAGGAACCATTGGCTTGAAAGAAACCACCTGGTCTTTCAAAATAAGTCTTCTTCTTTTGCTTCCTTTTGTAGAAATACTCGGTCTCTAGCTTCCTGGTGGTGCTTGAAGCACAAAAAAATTCTTTTGTAATTGTAGCTTATCCATGATTCGATCAAATTGGAAAGCTCCTTTAGATTTTTGTCAGGGAGGGGGTACTGGTGACTTAAATAGAATTTAATATCTTATGAGTTACCTTGGCAACCAAATATTGTAGGGTTAGACAGTTGTCCTTTGAGAGCTTGGGTATACATAGATATAAGAATAATGGAACTGAGTACAATTCTAAAGGATTTATGATTTAGAAAGAAATAGTGCACGAGGCTTTTAAACTTCCAGTTCCAAAGCAACTTAAGAAATTTGTCCAATAATGGAACTACTTACTTAACATGATTCAATACGTAGGAAATGTAATACACATAATACTTTAAATCCATATCTCACAAAAAACGATTAAGAATGCATAAATTTCTCCTTCTAGTGGTTGCTATCCTGTGTATCAAACCTAGGGTGTAGGTTAGGGAAAATCTTTTAATAAGAATTAAGATTTAACCCTACTGTATAAAGATCTCTTTTACTGAACTTAAGAAAACTAAGATTATGTGAAAGAAAGCTGCAATTTGCAACCGCACATCCTGCCATCAATACATTTTTAACTCTGGTAGGGTGTCAAGGTTTAATTTGGATGTCATCACAATATATTGGAATTACATAATAATGGAATGATATTACTCAGATCTCCAAAAGAATCGTTGGTGTTATGATCTCTTAAATGTTGAATATGTACTTTGGGTCTATTTCATTGGATTTCGTTCTGTTCTATTTTTCTCTTTAATTCTACTTATTAATTTCTAGTTTGGTGTTAATTTCTGTACCAGCACAATAACGTTGTGAAGTTATGTTTTTACTTTGAGATGGATTGTTGTGCAATCAGATATGATTTTTTACTTTAAGGGCATTCCATGTAGCTTTTAGTTTGGTTGTGCTAATGCCCCCATGAGATGAGTTATAGTGTTTTTGAAATGTTTGTATAATTGTATTACTGATGATGGTGATTCAGGTTGTTGCAATTAGGGATATCATTCCTCCGCCTCTAAGGGAAACATTTAATGATGTTTACATAGCATATGAGTTAATGGATACCGACCTTCATCAAATAATTCGTTCAAACCAAGCATTATCAGAGGAGCACTGTCAGGTTATATTCTGTACACGCACTTGTTGGTGGATTATTTCTGTGTTTTAAAATATTTAGATATCAACCCTCTGGATCATTTAGAATTTGTGCGCTCTTCCAATTATTTTAGTAAATCTTTCAGAAACATTTGTAAAATAAGGAGGCTAAGCTTGAAGTAGGATAATATTTTTTAATTCTGAGCTAGCTTTAAAAGATGAAAACAGGCTACTCCTAGGGGGTGGCATATACCCTATTGATACCATATTAAGCTATGATGTGTGTTGTGTGAAAGTCCCGACCTGACATTTTCTTTATAGTTATCTCATTTTTTGCTCTTGATTTTGGTTTTTTGGTGGACGCCTAGTCCTCCTTTACCTTGCAAACACCCTTTCAAATAGTCTGGCTATTGGACAACTGAGCTTAACAGGATGTTTATTTCCTAGTAAACTAGAAAATTACCAATCATTCAATGGAAAGTGAATGTTTGGTGGAAGTTTAGAAAAAAGCTTGATGTGGGTTGTCCCTTTTCAATATCCTAGATTTTTCAGTCCGTGGAATGCAAGAACGTGTTGGAACCTGAACTTTAGACGATAGAGGAAGTATGGGACTTGGACTTAATTCAGATACTGGAATTCCTCTGACACTAGTTCTAGTATTGGATCTTGGTTAATCTCTTGGTTGTTAAAACAATTCTGTTTAGATGCTTAGATGGATAACAAGATTTAAGAACTTTTGAGGATGTTGAAAACGTGAATTTTTCCTTTCATACTCAATCTTATCAAGTAACATGCGACCATGTAACATCCTTTAATGGGATACTTCTATTGGTTTCTACATCAAAATAATTACCGTCTTTATGTATCATGCAGTACTTCCTGTACCAGATTCTTCGTGGATTGAAGTACATACATTCAGCAAATGTTCTACACAGAGATTTGAAGCCTTCCAATCTGCTATTAAATGCCAACTGTGACCTGAAAATATGCGATTTTGGGCTTGCTCGTGTTACTTCTGAAACTGACTTTATGACGGAATATGTGGTTACTAGATGGTACCGTGCACCAGAGCTCTTACTTAATTCTTCTGATTACACAGCAGCTATTGATGTCTGGTCTGTTGGTTGTATTTTTATGGAACTGATGGATCGGAAGCCCTTGTTTCCTGGTCGAGATCATGTGCATCAGTTACGCTTGCTTTTGGAGGTACTTTCATAGTCTCTCTTGATACTCTTCATGTTTGGTTCTTAGCACGAACACAATCGTCCAATTTTGGTGGTCAAAATTCATTTGAACGAAATAGTTTCTTATATATTAATAAGAAAATAAGAGAAAATCAATATACTATTTGCCTATTGATCACGAAAGAAAGAAAGAAACAAGCTGTTTAAGCTTTAGAGACCCCCCCCCTTCTATGAATAGTTCTCATGTGTTGGGTGTTAAATATCGAGCACATTCAAATCTTTTAGTATTTAAAATTTAGACGGAGCTGAGCCTACCTAAACTAAACTTATTTTGGACATAATAGTACAAGACAACGCTTGAATCTGAAGAGGTCCTTCCGTTTTTTATTTCGACAGTTTGGTTTTGTTTCGGAATGTGTTAAACAGATCAAATTGAACTGGCTGGTTTTCACCTCAGTATGCATATATGTATGTGCATCTAAATAGTATTAGGTGTAAAAAAAAAAACCCTCAGAAGCAACTCCTATGAAATATATCCTTACTTCACAAACAATTCTTGTTATCAATGGTATTCATTTGTTTACTGTTTTAGTCTTCTCTGCTCTATCATGCAGCTGATAGGCACTCCATCAGAGGCTGATCTTGGTTTCTTGAACGAGAACGCTAAAAGATACATACGACAACTTCCTCACTACCATCGGCAGTCATTCACTGAAAAGTTTCCACATGTTCATCCTTCAGCCATTGATCTGGTGGAGAAGATGCTAGCATTTGATCCTGGACAGAGAATTACCGGTGAGTTAGTATTGCAATTTTTTCTTGTTATGTTATCAATGAAAAAATTATTCTTTTTCAGGCACCAAAATACTTTGTACCGTATCCCGTTGTCTGATCACAGGGCAATACTATTTTATTGATCTCTTCAATTAAATATAAATCCCAATTGGGTTAAGGCAAGACCATACAGATTGGTTTCCTCGTTCGGGCGTTTGAATTGTCTGGTTTCTGAACTATGTAGATGGCCATTCTTCTGTTAATTCAATGTATTTTTTGAACATTTTCGTAACTGTGAACTGTGTCCTGGATGCTGGCTGATATCATATTTGATTCTTTTAACTGTCATTTTTATTGGTGTATTCTATTATCATCTATGTATGTTTTTGCAGTTGAAGATGCTCTAGCTCATCCTTATTTGACTTCATTGCACGACATTAGTGACGAGCCTGTGTGCATGACACCCTTCAGCTTCGATTTCGAGCAGCACGCTCTCACTGAGGAACAAATGAAAGAGCTGATCTACCGAGAGGCACTTGCATTTAACCCCGAGTATCATCAACAATAATGAGCTATGTTATTTACTGGAGGATTGTTTGATCTGTATGATCCCTTTATTCTGTATGTTCATTATCAATTCCTTTGTGTATATTAACTGCATTCACAACTGGGATGGGCTTTGGAATCAATTTTATCTATGGCCAGAATTAGGACTGGAAGAACAATCTTCATGAAATTGTATCTGCTTTTTCTACTTGTCATGTTGTTCATTAATTTAATCAAGGTTGCTCATTTGGAATTGGAGTTGGGATCACTTTCCCTATCATTCATCTGGATTTGGAAGACGGAGGCCTCGGAAACGTAAGGATTTTTTCGTTGCTATTGCTAAATAATGAGTTTGATATGAACTTTATGGTATCGTGACCGTATCGTATCAAAATTTTGATAGGTCTTATTTGATTATTTTCCTGTTGCTGAACTGACCAAATTATTTGAGTATCATTGTGCATCCTCATTGTTGTAGATTGTTCTTACATTGAAGTTTTTGAACCTTGGGGCGATGGCAGTGGAACCAATGAGACCAGGTTCAGGTTGACAACGAAATGTATCGTTCCTTGATGCACTTTGACCTCAAATTCGAACTAATGCTTGTACCATTGTCGCCATTGCCATCAACAATGATAACCCTAGGAACAACTAGGGTTTGAGCCTGTACGAACTCAACTAAGATGTCTATCTCAAATGGCTTCATGGCGAGCCTCCTGATTATGTTATGTTGGAGAGAATGGTATTGTGGTTAGCTCGTACTCTGTCGATTACTTCATGCACCGTGGTTTGAACTCAATGCTCGAGGCGCTCTTTTTGAGAATCCCGATCATTCTATCTCATATTTTTAAATTTTGAAAAAACTTTTAAAATAATGTAGTCTTTTATTACCTATCAATAATTAAAATATATAACTTGAAGGACTCAAATCATTATGTCTCATATTTATTATACTAAAACAAAATCTCAATTACTTTTAAAAAAATTTTAAAAAGAAAAAAAATATATTTTTTAAATATAAGAAATCAAAATAAAATAAAATAATTTATTAAAATCAGATTTAAACCTAAAATATTAGACATCATCGTGTTTCACGTGTTGGGGGCACCCACCAGGGCCACTTCTTTTTTATTTATAGATTTTTTTTTGTTTTTTTATTTTATTGAGAACTCTTTTTTAGACGTGCAATGACTCTCCTGGTTAACTATTTCAATCTTCATTACTGAGAGATACCGGCGAGAATGAGCAACACGACGGCGAACGGCGGAAGGCGATCGAGCCATGTGGTGCTGTTCGCTTATCCGAAGCAAGGCCACCTGAGTCCAATGCTTCAGTTCGCAAAGCGATTGGCCTCAAAAGGCCTTCGAATAACATTTCTCACCACTACCTCTGCAACTAAATCTCTCGAAATCGATCTTCCTGCGTCGTATCAAATCGATCTTCGATTCATCTCCGACGTCCGCACCGAACCGATTCTGTCGCTGAAGGACGAGCACGAGAGCTTCGAGGCCGTCGTATCGAAATCGTTTGGGGATTTCATCGACGGAACACTAAGAAGTTCTGGCTACGATCCTCCGCGCTTCGTCGTTTTCGATTCTGTAATGCCTTGGGCGATGGATGTGGCAAGAGTGCGAGGGATCGGTTCGGCGCCGTTTTTCACTGAGTCTTGTGTCGTCAATCACATTCTGAATCAGGTCTATAAAGGCTCATTCAGCATTCCTCCGGTGGAAAATGTGGCGGCGGGGATTTCGATTCCGCCGTTGCCTGTTCTTCAAACAGAGGATCTGCCGTATTTCTCCTACGAGCCAGAACTGGTCCTGAAATTCATGACCGATCAATTTTCCAGTTTCAAGAACGCGAAATGGATTTTCGTCAACACTTTCGATCAGCTGGAGATGAAGGTATGCTTGTTGAATCTTGTTTGATTCGTATTTGAAAATTTAGGTCTAATCCCTAGAAATATTGTTCATTTCATAATGATATTTGATCAAGAATGATTCTAACTACTAAATTATTAAAATATTTCTAAATTTTATAGATACTTGAAACTGTAAATATAAAATGAAATAAAATTCAAAATACATGAACGAAAATGATATTATATTAGCATCTCTTTTAATTCTTCGGTAATCTAGATGTACATATTCCCGATTCCTTAAATATTTTTTTGGATACTGTTCAATGTCTCGGTTAGTAGAGAACATGAAAAGCAGATGAATAAATGATTATGGAGAAGAAATCGAAGAATTTCCGAGAATCTTACAAGATCCATTCGTTATTTTGTCTATAACAGATGGTATGAATTAAATATGGGTTCGAATTAAATTTGACTCTTTACTACTATGCTTTGTTTTGAACATTGAGATTCTCTCGGACCGTCTTCGAATGGTTAGGTGGAACTCATCTTCATATAAATTTCAAAACAAAATATGAACTTTAATGTTTTTAGTTTTCTTCTTCGGGTATTGATTATGGAATTTTTATGAATCGCTCACATCCAGGTTGTTAATTGGATGACACAAAAATGGCCAATCAAGACGATCGGACCAAGCATTCCATCAGCATATTTGGATGGTCGCTTGAAGGATGACAAAACATACGGTCTAAATCACCAAAATCTCAACAATTGCAAGATTTTTCAATGGTTAAACTCGAAAGAAATTGCTTCAGTCATTTACATCTCATTTGGAAGCTTAGTTATCTTACCCGACAAACAAGTGAATGAGCTGGCCAGTTTCCTCAAGAACACTAACTTATCTTTTTTATGGGTCTTGAGAGAATCAGAACAAGAAAAGCTTCCCAACAACTTCGTACAACAAACATCGCACAAAGGTTTAGTTGTCAAGTGGTGTTGTCAATTACAAGTTCTGTCTCACAAGGCCGTAAGTTGCTTCGTCACGCACTGTGGTTGGAACTCGACGATAGAAGCTTTAAGCTTAGGTGTACCAATGGTCGCAGTTCCGCAGTGGATCGATCAAACAACGAACGCCAAGTTCATCGCTGATGTTTGGAAAGTGGGAGCTCGAGTTAAAATGAATGACAAAGGGATTGCTACAAAGTTAGAGTTAGAAGCCTCCCTTCGACATGTTTCTCAAGGATATAGACAGAATGAGATTAAACAAAACTCAATTAAGTTGAGAAATTTAGCTAAAGAAGCCATGGATGAAGGTGGTAGCTCTGATAAAAACATCGAACAGTTTGTCAAGGAGCTAGATCCATTTTAATAATCGTCATATGTATTCTTTTGAAGAAAAAAAAAAAAAAAAACTATCGATATCAGTCTATCAATATCTATGCTTGGTTGGTCGAGCTTCCATGGTCCAGTGAAGAGAAAAACAAAAGAACGACCTAGAGGAAAAATAGATGAGGCCAATGTTAGATGAAAGTCGCTAATTTAGAGGATGATCATGAGTTTATAATCAAAGAATGCCCAAAACAGAGTCACGAGAGTCTATGCTCAAAGTGAACAATATTATACTACTGTGGAGAGACGTGTTCAACTAACTATAATATGAAAATTTATCTTTGTCTGTAATATTCAAATCTAACGGACCAGGCTTAGTTCGTGCTTCCAAGGTTAATTAATTATTTTATCTTTGTTATTTAATTAATTCGCATGAATCATGATGAGCATTATTTATATATATATATATATATATATAATTTATTATTTTGTAAAAGTGTAGAAATTGAACATCAATTAATTTTATGGCATTGAAAAAATAAATATTAAAATTATCAGATAATAAATTTAAATAGTTAGCTCGTCTTTAAAATTTAAAAAAATATATATAATTAAATAATATGAAAAATTCTCAAATATTAGGTTTAAAAACTAATTATATTTAATTTAATGTCTAAATTTAATCTCATAAGTTTTCGTAATGTTTCATGACTTTGTTGTTAAAATAAATATATTTAAGTGATTGAATTATTTATTCTTATAAATAAATATATATATATATATATATATATATATATATATATATATATGCATCTCTCTGGTTCAGAAGTCAAAGCGAGTAGAAGCAGAAACGCGCACTGGTTCTTCTTCGCGGCGCTTCTTTTGTGGGTTGATAATGGCTGTCTCATTTGCTGGTGCGGCTCAGGGCTTGGTTTACCGTCAAAATCTGACGCTCGCATTTTCCAATTCAAACTTCAATCGCACTCAACTTCAATTTCAGGGGCCAAATCCTGCAAAATCTCAATCCCTCTCATTTTCGTCTCAATTGAAGCTTGCGAATGATGCCTCTCCTAGAAAGCATCACCGTTCCTCTTTTGCGCAGACGGATGCCGTTCGCCACATCGTCGGATCTCTTGCCAAAGCTGGTGGCCTTCGCTTTGCTGTGGTCATTTCTCTTTCCCGCTCTTTTTTTTTTTTTTTTGATGCCTTCATGTTCTTCTAATTCTTCCTTGTTTGCCTTTTTTTTCTATCTCGAATGCTACATCTGGAAGTAATGTTCGTTCTTGAGGCTATTTGAATGGCCTTTTGTTAATA
This sequence comes from Cucurbita moschata, assembly GCF_002738365.1. Classification (NCBI taxonomy): domain Eukaryota; kingdom Viridiplantae; phylum Streptophyta; class Magnoliopsida; order Cucurbitales; family Cucurbitaceae; genus Cucurbita; species Cucurbita moschata. The sequence goes on from NW_019268532.1 coordinate 377,311, forward strand.
ATTTCGGATTTGCGAGTGGTGTTTCTTTATCGTGTACCTAAAAGGTCGTAGTCTAGTTAAGAAACATGCTTCTAGATGATGCAGTCTCGTCTGGTAAATTATTCGCTACTAATGAGCGTTCTTTTGATTTGTTGCTTGCACCGAATTCAAAGGTTATGAATGTGATAGTCACAGTTGTGGCTGCGGAAATGAGAAATTTCTCGGCTTGGCTACAATGAAACATACCTGTGGATGAGAATTTTAGATTATAGGGATTGTATTGGAGTGATTTTGCCTTGTTTTCTTGTGATGTATGAAACTGAACTTCTTTTTAGCCTTTTTGCTGCAGCCGTACGAGCGAATTCTGTTATCATGAGTCTAAACTGAGTTTTTTTCCCCCATTGTCATTTTTAGCAACGGGCTCGTAGAACTTAATCATGACATTGTTATTTCATGCTTGCATTATTGAAGACATGTTTTCTTGCTTTGATGAAGGTTGTGGGGCGGTTCAACGAAATCGTGACAAGGCCAATGCTCGAGGGAGCTTTGTCTACATTCAAAAGTTATTCAGTTCAAGACGAGGATATTGATGTAAGCACTTCAGCATACTATATGTGAAAGTCAAACCTTCTGGTTTGTTTGCTAGTATTGGAAACTGAGTTTCATTTGCCTTTAATTGATCAAATCAGCCAACTGGTTTATAACAACATTAAGATTATGGTGAGCAAGCTTGTGAATAAATATGTTCTGAAAATAGATTCTCGTCGATGCCATGAGTATATGCAAACAAATTTAACTAGATATCATGGGTTTATGTGGAGTTGGGTAGCAAAATCTACACCTTTCATCAGATTTGCATGAGAGAATGCGAATCTGACCTCTGCTTGTTCACTTGCAGCTTTAACTTTATTTGGCATGTTGACTATGTTATTCACCTCTCTATCATATCAGGTTGTCTGGGTTCCAGGGAGCTTTGATATTCCTGTTGTCGCTGAAAGGCTTGGGAGATCTGGAAAGTACCATGCTGTCCTATGCATTGGAGCTGTGGTATGATTTCCCGTAATATATATCGAGTCCTCTTATATAATCTAGTCTTGGTTCCCTTGTTAATATCACGAACCACTTCTTTATGATAGATTAGAGGAGATACATCCCACTATGATGCCGTTGTAAACTCTGCTGCTTCTGGAGTACTTTCTGCCGGTTTAAAATCAGGTTCGTTTTCTTTTCTTTCTTTAGTAAAAGTTTATATTCTTGTAGCCTATTAATTCAACTTACTAATTTTTGTTTTGGATTGCTTTTCTTTTATAAGTTCATCCTCGAGGGTTGAGCATTGAACATAGTGGTTATGGCTTTTGAATCCAATTGTTATGTTCAAGAATTTTGGTGCCATCATATCTTGAGATATATATGATCGTACTAGTTTCTAGATACTAAATATTGCAGTGAAGTTGGCTTAATTGTTCTAGTTTTGACCTCAATGAACCGTGAGGGGTTAAGGAATTTCAGGGTATGATAAGGAAAATAAGCACCTGGTTGTTTTAGATTCATAAGTAGATGCAGATAAATATAAATTGTGCCATGACATGCACATTCCTAGCTTCTTATTAAAAAATATGATTTCCCAAATTCAAGCTTGTATTTCTCACTCAGTTGCATGCTAGGCCTTGGTAATAGTTCGACTTGTAACGATAAGGGTTTTAGGTTTGAGCAGTTGGGAGCTATGGTGAGCTATGTTCTTGTTCGATATGAGAATTATCTGTTACCCTTTATCTGTGTCAACTAGTGTTGAAATTTATCGATAGACTTGAATATCAGTGTTGATAGCTACAATACAAGTAATCTCTGTAACCATCTTTTTAGATACCATTTATATCCATGTTGTCATCTTAGTTCTACTCTTTCTTCATCTCCTAGTTGATGGCAGATGAAACTTAAGCGATTTTCGTATGCGTTTGTAGGTATTCCATGTGTATTTAGCGTCTTGACCACTGAGAACTTAGAACAGGTAAATATGATCTGAATAGATTGTTAACAAGTATCCAACCTAGGAGCTATGTGATTTCTGATCGTTTTGTATTTTTTGCACCCGCCCCCCACTCCTTTTTAAGGCTTTCGATCGAGCTGGTGGTAAAGCTGGAAATAAGGGTTCTGAGGGTGCTTTGACTGCTGTAAGTTGTTTAAGTTTGTTTATTGTAGAGATTTTCATTGTATTTAAGTATCCCCATACTCTTTAACTATTCTTGTAAGTAATATTTGTTCCAATATCACTTTTCCTACAGATGGAGCTTGCGTCGGTGTTCGAGTACGACCTGAAGTAGTCAAGAAATAAGATCAAACGATTTCCATGATCCCTAGTGTTGCGGTTTTTTGCAGTCTTGTGAGTTCTCTGCTGTCTTTGCTTATGGTAGAACGCTTCATAAAATTGCAAAAAGCCACATCATGTCTGGTACTGAAGTCGGGTAATAACAGGTGGGTCGGAGGCTTTGCTTTACTCAAGGTCAGAGGTTCTTGTACTGAAACTGCTCGAAAGAAACGATAGGTTTAACGATTTCAATTCTCAAATTTTCTTTGCTTAGAATAAAGATATGAGGGCTTTCGTTTGTGCTATTGTGTGATTTATGATGCGCAATGAACAAAGATTATATTGAAGAGGCCTTTTTGTTAACTATCAATGAACTGCTGAACGCACAGTTACTCTTTTGTGGATTGTTGCTTGTTAGTAACCTACCATATGGTTGCCTCCTTTAAGGGCAGCCTTGAATATCATTAATTATTAAAGCATATAGAAGAACAAAACATTCTTACTGGCCTCTAGAACACATTACATACAGCATGAGATGGTTGTAATTGCCACTACTCAGACGACGCGGTCTAAGTTTCCTCATTATCATTAATCCACGAGAGAAGAGAATAGAAGATGGTTATATACCAATAATGTACACATCGTTCAGAACCCGTGATTGGTTCACGTCCTAGATTACATAGCATCGTGTGCGTTTACATATAGATATGATGAATCATCCATTCAAAACAGTGTACCTATCTCAAAAATAACCAGGCAGAGACTGACTGCATAGGCTCGAAAGAAAAATAGGCAAGCTGCAAATGCTCCGTGCCATCCCGTTGAATTGAATTTCGATCACATCTCGCAAAGCTCCTTTTTGCATTCTCTTTTTCGTTCTTCGATTCTTTCCTATGCAATACGAGAAGCATTGCTAAGTAACCTAGAACTTGTGAATCAAAAATGGAGGAAGATGGTGCTCCAAAACAGCCAATAGCTCCCTGCCTTGGCTCGCCTCTTCTAACGCCCCGCCCCCTCCGAGCCTTCTAGCGGCTTCAACCAGCTGCCCCCTTAGCTTTTGTGAAAACAAGCATCCATTCACTTTTATACATTCCCTGTACAGCGGTAGATAAGCTATTGCAACCCTGAGGGGTGGTGGAATATCTCTCAAAGAAATTGGGGATCCACCCCACCTCAAAATCCGTACAAAATTTAAGTAATTTTCTTGACCTTGTCTCAACCCATCCAAGTAAGCTGCCTCCGACCAGTGCCCCCAAAGAAAAAATCTGAGCTCGGGAGCAACAGACTCGTCGCTCGACTTGGAGATACTGTCTGCTACAGCATACGTTGCAGAAGGATCGCCGAGAAAGTTCGAATGAAGGAGAAACTCAACACCATCAAGAGAACCACTACTCCGTTCCCCAGCAGCCTTAAGAATTTCAATGCTAAGGGCAGCAAGTACGTGTTGAGGAACACGGGGAAGAAGATAATCGGCGACATTAATTTGACTGCTAGACGTGGCCGCTGTGAGGGCAAGACAGAGTTCCATGTCCTGACAACCTCTTCTCACAAACCATTCAACAACAGGCAAACAGCCCCTTTCAGCTGCTCTCATCAGAGGACCCAAAAATGCTATGGCGTTACCCTCTTCCACCAAACACTCCATTGTGCCAATCTTACAATAGTGAGAAGCAAAACCCAATGCCAGGTCGACATCGACGTCCAAGCTGTTCCTTTGGGCAATCTACAAATCAGAAAAGAAGAAACATGAGGGTCAGGCTAATGAGATAAGTTCTAAAGATTCTTCAATGGATGAAAAGGTAAAAATAAATTTTTGTATCAGACCAAACGGATGAATAACAACATATTTTCTTTGTCAACTTGCAGCACTGCACGATTAATTTCTCACTTTGTCTGAGAGCTGCATCATTCTTATAGATGTTCAATAACAAAATCTATACTTCAGTCTTTTACTTTATTTTTGCATATATAATTCATTTTACAGGCTATAGTATATATATCAGAAAGTGGCTCTGTGTAATCATCAAATATTCAGTAGAATATCAACTAACAAATGCACGAAAAATATCAATCGAGTGAAACAAATGTATTTACATAAGTAAACTAAGAGATGAAGGTATGGAACGTTATGCATATGCTTGAGCGAAATGCAACATTCAATATGGGGCAAAATGTCATAACGTATGAGTCATATATTAGATGTGACTTGGGGTTGACATAATCAATTTAAAATTTCTATATACTTCTAGAGTCAGCTTCAAATCTTCAAACCTTCAAATGGTATGGTAAGCTAGAAGTCCAAGATCTTGATCGGTTTCTTAGCAATTCTTGTCTTCGGGTTTCAAGAGTACTGAAGAATTTATTTTTCTGGATTTTGGTTTGGGTTTGATCTCGGATCTAATTTAATTAATTTAATCCAGAAAATCTTAAAAGTGATAATGTGGACAATAAGTAGATAATATGAACAATAAATTTATTGTACCTGTAATAAAATGCGCACGAGTTCTGTGCTTCCGAAGCGAGAAGCTTCAAGGAAGCACTGGTTAACATTGTCAGCACCACCCTCCACCAGCAAACATAATAAACCTTGGATTGCTGTCGCTGATATTCCGGCTGCCCATCCGGGATCAAAAGAACTAGAAAAGAGAGTGAGTGGGAAACAAGCAGCATCAAAGGCCTCTGTGAAATCTTTTCCAGTAAGTTGATTGCCAGCAAAATCTAGGAAAAATTTGAAAGCGGATAACTGAAGCTGGATCTCAGCAGCCGAGCTTTGAATCACTCGGTCCTGGTTCCTATGGCACCCAGAATGAAATCCAATGCATTTCAGAGCCCATTCGGTAAACTTTTGAACCTTACTGCCAGCCTCTGCTTTTAAGATCTCATCTCCATTGCACTCTTGGAGACGCTCACGCAACCTGCAAGGATTGAAATGTCAAATGTAGGAAGTATAATGGCTTGTTACAATATTATAGACATTTTGATTACAAGGAAAATATCGCAAAATATTAGATTCCATTAAGCAATAAGAGGAATAAAGACAGATCTAAGCTAAGAAAAGGAAATGAAAACATGGAATTTTGGAAGATGAGAATGATGGAAATTAAACTAGGCTACATGGAAGAAAAATGTATCTCGCTATTGCCAAAAACCTTAAGAGCACCACATATGTAACAGAACCAAGACTTCTCATAACATATTCAAGGAAACCAAATGAAAGATATCAATACTTTGCAACTTCTCATAACTAGTTGGGAGAAGAGAACAATTTGAACTTAAACAGTAGTGATTACGAGTGAACAATATTACGGGGCCATTTGCATATGAGAGATAGTAACACAATCGATTACCGGTTTCCACCTAGGGGATCCCCCCTTCAAGTAGGCATATAAAAGTTATTCGAGCCGAACTATGGAATTAAATAAAGTCACCAATTCACTAAGAGACCTTAAGGGTTCTATATGATATAGCTAAAAGTGTTGTTAGTCAAATGGCTAATTATTTGGAAAGGTCTTTCTTTGTACTACATTTTCTATTAAGGGATAATATTTCTAACAGATGTAAGCAGTTCCTTTCTATTGTCATGAAAACAAATTCATGCAGTAACAAAAAGAACTAACTTATTCTTTCATAATTCTCAATGAAAGTTCAGTTTCTTATCCAAAAATAAACATGTCATTATGCTTCACCTCTGTGCCATGACGGTTACAGTATCAGCAAGACTCATTGTTCGACTCTGGCAGGCAGAGACACACGAAGCCAGAAACGAGGTCCTAAGAGCTGCTCTTGTAAAGTCATAAGCTCCACTCACAATGATGTTCTTAATTAATCCAGTTATTCCGTGAAGTTCTTGCTGTGTGCTCAAAAACCAGATTGAATCCAAGGTGATACACAAAGCATCATTAAGAGTCTGAGGATCTGCCAACGCAATCAAACTCTCTGCAAGCCCCCAATCATGTGAGCTTACAGCGCCCTGAAACAATCGACCTAACTCAAATCTGTCTTGTCTGCTAAGTTTCTTTTCATGACTGGATTTCCCTTTCTTCCCCTGCTTAAAATCTGTCACCACAAGCATGGACTTGGGATTCTGTTCACTAGAATTACAATCATGGGCAACATGAGCTAGAACGGATTCTTTCTTCACAAGATGTCCTTCTCTAGAGAATACAACGCTACTTCCCTCACCATTCTCTGATGCAGGAGCATAAACACCACCCTTCTGAACACCAACTCCATTCTCCCCAGTTTTGATTTCCATATTTATGTGGTCGAACATTAAAGCTTCATCCTCCACATTATCCCTAATCGGAACCAAAACTTCTATCTCCATCCGCCTCCTTGATTCAATTTGCTCCGTTCCCCTTCTTCCGAAGAGCACACAAGCAACCGAATCAATCAAAATCAACTACAACACGCTCCTTTCCCCTCATGAACAGCTCAACAATATCTACAATCTCTTCCGCACTAAACGAGCTTAATCCACAAAACAAAAAACAAACAAAAGAAATCAGGAACAATAACATACAGATGAAAAGTGAGAAGAATGGGAGAAACGATCAAAGAAATACCTTAAAATAGAGTGAAGTAGGAAACAATAAACAAAAAGCAATCACAACGAGAAAACCGATTCGATTTGAAGAAGAACGAGAACAAGAACAAGAACAGATCATGAAGAATGAATCGAAGGCAAACCTGAGATTAAAGGCGGAGAGAGGAGGATGGAGAAACCCTGATCTTCTCTCCGTGTAAATTTCTGGAACATGAAATCGCTCTTTGTTTGGTCTTTTTTTCGTTTTTTTTTTTTTTTTACACTTTCTATTAATATTTTTTAAAAAAAATTAAACAAAAGATATTGCTTAATTTCTAAATTTTTAGTTCAAAAATATAAATTTAATCATTAAGAATTTTATAAAATATAAAATTGTGAATTTAAGAAACAAAAATATTTAATCGAATAGATAAAATAATTATTAATTACATACCAAATTAAAAATTTTACAACTTATTAAATATTAATTTTAAAAGTTTGATACATAAATTAAGCCTAATAGGCGAGTGATTTGGAGAGTCACAGTCACACTATCTTTATACCATACAGAGAGAGGGGCAATTATTCATCGGTGGGTCCCACTTTGTTTGCTAATCATGTGGGTCCCACTCATAATGGGCAGAGTCCTGGGGTGGTCCCCACTTTACCACTTTATTTTTGTTTTTTTTTTTCTATTTCTTTTGACACCTTGTATTTTTATTTTTCGGGAAATAAAAGCAAAAATCCAATTTTTTTCATTTTAATTTCTGTTTTTTATAATAATAAAAAATGGTTTTATTTTGATGTTTTAATTGTAAAATAGTTTCTTTTTTTTTATGTTAATTTAATATAATTGCATATAGTGCCTCCCATGTCCCACGTTGGTTGGGGAGGAGAACAAACCAACATTTAAAGAGCGGAAACCTTTCTTGTAGCAGACGCGTTTTAAAGCCTTAAGAGGAAGCCCGAAAGGGAAAGCCCAAAGAGGACAATATCTGCTAGCGGTGGATCTGGAGCGTTACAAATAGTATCAGAGCCAGACACCGCACAATGTGCCAACCTTCTCGCCCTTCCCCGAAGGGGGTTACAAATGGTATTAGAGCCAGACACCGGACGATGTACCAACCTTCTCACTCTTCCCCGAAGGGGGTAGACACGAGGCGGTGTCTTAGTAAGAACGTTGGGCCCTAAAGGGGAGTGGAATTTGGGGGCGGTTCCACATCGATCGGAAGAAAGGAAAGAGTGCCAGCAAGGACGCTAGGTCCCGAAGGGGGTGGATTATGATGTCCCGCATTGGTTAGGGAGGAGAACAAACCTGAAAGAAGGGGGTGGATTGTGATGTCCTGCAATGGTTGGGGAGGAGAACAAACCAACATTTATAAGGGTGTGGAAGCTGAAAGGAAAAGCCGAGCGGTGGATCTTGGCCGTTATAGTCCATGTCCTACGACAAAACTATGGTAGTTTAAATTATTAAATAGGGTAAAATTAATATATTTTAATTTTATTATCATATTTAAAACTACGGGTATTTTATATTTTAATTAATAAAAATATATTTTGAGCTTACATCTAATTTTTGTTTAAAATAATATAGTCTTAATCACATATTTAGCTTGATTTTTTAAAAAAATCATTTACTATTTTCGGTAAGTTTGGAAGTATAATTTGTAATAATTAATGTTAACGAGTTTGATTACGACGAGTCAGGTCGAGAAACGTGTCTGATGCTATTTTTTAATGAATAGTACAAGAGTTGTGACTACACATAAGAACGGACAGTGTGACGCTTTTAATGACCCAATGCTACATTAAGATTTTTCACAAACACGTGATGGGTATTAGTCAATCATTGTCCTAGTGGTCTTAGACCTACTTGTACCTATGCCTAGATGTTGGTCACTCCTAAATTGGGATAAGGGTTAGGGTTCGACTATTCGTGCTTAGGATCCGTCAACCAATCTCGTATGTCGTTGTCCTAATTGACCGATCTTTTTTACGTTTTTTCGAGAACTAATATAGATAATTTAAATCATTTTTTATAATATTTTATGAATTTTTATGGGTGATTATTTATTTTTAAAATTTTAAATTATTAGGTAATTTTAGCAAAAATTGAACTATAAAATAAAAAATTTATGAAGTAAATTGTAAATGGAACCGATAATTTGTTGTATTAAAAAAATTACATAAAATTGGAACAACACATTTGATATATAATTTCTAATAAGCGGAGGACGTGAATACGACGTCGTTAGATGAGGCCCTTCCCGCCGCTTGGAACTCACTTTTCACCTCTTCTGCTTGCAAAAAAGTGCTTCTCATCGCTTCTCCGGCGGCGGTCAGGTGCGTTCTCCGGCCTTGTTATTAATTTTAGCTTCGGCTGCATTTTATCTTTCTCCGTCTTCGTAGAAAACACATTCTGTGGAATTAATCTGCGGTGTTTACCGATTTATCTGCTTAGTTGCCGAGAAATTGTAACGTGTAGTGTGGAGATTCAAGAAATTGTTCAACATTTGAGCTTTGATTTTCATTATTTTAGGCGTTTATTAAATCGTTAGTCGTTGTTTAGCTGAGATCCGCTAGCGTCTCATCGGATTAAACCGTACATAAACTTTGTTTCTGTTATCTTCTCTCTGTCGTTACTGTTTGATGCTGATGTGATTCTTATCAATCCTTGAGGAACAGTATGAATGGAAATCCGTATTCTAATTTTTTGTGATTTTTTCTCTCTGCTTCTTTCTCACACACATAAAAGAGTGAGTTGTGGTGAATTGAGTAGATCTGTGTTGCTTCGAAAATCATGAGACTGAGGGCATGTAATCACTATAGTACAATTTTCTTCATTAATCAAGAAACAGTGTTTACCTGTTAAGTAGAAATGGTGAAGGATTTGTCAATAAACGCTGTGACAGCCTTGGGAGATCCTAAGGTTTATGGATTGGCACTTTCACTGAGAATGAATTTCAAGCAGACAAGATTTTCCTTTAACTAGCCAATGCTGTAGATTGAAACGAGAAAATTTTAAGGTTAAAGCTGGATGGTTGTTTAAAGGGGGTGGACAAGGATTGGGTGCTCGTATAGAACGCAGTGAGAACGCTAACAATGATATTTTAGTTTTTCCTGTGAGATCCCACATCGGTTGGGGTAAGGGTGTAGAAACTTCTTCCTAGTAGATGCATTTTTAAATTTTGAGGGGGAAGCTGAAATAGGACAATATTTGCTAGCTGTGGACTTGGGTTGTTCTGAATGGTATCAGAGCCAGACACCGGGTGATATGCCAGTGAGGAAGCTGAGCCTCGAAGGGTGGTGGACATAGACGGGGTATCAGCAAGGACGTCGGGCTCCGAAGGGAGTAGATTAGGAAGGTCTCACATTGATCGGAGAAGGGAAGGAGTGCTAGTGAGGATGCTTGGCCTCAAAGGGGATGGATTGTGAGATCCCACTTCAGTTGAGAAGAGAATGAAACATTTTTTATAAAGATGTGGAAACCTCTACTTAGCAGACATGTTTTAAAAACTTTGAGAGGAATCCCGAGAAAGAAAGGCCAAAGAGGACGATATATGCTAGCGGTGGGCTTGGGCTTGGGCTTGGGCTGTTATATTTCCTTTTCTAGCTGGACGTGGCAACACGAGTACAGGTATAGCAGGCTGTTGTTTTGTTATTGATTTGCTAGCGCTCTCATTTTTAGCTAAACAAGATTTTCCTGGTATGGATTATTATTGTGCAGTAAGCATTGAACATTGAACAGTATGAAATTGGCCAAGAATTGAGAACGAAGCTAACTGAGTTCAGGTTTGTCGTTTGCTTTATTTGAAATAAAATGACATTCATAACTCATAAGGGCATACATTGTGTATTCTCTGTTTTACTTGGCAAAGGTTGAAGCAGATATCATAGCAAGAATCAAAAAGGGTAACTTCAAAGAGAGAAGTTGAAGACAAAGGTTTAAATATCATTGGTCGACGGTAAAGTTTCCCTTATATTATTCCCAACCCATATTAAGATGATGATCAATGGGGCAATGATTGATCGACACACATCTCTAGAAATCCATCGTTCAATTTCTTCCAAAGTGGTTTGTTCATCTCGTTTCTTGCACTGCTCCGTCAACTCTCCCCGTGTCTGGGAAGGGTTTCCATATTCATTGATTTTCAGGTGATTCAATGAAACTTGATTGTTGAAATTCCAAATCAGTATCGTACATGTTATCGACGTAGCATCTTGTTGTTTTCTTCTCGTTGTGTTGATATCAAGTTTCAGGAGTGTTATACGTGAACAGCTGGAACAACCCAAGCCCACTGTTAGCAGATATTGTCATTTCTGGACATTCCCTTTCGAGTTTCCATTCAAGATTTTAAAACATGACTACTAGTCAGAGGTTTTCACACCTTTTTAAGGAATGCTCCGTTTTCCTCTCCAACCGATGTGAGATTTCACAATCCACCTCCCTTGGGGATCCAACGTCCTTGTTGGCACGGATACTATTTGTAACAGCCCAAGCCTACCTCTAGCAGATATTGTCTTCTTTGGGCTTTCTCTTTTGAGTTTTTCCTCAAAGTTTTAGAATGCATCCAACTAGGGAGAAGTTTTCACACCCTTATAAGTAATGTCTCGTTCCCCTCTCCAACCTATGTGGGATCTCTAATCTATCCCCTTGGAGATCCAGCGTCCTCGCTGGCACACCGCTCGATGTCTGGCTCTGATACCATTTGTAACAGTATAAGCCCACCACTAACAAATATCGTCCTTTTTGGGCTTTCCCTTTCAGGTTTTCTCTCAAAGTTATAAAACGTGTTCGCTAGGGAGAGGTTTCCACACTCTTATAAGAAATGTCCCGTTCCCCTTTCCAACCGATGTGGGATCTCACAACAGTTGAGTGAGTATCAATAAGAATTAATCAACTGCCTTGATAATGATATATGTTGCAGTTCTAATTTGGCTACATCACTTTTGTTCACAGTTACTCTTGCTTCAACTTAGTTTACATCGGCAGCCAAAGTTGCACCATAAGTAGAGGGAAGAAAAAAAGTTGTCGAAAAAGAAGCAGTGGAATTCACAGGTATAGCCCAATGGAACTGAAACTTTCTCATCATCTCGAGTATTTACTCAAACAACTTGCATCTTTAACTCAATTTTATGCTAAATATTGAATGACATATATTCTCTATGGATTAGCTGCTAAATGTTAAATATTATGATGTAAGAGCCTAAGCTCCACTGCTAGTAATATATTATCTACTTTAGCCTAGTAATATATTATCTACTTTAGCCTGTTACATATTGCTGTCAGTTTTAAAACATGTCTGCTAGAGAGAGGTTTTCACACTCTTATAAAGAATGTTTCATCCTTTCCAACTATTGATGTGTGATCTCATGAATATGATCTTTGTCTATTATCATCGATTCAATTGATGAAGTTTAGTAGCTTTAATGTTCATTTCTGAGTTAAAATACTGTTTGCCTTCACTTCCCTTTTCCCCCTTTCTGTAATATATTGTCTACTTTGGCCTGTTACATATCGCTGTCAGTTTAAAACATGTCTGCAAGGGAGAGGTTTTCACACCCTTATAAAGAATGTTTCGTCCTCTCCAACTATTGATGTGCAATCTCATGAATATGATCTTTGTCTATTATCATCGATTCAATTGATGAAGTTTAGTAGCTTTAATGTTCATTTCTGAGTTAAAATACTGTTTGCTTTCACTTCCCTTTTCCCCCTTTCTGTAAGGATGTTTTAAGACTAATTTCAAACATCCAAATGAGTTTCTGTAATGATTTTTATGGGGTTTAGCTAATTACTATGTGGAGTTTGTATTGAATACTCGATGAATGTAACTAATACAACGTATATAATCTATAAGTAAGAGATTCTCCAAAAGCGTTTAATAATATGAGGGGTGAAAATGTGAACATTTGACCTTTTCGATCGAGATTATAACACATTAACTAGTTGACTTATGTTCAAGTTAGCAATTAACTTGTAATTTATTTATATCGTTATGCATTGTATTTACAAATAAATGTGTAATTCAATGTAAAAAATACATAAATTGTCTGTATAGTTACATCAGTTTAAAAATATATAATGGTAGGTATGCAAAGACTATATTATAAAAATAGCTCGAGAATATGAAAACGTCTAGATGTCTCAAATATTGTTGACCAAATATTGTGACAAGCTCGGAATTTGAATAGTATAAAATATTATATAAAATGATGGTCAATAATAATTATGTTAAGAACTTTAAGAAAGTGTGAAGAAGAAGAGAAATGAATCATAAAGGTGATTAAAAGGTGTTATTGAATGGAATATGTGGGCCCAATTTGACCATAAGAATTTGAAGGAAGGAACCCTAATTTTGGCTCATCAATTCAATTCTAATACTTTGAAATTAATTATTAAATTATTTGGTGGTTTTATTTATTGGTTCTTTGCATTTATTAAAATTAAATTGTATAAAGACTTTTTAATCTACTTCTTATTATTTATTCGTCGGTTTTAATTTTTTGAAGAAAAATAAAATAAAAAAATAGTAAATGACATATATAGCCTCCAGCAGAAGGTGGGCCCCACTAAGCAAGTAGTTTAAGAAAATCTTGGACATTGGAAATCGTCACTTATTTTCGATGAGAGTGACTAATGCAAAGGAAGGTGGGCCCCACTCGGGGGTCTGTTAACAACGCTAACGTCCATAACAAGAAATTTAAAAGCTAAAATTAAATCTGCTTTAATTATTATGATTCCCCGACGCTTTGTACTTCCCCTAATAGCCCCCTTCCTTTTTTTTTTCTTTTTTAATTACAATTTTCAATTTTTAATTTTATTTAATTTTCTTCTAAATTAAAATTAATTATTTAAATTATTCAACGACCTTATTAATTTGAGCATAACCCAATAGATTTTCGAAGTATTTTTTAAATTTTAAATTAAAAAAAATAGCAACACTTTTCAATATTATTAATTATTTATTGATTAATATTCTGTTCCTAACTTTTCCTTTAAAAAAAAAAAAAAGAAAAAGAAAAAACCCCTTTTTCCATTTAAAGTTGGAAATCTCTCTTTTTAATTTAATCATTTTATTTTTAACACAATTTATTAAATTAAAATATTAGAGAATTAAAGTTTAAAATTTTATAATATAATTTATTTAAAATTAATAATAATAATAATAATAATATTCGTAGAAAATAAGATTGGACAGCATGAAAAGAGAGGCACCAATGGAGTTTCACTGCTATAGCTGACACAAGATCAACCAATCCGCCAATCAAAAAATTAGAAAATAAAAAATAAAAAATAAAAAACAAATCCCATTTCTGTAATTTTGAGTTACCACGAGGGCATTTTCCTTCTTCATCCAAATCCTCATTCTTTCCGTAGTACACAACCATGGGACCCACACCAAATTTCGGAATTAATAACTTGAAAATGAAAACAAAAATAAAATCTTTTTCCAAAATTCTGGTTCCTTTTAATTCCTTCGTTAATCTATTAATTAAAACAGCTAATGGGTTTGGAGCGATTGTATTATATTCTTCCACAACTGTGATTTAGGAGGCGGGATTTTGAGATATTTGTCCTTCATTATCTGTTCATAAAGGGAGCGCGAATCTTGAAGAAATCGAAGCACCCCATTTCTTTGATTTCTTTGATTTTGGAGAAAAAAATTAAGGAAATAGTTAAAAGAAGGAAGAGGAGAGAATAAAGTGGAAGCGGATGTTGACAAATTTCGGGTCACTTCATTGGGAGTTTGTTCGCTTGTTTGTTGTGGGTATTGCAGATTTCCCTTCTAGGATCTCTCTCTAAAAGACCTCTTCTCTATCTTTTCATCTCAAAAACTTTGAAATCTCTGCTTCTTTTCTTCAACCCCATGACGATCTAAACCCCTTTTTTCATGGCTTTCCGATATTCTTGTTCTTAATCATTTTTTATATCTACTGGTTTGTTATTGTCTTTGATGGTGGGAGTTCGATGAGATTCTGAATGGGGATTCTCGTTATTTGTTGACTCCGAGAGCGATTTTTGATTGTGCGGTGTTCGATTGAGGTACTTTTGTTCTGTTCTTCGTTTTTTTGATTATTTGATTGATGGGTTCTTTTGGTTTGATTGTTTGATTGCTTGGTTTAGCACTTTGATTGTGTTTTTCCCACTTTTTGGTTGGTTCTGTGCTGTTTTTTGGGGAATTGTTGGATGTTTGTGGTTTCTATGATTACCCTTTTGGGTTCATCATGCATTTGCTTTTGCACTGAATTTTAGGATTCTTATGATTTTGATTGGTGGTTTGCGCCAATATCTGGGTTGCTTTGTTGTATTGACTTTTGTAGACTTGTTGCTTTGTCTTTACTGAGAGGAGACTTCTTAAACACTGAATTTTCCTTGTGGACTTTGTGGGTATCTCTGGAGACCTTCCATTTTATCTGTGATTTCTTTGAGGCAAAAGCTTGAGTAGATTGGCCTGCTTTGGAGTTCATTGTCACATGTTCTCTATGGTTCCTCTTTCGATTGAATTTCCATTTTCTGAGTTCACTGGTTGTATTGCTGATGTTGTACTCTCGTTATGAGGTTCGAGTGTTTGAACTATGATGGATCTACTAGTGGTGGGCTTGGGTTGTTACAAATGGTGCCAACGAGGATGTTGAGCTCCGAAGGGGGTAGGCATCGAGCGGTGTGTTGAGCCCTGAAGGGGGTGGATTGTGAGACCCCACATTGATTGGAGAGGGGAACGAGTGCCAGCGAGAACGTTAGGGACCTGAAAGAGGGTGGATTGTGAGGCCCCACATTAATTGGAGAGGGGAACGAGTGCCAGCGAGAACGTTAGGACCTGAAAGAGGGTGGATTGTGAGGCCCCACATTAATTGGAGAGGGGAACGAGTGCCAGCGAGAACACTAGGACCTGAAAGAGGGTAGATTGTGAGACCCCACATTAATTGGAGAGGGGAACGAATGCCAGCGAGAACACTAGGACCTGAAGGAGGGTAGATTGTGAGACCCCACATTAATTGGAGAGGGGAACAAGTGTCAGCGAGAATGCTAGGCCCCGAATGGGGATGGATTGTGAGATCTCACATCGGTTGAAGAGGGGAACAAAACATTCTTTATAAGGGTGTGGAAACCTCTCCCTAATAGACACATCTTACAAATCATTTTGGTGCGTTTCTTTGAAGGCAAATGATTATGAACTCGGGATCTATATGATGAAGAGTATGAACTGCATCTTCAATGGGATTCCCTCCTAAAGTTGAACTCTTATAATTTTCAGGAATGGGGACGAAAGTGCAATGCAAAAGTTCCTTGCCAGGCTTTTACCCAATGAGGGAACTTAACAATGATACTAACAGCCATAACTGGCACCTATTTTATGGTGAAAGAGCCTTCACAAATGCACAATATCCCAATGTGTTCTTACCAAGAACTAGCACCAATGGATATCTAGGCGATGATAAGGATGCAGTGAAGCAGAAAATGCTTGAACATGAGGCCATTTTCAAGAATCAGGTGCATTTCTTCTTCCATCTTCCTGAACTCTCATACAATGTTCTTCATTTCAACATGATTGAGTTAAGTTTTTAATGAAATCTCTCATTGGAAGCCTAGCTATAAGCCAGATATTGCTTCTTGTGTCGAACTGCAGGTGTTCGAACTGCATCGTCTATACCGAAAACAACGAGATCTAATGGCTAAAATCAAATCTACAGAGCTTTGCAGAAATCAGTTAGCTGTAGACTCATTGCTCTCTTCTAGCCCCATGACATCTCAAGTTACTTCTGAAGATGGTTCGAGACGGAATCTGCCATATTTTCGTGTGGCGAATTCGTCTAATGCCAGGTTTTCTATTTCAGGTGTTGAAGAAGTTCATTCTTCTATGATTTCTAGCCAGAAGCCTTGTTTTTTTTCACTACAAAACGACATGAGGGACGTGCAGGTTCTTGAATCCAGACCGACAAAGTTTAGACGAAAAGTGTTGGATCTTCAGCTCCCTGCTGATGAGTATATTGATAGTGAGCCTGACATATCAAGTCACCATCACCACAAGGACCAAATGATTGATCTTGGAAGGGATATCAAGTTCTATGCTGCTGATGATGGCGAGCCGACTGGTTGCCTGCCAAACGCTCGTAAATTGGCCGCTCGTTTCGAAACGAATACGAGTTGTTTAAGTGATTTGGATAATAATAACATTCTTCAGGGACTTCAAACTAAAATATGGCCTGTTTCTTCTCAACCTGTAAGTTCTCTCTATGAACTTCATGAAGCTCCACTGTTTCATTCAACAGATAAAGATAGCGTAGAACAGTCGAGAGACGGGTCGGTTTTCGGTTTGCAGTTTACCAAAAGATGTCATGAGAAGATCAAGGGTGAACCATTGAGCTCGAACTCGTTCATCCCTACTCATACGTCCACACCGCAGCCTGCTGCTCCTGATTTTAGTAAGCTATCATACTATAACAGGGCTGTTCTTGGGTGTTCATCTGAGTTCAAGGAAGAAATGGGGCAACCCTCTTCTGTCAGCTGCAACTTTTGGAAGCAGGGTAATGGTAACGATCGAACTCCGACAGACTCGAGCCCTTCCGTTGCGTTGAAACTCCTCGAGGACTCGAGTTCTGTGGACATGAAATGTACAAAAGAGAGAGGTTTTAAAGAAAATTGTACATTGTTGCCTTGGCTCAGAGGGAAAACTGGTCATTTGCTGAGTGATGATATCTTCAACAAAGAGTTTGAATCAGACATGTCTTGTAAGAGTCAAAAACTAAGAACATTATCAGTTTCTGAGGGATTGCAGGATCCCAAGAAAGCAGTATTTGATATCAACTTGCCTTGTGATCCTTTGGTTGCTGAATTGAATGAAGCAAAAGTTCTCATTGATTTGAACTTGAGTCTAAGCGATGACGACGAAGAACGCTGGATACCGACACCTAAATCGAATGTCGGAACGTGGGGAGAGATAGATTTGGAGGAGGCTCCTGCAAGTACTGATGAAATTATAGAAACCACGCCCGAATTAGACTCGAAATGGCAATACGAAGCCGTAAACGAACAAGATGGGGTCATGGAATTAGCAGCAGAGGCAATAGTTTCCATTGCTTCATCTGTTTGTGACAGCCATTTGGAGGATTGTATGGACAGTGGCTTTGATTTGTTGGTGGAGATGGCTGTCTTGTATTCAAATGAGTATGAAGAAGGGATGGATTCGTTTGAATCCATGACATTGGGACTAGCAGAAGCCAAGGCAGAGGAGTATATGCCTAAGCCACTGGTTCTTCCAGGGCATATAACAACTGAAGAAGATGCAGCTAATGTACTGCAAAGCCGCCCTCGGAAAGGGCAGGCGAGGCGAGGCAGGCAACGGAGGGACTTCCAAAGGGACATACTTCCAGGCCTTACTTCTCTGTCAAGACAAGAAGTTACAGAAGATCTTAACACATTTGGAGGGCTAATGAGGGCAATGGGTCATGAGTGGAATTCGAGCTTGATGAAGAGGAACTCGTCGAGAAATGCTGCGTGTGGCAGAGGAAGGCGACGATCCATGACTAGCAGCAGCAGCAGCCCCTCTACACAGCCAGCTGAGAATGTTCCTAGTAATGCTGATGCTGATGCTGATGAGATGGGAGTTGACAATAGGAGGCTGACAGGGTGGGGGAAGACGACGAGACGGCCCCGTCGACGACAACGAGTCCCGGTCGGTAATCTTGCAACGATTGTGCTTTAGTTTAGAGATGGTTTGGATTGTACATTTTTGAGCTGAAATGCTTGTCCTTCTCCTATATCTATCTATAGCATAAACATTAGGTCTTGCTTAGATTATAGTGATGGATCTATTGGTCTCAGATTTGAATATATTTATCTCTGTTTTCTATACAAATGAAGCCATTGTTTTGTATTATGATTCAAAATATATTATGACCATCTTCCTCTTGATTTCGTTCATGCATTTAGCGGTTTTTTTTATATTATTTTTTATCGATGCCCTCGTAAAGAATGTTTCATTCCCCTCCCCAATCGACGTGGGATCTCACAATCCACTCCTTTTGAGACCAAACGTCCTCGTTGACACTCGTTCTCTTTGTTCCCCTCCCCTATCGAGGTGGAATCTCACAATCCACCTCCTTTTGGGGCCTAGTGTCCTCGTTGACACTCGTTCTCTTCTATAATCGATGTGGGACCCCCCAATCCACCCCATTTGGGGCCCAACGTCCTTATTGGCACACAACCTCATGTCCACCCCTTTCGGGGCCAGCACTTGTTCTCTTTGTTCCCCTCTCCAATCGATGTGGGACCTCACAATTCACCCGGGCCCAGCGTCCTCACTGACACTCGTTCCCTTCTATAATTGATGTGGGACCCCCCAATCCACCCCATTCCAGGCCCAGCATCCTTGCTGGCACACAGCCTCGTGTCCACCCCTTTCGCGGCCCGCCTTTCTTGTTGGCACATTGTCCAGTATTTGGCAACCGATAGCAGATATTGTCCACTTTGAGCTTTCCCCTCAAATTTTTAAAATACATTTGTCCCCACTCTAACCAAGAATATTTCGTTTCTCTCTCTAACTGACTTGAGATCTCACGCCATCATATTCTACTATAACTAGATGAGAACGATAAAAGACCCTATACTTTTAATCGTATTAGCTAACTACGAAGAAAAAAGTGAGTGTTTTCGTGAGTCTAAATTATCTATAACAAAAAAAAAAAAAAAATTAATGAGTAATAAATGAAATAAAGAAAAAAAAAATCCCTATATATATTGATAGCCACAAATTTATTTATTTATATAGAAGTTGAAATCCAATAATATGAACACAAATTGACCCACTACCTAAAAAATAAAATATTTTTTAAAATAGATTTTGATGAATGCATGGATAGAAGTGGAGTCCCATCATATCAATAAACCCTTTTTCCTCCAAAAGAATGCTCAATATTTTCATTTTTCTCCCTTCTTTTATGTCATTGCGCCCTTAAATACCTAAAACTTACCCTACACCCTTTACTCTTCTTTGTCTCCATATGTCCCTTTCTACCCTACTTCACCTAATACTACCCTTCCTTATTATACCTTTCAACCCTAAATTAACTCCCTTCCCGCGATCTTTATCTACCAAATACACTTACGCCTTTCATTCTTAACTCGGGTCTATAACAACTTGATACATCATTCCCCCCGACATACTCAAAGAATGAGAAATAAGTCTTGAAAAATAGCATAATGGACGTCAAAACAGAGCTTAACTCGACAATCAGTAACCCTATTCCCCCCGACATACTCAAAGAATGAGAAATAAGTCTTGAAAAATAGCATAATGGACGTCAAAACAAAGCTTAACTCGACAATCAGTAACCCTATCTTGTATCGTAAAACCCGAAAGAAGAAAACATAAATTATAAAGATTAAGAAAACAACATGGGAGCGTCGAAAAGCCTTTTTACCCATTAATGAATGGAATGGAACAGTGAAAGTAACTTAGGAATGAAGAAACATTAATTTAATAATGAAAATAAAAAGGGTTTCATGCATCAGCTAGCCCTAAGGGTTTCTGTTCCTTCCAGTTAACAAAGCAAAAGGCTGTAAGATTTGGCTTTGTTTTGTTCTTTTAATGAAGCTTTTTCTTAAAGGAAACTGCGTTCTACTGACTTTGTCTTTCTGTTTTTTACGGCACTTGGAAGCACAGTAAAATTTATTTACCGTTTATAACGCCATAAGTCGCTGTTTTTCATGATCAAGATTTACTCCCAAGGTAACCTCATGGAAATTTTAACCTTAAGGAAGATTTAGGGTAGTGGGTGATCTCAAAACATGGAATATAACACATAACCGAGTTGTATTCCAGGTTTTTACACGGGTTTTTAATGTGTTCGGTAACATATTTAGAATCTTAAAAATAAAATTCCATTCGATTGCTACACATTATGCTTATTTGTTTAGTTTACCTTTACCACACAATATATTCATTACTATCAATTATATCTATACATAACCAGAGAATCCTCGAGATTGTGACCTATAGAGGTCACAGTGCCATTCAACCTAATACTATCAACATTTATCACTTTAGAGTTTAGTGGATGAACCTTGTGGGTAGGGTAGGGTGTGATTAACGACCAAACAAACCCTAGTCCTGCATCCATATTGGATCGTCATCGACCAACTAGAATGGTCGCAAGGCGGTCTAATAGACTCTCGAAATGGATGTTTGTCGTAAGATATTACGACACAAGAAATCGAATCTCGATAAGAAATGAAACAAAATTTGATCCTAAACAATGGGAATTAAACAACATTTGATTCAATTTTCAATACATCCATACATGGTAGAGGTACCCAATGAGTTAAATCTAAAACAAGACAGAAAAATAGGCGACAACAAGCAACAACCTTTCTGATTTGTACAAGTTCAAGCAAAAATGAGCATATCAATAATTTCAAAAACATACACGCTCCAAAAGCACATCATCGACTAATTTAGGGAATGATTATAGATTTATAATCAAGGAATACTATCTCCATTAGTATGAAGCCTTTTGGAGAAGCCCAGAACAAAGCCACGAGAGCTTATGTTCAAGGTGACAACATCATACCATTGTGGAGAGTCGTAATTAACAACACCATCTCAATAATTTCAATAAAAAAAATAAGTTAAATATTATATAGAGAAGAGGTTAGTGCGGGGATTTCATACCACAAATTGGGGTAGTGGGTCATCTTCTACGCATGCCTGGCGCCACAACGTCGCCTAGTAAGCCCTCATCCGAAGCCACTTGGGGTGAAGAATTTGTAGGCTCTGCTTGGGACGGTGCCACTGATGGCAAATTGGGAGCATTTGGAGGGGTAATTGTGGGCGGTGGGTGAGGTTCAGGGTAAAAGAACTGAGCCATATGAGGGGAAAATTGAGTCCCAAAAGCAGGTTCATGAGCCATGTTGAGTCCTCCTCCACGAGGGAATCCAACGGTGTGATGACAGTGTTGGCCTTCGTAAGTTGTAATCACAACCGTTGGATCTTCAGACGAGCGTTCTACCCTTTTCTTCACGGTGCATTTGCTGTTGGTGCACCTATAATAACTCCTGGGAATAAATTAAGAGCTAATTATGCGACAACACAAAGAAAAGACATCTGTCTTTCCACATATTATCGTTTCTTTTTGCTTTTGTTGTTTTGAAACAGATATGACATAAAATCAAGCTTTTTATCTTTTGTCTCACCTTCTCAATGATTATAAGAAGAAATCTGGGTTTGAATGTATTATATCAATACAAGTGTCGTGTTGTGTCGTGCTACTAGGTAAAGCGGTGGAGTGATGCCACTCTAGACCGCGAGAGCCCAATAGCCGAAAGCATCACTCGCTTACGCTATGACCCGGATAAATAAATTTCATATTAGTGTTTGATTCTTAAAACATGATTGGAGAGCCTCTAAAATAGTATCTTAGGGTTTCATTGGGATTGTATTGTGTTTGTATTTTTGTCAATATCATCGTTGTAAGGGAAAAACAGATACAATGACTAACGAAAAATGCTATAATATATATTTCTACGCAGACATATTCTTCCATCAATTCTTATAGAATAAATAACGAATACCAAATATTATAGATATTATTGAATTGTACATTTTTTATGCACCTAATCCTACGTATAAACCCTTTTTTTTCGATATTTCAATACTGTGGTAAGGACGGAGATTCAAACCTTCAATCGAGAAGTTGTTACCCTAATCGTGTGAATTTATATATGAGAAAATGGGTAGAAAGTGAATGTAAAATATATGAGAAAATGGGTAGAAAGTGAATGTAAATTGAGAAATAAGCTTAGAATTAATGAGAAATAGGGTAATAAATGGATTCAAACCTGGGAAATGGACTATTTTTGACAGCCTTTTGACCATATTTCCTCCAACGGTAGCCATCTTCAAGATGATCCACTTCGCTTTTGGTCATGAATGCAAATCGTGGCTGCCGGATTCGCTTTTGCCCCTTCTTTTTTACCTTATTCCGCCTACAAAATATTTCACCTACAAATTTATAAAGTAAAAGCAAAATCTTGAAAATCAAACCAATCTTACATTTCTCAAATCAATTGCTTCCAAACCCGTCAAAAAAAAAAAAAAAAAAATCGAACCATACTATATCTAACCTAGCTCATAAACATTTATAACTTTGACGGGATAGAGATTCAAACTCTCACCTCTAGAAGCTAAACAAGAAATTAGTTAAATATCAATTTAATTGGAAAAGGAAAGGCAAGGTCCAATGCATTAAGCAGAAAAAAATAGCACAAGAAACCATAATTCATTGATTATGATGTAATTAGACAAGAGCAAACGATCAATCATTTCAAAGGAGCAACAAAGAATTAGGTAATGACAGACCCATTATGGACCAGAAACTTTAAAACAAAAATAAATAAAACAATTTTAAGTATATGCATTAAAATTAAATAAATAAATATACACATGCGATATTACATGAATGAAAAGCACATCGAACAAATAATGCCAACCATCCAAATTTTTAATAAATAATAATCAATCCGGGAGAATTATTCTTCGTTAATTTTATTCACAATAAATATATTTAAAAAAAATATATAGAAAAAAAAACCCCTTAGAGGTTTATGCTTTTAAATTTTGATTTTTCCTTCGATTATTTTTTTTAAAATATTTTAATCGGAATATTTTCATTTAACGAAGTGTAGAAAAAGAAATAGGGATAAGGAAATGGCATTCCCGCCGCAATAACGGCGATGTTGGAGGACTAGTTTTTCTAAAAACTGCAAAACAGTCCCTATATTTTCATGCATTTATATTTGTTGGCCCCTGATTTCACCGAATTTACGAAACTACCTCCCCAAGTTGGAGAATGGATTCAAGCAGAGAGTTCTTGCGCTATCTCCCCCAATTTTCGCGTTCTAATAATACAGCAAAGCAAGAACTAGAACAACCTCACGGATTCGAATACGGTTCTTAAAATTTTACAAATAAACTGAAACGAACCTGCGATTTTTCGTTTTTAAAAAGAGAGAAAAATCAGAAGTTAATCGCCATTAAAGTTGCAGAATCGGAACACGATGATGAAATATGAAGTATGAAGCATGAAGAGATCGTTTAATTGATCGGAACGGAACTCACGGAATCTCAGGCTGTTTCTCTGGCGGCTCTCCGCTCGAGCTCGAAGACAATGAAGGATTGGAGGCAAGCGGAACAGGAACGTCAGGGCTCTGTAGACTGCCGGTGGAGGTTCCGGCAAAATCGGCGTTGTAATCGGTGGCGATCTGGTCGGAGTCGAGAAATCGAGAAGGCTGAACTTCATCGGAGTCGAAATTCCATCCGAATTCAGTGAGGATAGTGGTTTCGCTATCGCCGGAGAGAAGGTAATCAGCGTCGACGGAGGCAGAGGCGAGTGAAGAGCTGGTCCAGTTAGTGGAGGAATCGGCGGTGGAGAAGTTCGGCGGAGGATCGCGGTCCATAATCGAAGCGGAAGGAGGTGAAATCAGAGGAAAATCACAGAGTTGGAGAGTGAAAATCGGAGGAGAGAGAGAGAAAGAGGAAGAAATTAGGGTTTGCAGAGGAGAAGGAAATGGCGAGAAAGTTACGTTGAGAAATGGAAAGGACGCGTAGTTTCTGAACTTTTTGAAAGGTTTTTTAGAAAGCTATGTCGCGTCAAAATACAGTTCGAGAGAGATGATAGAAGGGAAGATAACCAGAAATTTAAATCAAAAATCAAAAATCAAAATAATTTATTAATATATTTTCATTTTTAAATTAATTAGAAAAAATGGGCGTCAACTTCCCAGCTCGTACGGGAGGCTGATATTTAAGCATGGAACCGGGGACAACGAGGGAGGCGTGGGACCCACGCGCATCAATGGAAATTATAAAAGCTCTTTAATTACTTTATTTGGCTTCATTTAAAATATCTACGTGGAAATATTAATTTTAATAAATAAATAATATTGATACCGATAGATGCCACGATGTCGACACATCGCCGACTCGTAGAAAAAAGTTTAAAGGCTACTCGTCTCCTATAAAGCATCTAATACGACTTTTGATTCTACTCATTCGTTACTCGTTTCGATACTAATTAAGCTAATTTAAGCATCATAGCTTACTTCGAGAATAGCTAAATTACACGTAAAATTTTGAACTTTGTATTGGTACAATCATAGTTACCCTAGTTAAATCTACGCGTAAATTTGATATATTATTTTATATTTTGATTCTAAATTTATATCTTTATAAAAAAATAATAATAAATTTTATAAGGGAGCTGTACCATCTAAATATACATACATATATATATATATGGATTTATTATTTCTCCTAAAATAAGAAATTGAGCCATATGGAATATTATCACAGAGATGAAGAGAATTTGCCCCCAACCTTACATTATTTTATTTTTCCCTTTAGAGGTTATGTCGCATTTAATTATATTATTATATGGTATAACTTTATAATAAAATAGCTCAATATTAGTATTAGTAATTAAATCATTCATACTACAAACATTAAAAGATATAATATATGAAACTATATTAAATATATATAGGTTTCAAAAATAATAATTTAGTCTATAAAATTTTAATTATTTGGGTTCTAAAATTTGAAATTAATTTATAATTAAATTTTAAATAAAAATATATATATTAAAATTTGTTAGGTCACTACTCGAGAATTATCGAGAAACTAATTTCAAACTCTACGGACTAATTTTTAAAATTTTAGGGATTAAATAGAAATTAAATTTAAAAATTAAAAATTAAATGGATTAGGTCAAATTATAATAGAAAAAAATAGATAATGTAAATGGGTGGGACCAATCAAACATTAATGCACAGAAAGCGTAGGATTTATAGAGCTATTAACGAGTGGTTGAAAAAATAATTATGGGTCTGTTTTGGGGTTATTATCGTAATTATAATTATTTCATTATTCAAACTGTTCAAAATTAAATAAAATTTATTTATCTTTGGGCCACCAATAGAACTTTTATTAATTATTTTCCCTTTTTATTTTCTCTTAAATAAAATAAAGTAACGCACCCTAATAAAACGTCCTTATATTAAAAATTAATAATAATAATAATAGCATTTTTTTTTGTTAAAATGACTATATATATATATATATACACACTTATTTATTTATTTATTTCTTAATATTTTAAAATTCTCAATAACGTCTCTCACCTAAAATTTTGTTAAAACCTTCGGTAAGAAAATGTTGATTGATCTGAATATGTTAATGGGTTCCTTGTTCTTACTCTGCTCCGTGAACATCTTTATTATATAGTTGGTCCTACGTGGCACTACACGGGTACCGGTTAAGAAAATAATTTTTCATTTTAGGTTAAAAATATGGCGTATTTTAGGCGAAATTTTGATAAATTTTAAATTTAATATAAAATTGAAAGAGGGAACTTCAACGATAAATTAGGGTAGGTTTTTAATAATTTGATAGTGGTTGGGTTGGGAGTTAGTGTCCCCCAATTTAATGCCCTAACCCTAAGCATATATTTAATTAAGCCATTAAATTACTTATGGCAACCCATTATATATATATATATATATATATATTATATGCTATGCTCTATGGGTCTATTTTCCATCTTTTTATTTTGCAAATTTATGATTTTTAACGATATTTATACCAAACATTTTTTTGGGATTCTAAGCCAGATTCAATTCATCGGGATAGTTTATATAGTATTAGTCATTTCTTATTATAAATTCGTTAATTTACATTTTCGTCTTTATTTATTTATTTATTAGGTAATATTACAAATAATGGTGAAATTTGACTTGGGATTTTACTTTAATACCCTTTTGTATATCTAAATTAGGATGAAGGGGTAAGGGTATGAAAGTAATTTGAATATCTTAAATTGGAAATTTATACGCAAGGGAATAACAATATAGTAATAATTGAAGTAAGGCATTGTGATCACGTGCTTGTTTTTTTGGAGGGAATATTAGAAAGAGGAGAGAGAGAAGGATAGAGAAAGGGGAACTAATGAGAATCTTTATTTTTATTATTATTATTATTTTCTTTATTTCTTTTTAATTAATAAGCTAACTTGATTCCAAAGCAAGAATGTCATTTTCACTCCCACACCCCTCCACGTTTGCTTTTTACATTACCAACCCAACCAACCCTTTCATTATTTTTTTTTTCCTTCTTATTTTCTAACCGACAGATCGGTAATGTGAGATTCCACATAGGTCGGAGATGAGAACGAAACATTATTTATAAAAAAGTCAAAACTTCTTGTTAATACACGCGTTTTAAAATTGTGAGGCTGACCACGGTACGTAATGGACCAAAACGGACAACATCGGCTAGCGGTGGACTTGAGCTGTTACAAATGGTATCAGAGTTAGACATTGAGCAATGTGTCAGCGAAGACGTTGGACTCCAAGGGAGGTGGACTGTGAGATTCCATATTGGTTGGAGAAGGGAACGAAATATTCCTTATAAGGTGTGGAAAACTCTCTAAAATCATGAGACTGGTGACAATACATAAGAGGTAAAAGCGGATAATACGACGTAATACCTACATTTTATCTCATGAAAATTACCTTACGCTACCTAGTTGACATTTATGTTAAATTTTGTTTTTACTTTTGGTGGGGCCTAAAGCCACTCAAGGACTCTTTAATAAAATCAAATTTATTTTTGTTAAATAATAATAAATTCAATGACACGTGTTGGATTATAAGCACTGCCCCACATTGTCAATTCAAGAGATTTTGAAGATTTCAACTTTTGGTAAGTGGAGGGATAGGATAGACCAATACCTATTGATTGTCGGTGTAAATTTAGTCTCTAAACATTCGCGTTTTATCTTTTTACGGATGAAATTGGATTATAATAACAAATTCAAGTTGCAAAATAATAATAATAATAATAATAAATAAGGGTCAAATAGGTAAATGATGTATAACAGAGACAAATGCAGACCTAAACACAAAAATGACCGGACATCGAGCAAAGAAGAAAAGGAAGAGTCTGCAAAACCCTAAAAGAGTATATAAATTCTTTTCAATATGATTTTTAAAGTTTAAGAACAAAATAGACACAAAAAGTTACAAACTAAACTCGTAATTAAACCTAATAATAATAACAATAATAGTTTAACTAATCAACCAAATCTAATATTGTAATTAGATATTTGATTATATAAGTGTTGCACTTTAATTAAAGAGGGACATTAGTCCTAAATTATTTTAGTCTTAATAAATTAGCTAATGGGGGGCCAGAAAAAACACATTTTTTGTGAAGAGAAAAAAAATGTTGCTTTCATAAGCATGAATAATTATTATTAAAATAAAAACTTTTCTAATGTTGAAAGCTCAATATATTTATTATTATACCTCAACACTTTAACTATATGAGGGCGGTTAAAAAAATTCAAATGGAATTTTGAATTTTCAAAATAATAATAATAGAAAAATAAAGGGTTTTTATTATTATTATTTTTTTATAAGAAATACCTTCTACATTAAAAAGAACAAAAACATCTTAAAATAACTCATATTTGTTTGTAAGGACCGTCCCAAAAAAATGGTAGGCCAAAAGATAAAGTCAAATCCCGAAACTTTGAATATAGGTTAGAGTGGATGAATGGGACATTGGTGCATGGACCCACCACCCACGTGTCAAAATGACAATATTACCCTTTGATCAACATCGACTTTTTCCTCGAATTATTTATTTTTAAATTTTAAAGCTAAGAAATGAAGAGGGAATGGAAAATGAACTTCCTCTAACAAGTTTCAATTCTCAAGAAGGCAACGTTTTCCATTCATTTGGATTATATTATTTTAACAAATATCTTATTGTTTGCACAATAATGTTAAATATAGCTTTGCACGATAAGATAATGTATCAAATGACATCAAAAACAAAGACAAAAGCATGAAACTGTGGGCTAACCTTCTTTTAAGATTCTCTGAGTTCTAAGAAGCCAAGAACTTCTTGAACCATTGAACTGAGTCCTTGGGGTATCTCTTCAGCTTGTCCTTGTAATCAACATAGTAAAGGCCAAACCTTGAAGTGAAACCAGCAGACCACTCCCAATTATCCAACAGAGACCAAGCAAAGTACCCTTTCACATTGCACCCATCTTCCCTACAGCCCACACAACCAGATTTTGCATCTCAGAAAACCACACAACTAAAATTGCCATTGACATTTGACACTGATGAACAAGAACATGAAGAACTCACTTCATGGCAGCTAGAAGGTTTGTTAAGTAGCCATTGTGGTATCTGATCCTTTTCTCATCCTTTAATGCTTCTTTGATCGGTTTAGATCGGTCGTTTGGATCGTCCATCCCTGTTATAATCCCGACAAGAGTAAGTTTAGATCTTTACTTTTTGGCGAAAGTTCTGTGTTTCGAGCTGTGTTTTACCATTTTCAGTGATGATCACTAGTGGATTTCCATAGTGATTCTTGATGTAATTCATCAAACTTCGCATCCCACTAGGAACTATGTATAACCATATAGAATTTGCCTGAAAGTTCATAAACAAAAAAATTGAGTTACTTGTGTTTTTGTCTTCTGATTTTGTCAAAGATTAGAACAGCAGCACCCTACCCTTTCTGCAATGGTTTTCAGCCCTTTGAATGCTGCATAAACAAGAACAGCACCAATGGAGAGAATTTAAGAAGGGCAAACTTCAAATTTGATTCAGATATGTCTAAATTATTCAAAAGAGGTGGTGTTTATAGAGTAAGGATTCTTACGAACTGTGAAGGCACCAGAATCAGCAATGCTGTCATTCAGAACGACACCAATAATGTTTGAGCTGTTGTGATAAGCGTAAAATGTGGTGTAGTGATTTATGCCAACGAAATCCAGAGATCCTTTCACTAAAGCCGACTCCGACGCGGAAAACGTCGGTAGCCGCCCTCCAACTCTGCTTCTCATGGAGCTTGGATATTCACCAAATATCAACGGATTGAGAAACCTGAAAGTGAATGAACTTAAATCACAACATGATCTCCAATTTGGTGAAACTGAAAACAGATTGTTTAAAGAAATCACCATCCGAGCTGAAAATCTTGAGCTCTTTGGGTTGCTTGAATGTCATCGGTGGAATTCGTACCTGGTACGAACCAGATAACATCAAGCGAGATCCCAATCACTCCTCCCTGACTTTTCTGCAAAAATCCCCAAATCTCACACCATTTATCATAATATTCCACAATCTCAAACGAAATCAAACCACAAACAGACAGAATACCATCTAACCGATACGAATTTCAATAAAAACCTCATTCGGGATTCTTACCTGGTACTTTCTCCTGTAAATATCGGAGACAGCGGCGTGCGATAGGAGAAGATTGTGCGCAACAATGTAAGGCTCGGTTGCAGAGTTGCCATTCCGACACTTAAGATGGAGAAGGATGGAGCAGCGGCCCGGCGCATGAAGGCCGATGTCGTAGCCCTGTGTAGCGAAGGTATGCGGTTCATTGAACGTAATCCAATTCTTCACTCGATCGCCAAACTTCTGAAAGCACGTCTCGGCGAAAACCGCGAAATCTTGTCTGCAAATTTGAAAGGCGGGAATTGAAAATGGAGGAACGAGGAATTAGGGTTAGGGTTTACGGAATTACATGATTTGGGGGCTGAGCCATCCAGTATATCTGTCTTCTAGGGCTTGTGGAAGGTCCCAATGATAGAGAGTGACATAGGGTTGGATTCCTGGTTCAACCAAGAGTTGAGATTTAGAGAAGGATCATGAGTTTATAATAAAAAAAATATATTTTGTCTTAGGCCTTTTGTGGAAGTCCAAAGCAAAGTCATAAGAGCTTATATTCAAAGTGGACAATATCATACTATTATGGAGAGTTGTGTTCTTCTGACATAGTATCAGAGTCATGCCCTAAACTTAGTCGTGCCAATAGATAGGTAAATCCCCAAATGTCGAACAAATGACTCCAAAAGAAAAGGAGTCGAGCCTGGGGAGGCGTACTTTGTTCGAGGAAAGGTAATGGGAATGATCATGAGTTTATAATCAAAGAATACTCTCTCTATTAGTGCGAGACCATGAGAGCTTATACTTACCTTGAGCTAACAGAGCATTAATGAAATCGTTGTAATGATCGACTCCAGCTTGGTTGACCTCTCCGCTTCCATCTTACGAAACAAAAATACGTCATATATTATATTTTTATTAAGAGGTTGAAAATTGTAATTTTACTATTATAACCTTAAAAAAAAAAGTATTACTTGGGAAAATCCGAGACCAGGCAATCGAGAATCGGTAGGCATCCATACCCATATCCTTCATAAGTTTAATGTCTTCCTGTTTCCATTTTAATATTATTATTAATTTAATTTTTTTTTCTTATTCTCAATAATTGATATTAAAGTTATAAATATTGTTACCGGATACCGGTGGTACTGGTCCACTGCCTCATCTGCATTACTAGAATCAATCACCTTCCCTGCATCATTTCATTATTCACAATATTATAAAAAGAAAACCTTAAATAATTTATTTATTTATTTCAGGCTAAATATCTGTAAACTCCTCCATATTTTAAAATTTAAAATTTCATTTTTAATGTGTTGAATATTTTTTTATAGTTTGATATAAAAATATATCGTATTAATTGAATAAAAAAAATTATATATTTTAATTTAATAAAATGCGTAATAAAATTAGAATCGATAGCTATTTGGATGGACACATTTTCTTAATTTAAATCAAATATTATGATGGTAAATTTTTAAATGAAAATAACTTTTATTAAATACTAAATTAACTCAATTAAAAAAACTAATAAAAGGGTAAATATAATTAGCCTTTATGTTATTTTATTTATTTATTTTTCAAATTTTCTTTAAAATTACAAAATAATAATAATAATAATTACCAAATGAATGGGAAAATGTGTCCCAAATTGTAGGTCCTCTTCCGCCCTCCTTGATAGCTCCTTCATACTGTGAACCATAATTGATAAATACTCCACGTGGTTTGGTATTACACACTATTTATAATTATTCATTTTAAAAAAATTAATTTATAAATATTAACATCCAAATAATTCATAAATTAGGAAAATAAGGATAAAGTTTAATTTATTATTTATTTTATTTTATTTTTTAATTAAAAAACTTTGTGACAATAGTTAGTTAGAACAAAAAAAACGGAACCTGAAAAGCAGAGGAGGCCGTTCCGAAAACAAATCCGCTCGGAAAACCGCTTCTGGAAATCTGCGCCGAACAGATCTGAATCCCTAACACCGCCATCACCACCGCCATGCCGATGCCTACGGCGGCGCCTCTTCCTCCGGCCACCATAGCGCAGAAACAGAAGAGAAAAAAGAGGAGTGGTGTCGGAATTCGAATCGGAAGTGGAGTGAGTTTGAGGAAATCGAATCGGAAGTGACGGTGGTGGAGACGGCGGCGATGGTGACAAAATAGCGTTGAAGGAATCGCCTACTTTATAAAAGTTGGGAACGACATTGGCCTTATGGGAAATCCAACTCAGGAGAAGTCGCCCAGTTCACACTCCTAAATTTTGATCATATATGGCAATTTTTTTAATTTTCTATTTTTTTCTTTCCATTTTTGCACCTCGGCCACCACGTATTATATTTTTAGATAAATTTTCAAATTATTATAATATTATATATATATATATATATATATATATATATGTATGTATGTATGTAGAATATTCCTTTTATTAATATTTTCAAGGTATTTTCTGTAGAAAGGTTTAAGAAGTTCATCTTCATCAATCAATTCCGACGTTTCGGCCTCTCCTTCTCTAGAGACGAACAGACGGTGGGGGCAAGCAGACTAAGATATCCAAGGCAATCAAGGTAAGAATCGATAATTTCTCTGTGGTTTCATCGCGCGGCCTGGTTCTATTGGCTTAGATTCTCTTAATTTTGATTAGGAAACTTTTAATGATTTCTCTCAACGCGAAGAGAGTTTAATTTGTTGCTATTCGTCGAGAGATTGAGTCACATGTTTATAAATTATGAGAAGATTTGAAGCTCCGGAAGCCTGAATTTATTGCCTCTAATCTTCGGCTTTTTGTCTGAAAAATTGAAGGTTCTTTAATCTCAAGCCTTTTCTTCTCGGGGATATCGTTATTCCACCTATTGTTTGTTCTATCAACCGAACTTCATTTTGAGCCACAATGAATTCGTAGAACAGTGACGAATCCGACAATAAAATTTCGCTTATTTTATTCTGTTCTTTGGATCTGAAAGAGTAATCTGAACCTAGTTCTGTTTATCTCTTGCTGCTCTATATTCTGAATCTAGGTAACTTCCCTGTCCTCTGTGTATTTCTTCATTTAATTTTGTTCGGCTGTTCAATGTAACTGATAGTTATTAGGAAATTAACGAGTCCAAATCTTAATTATTGAAAGCGAAGAACGCCCTAGGGTGGTGACCAACTACATAAGATTTAACAAGTTATATTTGCAATCAAATGTAGTAGCGTCAAATGGCTATCTAGTGAGATTAGTCGAGGTGCACGCAAGTCAGCATGAACATTCTTGACTTTATGCATGGAGTTCGACTCATTGTCAGGCTTCTGTCTATTTTTACTTGCATTTGCTGCATCCTACAAAGTTTTCTTATAATTTGTAGTATGAATCATATGTTATTTGTGTAAATTCCTTGATCATTTCTTTCTAATGGTTCTAGCTATGTTATGGAATTATCTTCTTGGATGAGAAACAAGTACTCTTCCTCGGTAGTGTTATTGATATTTGTTGTTTTTTCTTTGATTATTAGCAGTTAGAACTTTTCTGCTTTGAAATCTTTGCCTACAAGCTCAATTTTCTCCATAAAATGGCATTGGTTGTGGTCTGTGGCCAGCCATGCAGTGGGAAGTCCACTGCGGCACTCTGCTTAGCTGAAGCTCTCAAGGAATCAAATGTAAAGCAAGCTGTAAAGATAATCAATGAAACTTCTTTTCATCTCGACCGCAATCAGAGCTATGCCGATATGCCTGCCGAAAAGAATTTAAGGGGAGTTCTCAGATCTGAAGTCGACCGATCTGTATCGGAAGACAACATTGTCATTGTAGACTCTTTGAATAGTATAAAGGGTTATAGGTACGAGCTGTGGTGTTTGGCTCGTGGAGCTGGAATTAGGTACTGTGTTCTGTACTGTGATGTGGAAGAAACACATTGTAGGAAGTGGAACGACGAGCGGCGAGAGAACGGAGAAGCTAACTACGATGATAAGATATTTGAAGATCTGGTGAGAAGGTTTGAGAGACCAATTAGTAGGAATAGATGGGACTCGCCATTGTTCGAGTTGTTGCCACATAAAGATGGAATAGAGAAATCATCTACTGTCATTCTAGATGCTGTATCATACTTGACAAAAGAGGTTGACTCGAAGTCGAGGGATGTAAAGATCTTACAGCCAACGATCGCGACTCGGAGTACTCGATTATCGGAGGCGAATTCTTTGTATGAGTTGGACAAAGCAACACACGAAGTGGTTAATGCTATAGTAGAAGCGCAAGGCCAAGCAATGGGAGGACCTCTGAATGGTGTCCCTCTGGGTCAGGATTTGCCAACCATCAATATTTCAAAGTCGGTCGGCCTTCCCGAGCTTCGGAGGCTACGGAGAACGTTCATTAAACTAACAGGGCAAACTAGTTTAAGTGGACCACCGCCACCTTGTGATGCAGCAAGTGCTAAGAGGATGTTCGTTGACTACCTGAATAGGGAACTGGGGACAGCTTGAACCAGATTAACCTGAATGATACTCGGAGTTCCCAAAATGTTGGTGATCGAGGAGGGTTCAAATCTTTGATCTTTTCATCAAGATTATATGTCTTAACTAGTTGAGTTTTACTTTGAGTTGAGTTCAATAATGTTTGAAATTGAAGAGGAGGGTTCGAATCTCTGACCCTTCGTCAAGATTATGTCTTAACTAGTTGAGTTAAGGAACTTGGGTGTGTGTCTTGTCGAAATGAAATTGCCTTATCTTTTTATTATTTCTTTTTCGTTAATGGGTTAAGGTGGGAGTTTCGTTATTATGCCAACCACCCCAACTTCTTATAGAGTGAAAATCAGTTTAGCCTAAATTCAAAATCCATGAAGAATCCTCTGATTCTGGTACAAATGGTACAAATGGCACAAATGGCATTTATATTTACTAGCATGTTACTATTTGCAGGGGGCATGAATCAGTTTGATTTCAGGTTCAAGGTGACATAGCTGTGAAGAGTAAACTTTCAATTTCTTCGATTAAGCCAAGCATGAGAACCAAAACCATCCTTGCCTTGAATGGATTGCCAGTTTGTCGTGCTAAGCGTTTCCAAATCTGAGACGACACCGTTGCTCGATCTCTCCTCCTATCTCACCTCAAACACCTGATCATTTCAACTCGACACAAACCGATATCTTGCTCGACATCATGAAGCGATTTGTAATCCAATAGGGCAGTTGCTTGATCTCTCCTCCTATCTCACCTCAAGCACCTGATCCTTTCAACTCGACACAGCCGATGTCTTGCTGGACATCATAGCGATTTGTTATCCAATAGAGCATTTCAAATCTGAGACGACACAGTTGCTCGATCTCTCCTCCTATCTCTAGTGGTCATTTTCTCCCCATACCTCTGAAATATATCAGCCAAATCAACCAACCCAACTTCTCTCAACCTATTCCCCACCTCTCTAAACATCACCACTCCCTCCTCATTCGAATAGTAATGCAAAAACTTGTTGTAATCAAACCTTGGCACTTCAAGCCCTCTTTTCATCACTCTCTCCACATACTTTGTGGCCTCCAATGACTTCCCAAACTTCACCAAACCTCCAACAAAAATGGTATCAAAATTCACCAATGGATCCATTCCCTTCCTCCCCCTTCTCCCTAGATGTCCTTGCAACAACATTACATATGTATGCATTATAGGCTCACACCCTCTTTCAATCATTACCCGAAAAACTTGTGTCGCTTCACTTGCCCTTCGCAGCCTCAAAAGCCCCTTAATCATAGCATGATAAACACTCAAATCAGGATTCTCAATTCTTCCCATTATGTTATAAGCTTCCCTCCTCCTCCCTCTAGCTAAAACCCCATAGATTAGTGAAGAATGTGCTGAATTATCAGCTTCAAACCCTCTCTTAAGCATTTCGTCGAACACATTGTAGGCCTGCCTCATCTTGCCTTTGTTGCATAACCATTTAATCACAAGACTATAAGTTGAAGGGATCAAATCATTCATCCTGTTTGACCTCATTGCCTGAAAAAGCTTCAAAGCTTCACCGAATTTGTTGGCCTTGAAAAGAACATTCATCATCTCCTCCACAGCTTCCATTTCAGCCTCGAACCCATCTTCCACCATTAAGTTCCAAATCTTTGAAGCTTCAATCACATCTCCCACATCGCAAAATCCCTTGATCAACAACTTGTAAGTAACCCCATCAGCCTTGATCCATTCCTTCAATTTCAAAACCAGAAACTTGGCCTCATCCACAAGTTTACAGCCACACAATTTCTCAACTACTTTGTTCAAAGTCACTAAGCTATAACCAAATCCATATCCATTCATCAAATGGAAAAGCTCCACACATTTCTTCAATTCCCTTGCCGCCGCCAGCGTTCTCAGAGCAACAACGAAGGTCTTATCCGTCACCAAACGCCGCCGTCCCATTTCCTGAATCAAATCCCACAAGAGATCGATATTTCGAGATTTTCCAACAATATCAATCATCTTGTTGAAAGAGACCGCCGTGTGAGTGAAATTCGGGTCGGTTTCGGTGAATTGGAAGAAGCGATAAACGGGTCGCCATGAGAAAGGGAAGGTGTTGCAGACCTGGAGGAAGAATTCGTGCGAGAGGTTGAAACTACAGGCGCGAAGTTTGGAGTGAAGCCTGAGATCGGAGGAGTTCTGCTGCTGATATAGAACGGTACAGACGCGGCGGAGGTGTGTCGGGTCAATTGCCAGTCGAATGTCGTTGTGGGGGGCGGCCGTAGGTGGCGCCGCCGTGGGGTTGATGGAATCGGAAGTCAAGGAACTAAAACGTTGGTGAAAGACGAAGCTAAATGGGAACTTAGTGATGATAATATGTCGATATCTGACGACTGCCATTTTTTGGGCATGGAAGAACAAAATGGAGATGAGTTTTTGGCAGCTCCAATTTAAACTAGATGAACAAACCAGATTTCGAGGGAAGGAAAAAATACAAAATAAGAATGGAGATGCAGGGTATCGAACCCTGTACCTCTCGCATGCAAAGCGAGCGCTCTACCATTTGAGCTACATCCCCAAATTGTTAGAATAATAATATTTATTATATATTTTATATTTGTTTAGGTCAAATAAATCAATAAAAGAAAAAATGGAGATGCAGGGTATCGAACCCTGTACCTCTCGCATGCAAAGCGAGCGCTCTACCATTTGAGCTACATCCCCAAGTTGTTAGAATAATAATATTTATTATATATTTTATATTTTTTTAGGTCAAATAAATCAATAAAAGAAAAAGTGGAGATGCAGGGTATCGAACCCTGTACCTCTCGCATGCAAAGCGAGCGCTCTACCATTTGAGCTACATCCCCAAGTCGTTAGCATAAAAATCATAAAGCTAATTTCTATATTTGTGTGGGTCATAAATACATCAATATGAACATAATTCTTGTCAAAGAAGATTAAAAGAACTTAAGGGAATATGAACGTGGAGAGTGAAGATAGTTTAGTTAAATCCTCTTTTTTCCTCTTTTACATACAAAAAAAAATATAATTTAACCAATAATTCATGATATACTTAAATAAAATATATTATTTTACGATTATTATATTTCTTAAATGAAATAAATGGATAATGTTCTTAAACAATTAAATTCATGAATATTTTTTATTCTCGATAAGAAAGTTTGAATCTTCTAGTTTTGTGGAAATCTGAAGTTGTCATTTTTTGTAGAATGAACTAAAAAAAAAAGCATCTATGAAATTTTGTGAAACTATAGGAACTATTTATGAAATCTTATCGGATCAATTCGTTCTTTTATCTAATTTTATTCAAAAGGAGGCTCAAATCACACTGCTTAGTAAGGTCCTCAAAATTGGTGAAGAAGAATTCTTTGCTAAACAAGAGATCACAATCAAGCATCTTCACTCTTCCCTGGTCAAGCAGAAGTTCGTGTATTAGCCTAACAACATTGAAGAACCAAGGGTTATTATTGATTCACTTGAAATGCTATAACGTTTTTATCCGAAACTTCACCGAGCAAAAGAACACGAAGAATCCTAACGTTCTCATAAAGAAATGAATTTGATACAAATAATATCCGAATACCAAAGTTTCCCTCCACGTGCCCTCTGCAAAGTAAACAGTTTGATCTCGGAAGGACGAAAGAAAGAACCTGTTCGTGCTCCGTGGAGAATTCTTTTGACATGTACCATGAGAGAGTTTTTCCAATATTGAGAAAGAAAGAGAGGAAGACCCGTATACCTGATCATTAGAGGCTGAATCTTGGATCTATATTTCTAAGGTTTCATCTCCGGATGCTTTTCTTGATGCATCTTCTGAAACCTGATGCAGGAAGTTTCCAAGCAACCTCTGATCCAAAACCATGTTGGGAACCTAGCAGAACCAAAGCTACCGAGTTAGTGATAGACACGTAACGCGTATATATTGAGAGCAAAAAGAGACCGAGCGCGTGCCTTGTCCCCAAAGAAAATCTTTGTATTATCAGCAATGGCCTCGATGAATTTAAGCTCAAGAAACTGGGGTGTAAGCTTCAACTTGTTCGCTTCAGCTTCTCTTAGAACACTGATAAAAGGATGAAAAGACATGAATATCACTCACTACACATTCGGTTTCTAAAACTGCATTCATTTCTCACTTCGACAAATCGAGGTGAGGTTGGAAAAGCAAAAGGAGAGAAGTACCGGTAATAATTGGCGTCGGCGAGGCTTTTTTCACGAGCAAGATAGATGTGGTTATCAATTTCTTGCTGTCTCCTGGAACTCTCCTTTTCCATTAGTTTCTGGTCCATGAGGATCCTGCTAACGTTAGCATTCTTCTCAGCTTCACTGATCGCCATTTTTTTGTTGGTTTCTGCCTCTTTCTCCACTACCCTTTGTCTCTCTATAGCAATTAAAACCTATCCAAGTATGTCCAAGATTTCATAGCATTAGAATTAAGACGAGCAGTAATCTGTATCGATGTCAATCCATATAGACGTTTTTGGAATTGAAAGTGTAAACATGGTTTTGAACCAAGATATGCAAGATTATGAGTATGCAATGATGCTCTTTCATACGTTCAACATATGCTTTCAAAACTCAAACAGAACAAGAAAAAGGTTGTTTTCCCATGTTAGAGATGCACCTTTGTACGCTCCACTTCCATGTCTTCAAAGTTCTTTCTGATAGAATGTGGGATGGTGGGCTTTGTTACACGAACACTGATTATTTCAATACCTGGAGCATAACGTGTACAGTCACCTTGGAGGGCATCTTTCATCTTTTCATCAATCTGAATACGAAAAACAGTCACAGATCATTGATGCGAAAGTAATGCTCGATGCCAATGGAGAAAAGTATCTACGACGAATTTATGAAAACATCTGCTTTTAAAGCCTTGAAAGGATTCCTTGAAAGAATTCACAGCTGAAGAACAGAAAAATATACTTGACACAAATGACTCAACAAGTAAGGCAGTAAGTTAATAGCTAGAATATACACTTAGCATGTTGCTCGTATCAGCTCTGCAGGATGCTTGTGTGAATAGAAACAATCACAAAACTACGCAAGGTTTTAAAAGAACACATTTTATGTTCATTTTTTTACGTACCTGATCGAAAACATCAATATAAACTTGCTGAAGACTGTGAGAACTACAAAACTGATTGATTTCATGATGAATCTTGTCATATATCCATATGTTATCATAATTCACACCATAGTGGACCAGGGTTTCATGCACATATTCTTTGCGGAGGCGATTGACAACCTGAAAGCAGCATCCTTATGAACTAAGATGAAGAATAAGAAAATCTAACATCAATTATTGGGAAGGAATTTCCTAGTAATTTCACCTCGATTTTCTCGAAGTTGATCATTACGCCCCCCTTAGTACCACATGGAATATCCCTAACCTGCATCAAGGACATCAATTAGGACCTCTTCAAATATTGAAATCCTAAAATTGGCATTAAGAATTTTGTGTCCCCAATGAAAAATATTGTAATGCTTATATCATCATAGTAATTGTAAATAAATCTAATTTACTTGATCAGTCTGGAGGGTAACTTGAACAGGCACAAACTGGGTTAACAGAGGCAACTTTAGATGGAAACCTGAAATTTTCACATGAATAAAGGCAGTAGGACATATGATCTGTATAACCATGAAAAATCGGGCGGAACGGAGAGACTTAAACCTGGATCCGTTATTGTCTTCAGAAGGGCACCTCCTCTCCAATATACTCCAACATGACCTTCTGGTACTTGGTGTAAAATAGATAAGTTACTTTTGAAGTTTGATTGAGATGGAATCAGCACCTGCATGCATAAAAATGCAGTTCTACAACCACTAAAATCAACCAGATCAAGCACAATGATCTCAAAATTGATACCATTTCTTGACCAAGTTGTGCCTGTAACAAGACTTGCATAGCTAAAACACCCAATAAGTAAAGAGGTTCAATTTTTCACTTGGCTGATTGCCAAACCAACACCAATAGTGATCCAAATTCTCATTTACTTACTAAGCATAGTAAACATGCCATGTCTGAAACGTGAAATTTGTCATGTTTTTGTAACAGTCCAAGCTTACTGCTAGCAAATATTGTCCGCTTTGGCCCGTAAAAGCCCGTAACGCATCGCTGTCAGCCTCACAATTTTAAAACGTGTCTATTAGAGAGAGGTTTCCACACTGTTATAAGTAATGATACATTCTCCTCTCCAACTGATGTGGGATCTGATACACCGCTCGATATCTGGCTCTGATACCATTTGTAACAGCCCAAGCCTCAAGGTTTTAAAACACGTCTATTAGGGAGAGGTTTCCATACCCTTATAAGGAATGTTTCGTTCTCCTCTCCAACCGACGTGAGATCTTACATGTTTACACAAACTATTCACTGTCTGCTTAAATTTGCTGAACCTTTTTTCTTATCCTACAATTTGGTCAAATTTTCTCAACTATTTCAGGCCCCTACTTTTGATAGCCACGACTGTTTCAATCATACTGCTAGAATATCAGAATCACAAGATCACTACGTGACAGAAGATAAATCATATGTTCTTCCTTTTCTTTAAAACAAAATTGATAATATACGATTGATGGCAACAATTACAGAAACTTGTGCAATAGACTCCACATCTATCTTAATCGATGGATAACCTCTTCGTAACTTCCACATATGACACTGAATATGAGTTAAAAACAAGTAAACAGCCAATTACACAATCAAACAGTAGTAGTTATGAAAGTATTACAAATCCAACAAGCAGGTTCTTAAGTACATGAAGCCGACCAACGAAGTGCGATATAAGCGAAGTATAACTCAAACTTATTAGCTTTCTAACTCCATTTCGCAACGATGACAACACAGAAAACAACAACAACAACAAACGCATTCAGCTTGGACAAAAGCCTTTGACCTCAGATAAACAAAAGGTATATCAATACTCGCTCATCGAAAACTAAGCCGTAACAAAATGGAATTCAAAAAACAAAACCACGAAACCTAGCGCGTTTTGCAGCTCAATGAGGAAGCGAAATGATACCATGGAAAAGATGGCGATGAAGGAGGCGAAAACAGTGAGTACGGAGGAGAAACTGCCGCCGGATTCTGAAGAACGAGGCTGCGGAGATGGTGGTCGCAGTGGCTGATTACGATCCATGGCGCGCTCTCACTCTCGAAAAAAATGAATCAAATCAAAATCTGTGATATGAATTTCTAACCTACCAAGCTTTCATATTGTATGATGAAATCAAATTAAATAATGAAATTTTTTTTTTGGCTCAATTTGCAGTCAACAGCGAATTTGTAGTCTTTTTTTAAGGCTCAAGTCTGTTTGATGTTCATCCTTCCATCTCCGTCTCGGTATATTTTCCATTTTTCTTTTCGAGAATTACTAATATTGTATTTTAAACATCTTTAATTTCTTTTATGATTTTTTTTTTTTAATTTTAACCTCAAATTTCACTATTCCCAAAATATCCTTGAAGATTTTTTCATTAAAAATTAACACGATAATTAATGTATGGAAATTAAAAAATAAACATAAAATTATTTACGATATTATACATTTAAATTGAAATTCATTAAAATTCATTTCATAAATAATTTCGAGTTTAAATGAAAATAATTATATTTTATTTTTTATTATCAGTCTTCGCATTAATTTCCACCTTTTATTTTAACAAAAATAAATTATGTATTTCTCAAAATATTTTAACTAATATCCTTAAATTATTAAAAAAATATCACTAATATAATTTTCTTTTTAAATATTGCTAATATCTTTTATTAACTCTAAAAGTATAAATATTTTAATCATTAAATAATGACTCATTAATACGATTTATTTATTTATTTTATTAGTAATAATGTTAAGGATATTTAGTAATAAATTATAGTTTACCATATATATTATATTTGATATTTTATTATAAGGCAAATATCTAACATTTGCCTTATTACTATAGGTATCTTTCCATTTATTGTTATTTCCATTTATTACTATTTCCATATCCTTGTAATTTATTTGATTATAAATAAGATAACTTTCACACCATTTAGGTGTGGTGGATTCAGCAAACATTCACATGGTATCAGAGCCATTTTGGTTTAGCAACCTAGATCTTTTCTTTTCAATGGCTTTTGAAATCTTCTACTGTTCTTCTCCACC
The DNA here is from genome assembly GCF_002738365.1 of Cucurbita moschata. Classification (NCBI taxonomy): domain Eukaryota; kingdom Viridiplantae; phylum Streptophyta; class Magnoliopsida; order Cucurbitales; family Cucurbitaceae; genus Cucurbita; species Cucurbita moschata. The sequence continues at coordinate 419,980 of NW_019268532.1, forward strand.
ACCACTGTTGTCTTTGATGTCGCAGGGGCAGTCGTCATGGCTGTCACATGCAGAGTCGATTGATTATTCTTCGGCTCCACCTTTTTGACCTCCAAATCATCCTTCGCCATACTCTGTACATACAACCTCACCTTTTCCAAACATAGCCTCTTTCATTTTCTTCCCAATTTTTCCTTCATCCTTCATCCTTCATCCTTCATCCTTCACAAAAACCCTAATCTTAGGATCTTCATCAGCATCCCTCTTCGAAAATATACAGAATCTCAATAACCCCATCGACCTTCTGCAGAGATTTACCTTTGGAATCTGGGCGCCGCACTGGCATCTTCGCCAACCAAGTTGCCGCCGCCCTTCTCGCCAAAATTGGCCCCTTCGCCCCAATGTGGCGACTCTTCCAGCTGCCCTTCTCGCCAAAATTGGCTCATTCGCCCAATGTGGCGACTCTTCCGGCTTCAACATTGTCTTTGTCCCTTGCTTTAGGTTTCCCCTTCTACTTCTTGGGGTTAGACATATTCTCACCAGAGCCAAGTCAGCATCGTCGCTAAGCGACAATCCCTCTTCATGGGTTAGACATATTCTCACCGAAGCCAAGGTAGCATTTGCCGCTGAGCGGCGATCTCTCTGCAGTTTTCGATGGCCAAGAAAGTGTTTCTCTACGCCTCCTCTGAACCAGGTTGTTAACATCTTCACGAAAAGTGTTTTTCAACCTCTTTGAATTTTTCAGATTCAAGCTTCACGTTCGTTTAAATCCGACGCTTAGCTTGCGGTGGGGTGTTAAGGATATTTAGTAATAAATTATAGTTTACCATATATATTATATTTGATATTTTATTATAAGGCAAATATCTAACATTTGCCTTATTACTATAGGTATCTTTCCATTTATTGTTATTTCTATTTATTACTATTTCCATATCCTTGTAATTTATTTGATTATAAATAAGATAACTTTCACACCATTTAGGTGTGGTGGATTCAGCAAACATTCACAAATAATCTATTGAAATCTATGGGAAACACAGATTCAGTTATTCATGTTTTAAACATAAATTTAAACAAGTTTAATAGAGACGATACATTTTAATTTTGATTAAGAAATTAAAATGTTGAAAGTGAGTACTAAAACTGAGGCAAACAGCCAAATGGTGCGTTACCGGCATGAACTGATTAGTCGATGGTTCAGTCAATTCAAATTTTCGTCCTTATTTGAGATTCCACATCGGTTGGAGTATAACAAAACATTTCTTAAAATGTGTGAAAATTTCTCCTCTAACATACGCGTTTTAGAATCGTGAGATTGATGACAATACATAACGGGCCAAAACAGACAATATCTACTAGCGGTGGGCTTGAGCTATTACAAATGGAATCAGAGCTAGGCACCATGTAGTGGGCCAGAAAGAACACTAGGCACCCAATGGAGGTAGATTGTGAGATCCCACACGGTAGGATGTGAAAACCTCTCCCTGGCTAGCAAACGCGTTTTAAAACCATGAAGTTGACGACTATACGAAATGAGCAAAAGCAGACAATATCGGCTAATAATGGGCTTGAGCTATTACAAATAGAATTAGAACTAGACACCGGACAGTGTGGAGATCTCGCATCAGTTAAAGAAGGAAACAGTGTAAAAACCTCTCCGTAGCTGTAATGGCCCAGATCCACCGCTAGGTGTTATTGTTCTCTTTGGGCTTCCCCTCAAGGCTTTAAAACGCATCTGCTAGGAAAGGTTTCCACACCTTTATAAATGGTGGTTTGTTCTCCTCCTCAACTAGGGTGGGATGTCACAATCCACCCCCCTTCGGGGCCAGCGTTCTCGCTGGCACTCTTTTCTTCCTCCCATGTGGGACCGCCCCCAAGTTCACCCCCCTTTGGGACCCAGCGTCCTTATTTGGCACACCGCCTCATGTCTACCCGCTTCGAGGAACAGCAAGAAGGCTAACACATCATCCAGTGTCTAGCTCTAATACCATTTGTAAAGACCCAGATCCACCGCTAGCAGATAATGTCCTATTTGGGCTTTCCCTTTCAGGCTTACCCTCAAGGCTTTAAAACGCGTTTGCTAGGAGAAGGTTTCCACATCCTTATAAATGGAGGTTTATTCTCCTCACCAACCAATGTGGGACATCACACTAGCAGACCCATTTTTAAACCATGAGACAAACACCCATACATAACAAACCAATGCAGACAATATCTGGTAGCAATGAATCGACTTAAAAGCTCAACTAACCAACACGAACATAGCTCAGCAATAATAAACCTGCATCTATTCCTGAAAGCTCAAAGGTTCCCGACACGCGTCATAACATCCACAAGCCAAAATAAAATATTAAAAAGAAACTAATAATCAAAAAGATATTTACTCATCATATTCAAGCAAATAGTTGGCAGGTAGTTCATCAGTCTATTCACACCTATATATATATATATATATATATATATATATATATATATATATATATATATATATATATATATATATAT
>NW_019268532.1:423570-424074 GCF_002738365.1 Cucurbita moschata
GATCTTTTCTTTTCAATGGCTTTTGAAATCTTCTACTGTTCTTCTCCACCACCACTGTTGTCTTTGATGTCGCAGGGGCAGTCGTCATGGCTGTCACATGCAGAGTCGATTGATTATTCTTCGGCTCCACCTTTTTGACCTCCAAATCATCCTTCGCCATACTCTGTACATACAACCTCACCTTTTCCAAACATAGCCTCTTTCATTTTCTTCCCAATTTTTCCCTTCATCATTCATCCTTCACAAAAACCCTAATCTTAGGATCTTCATCAGCATCCCTCTTCGAAAATATACAGAATCTCAATAACCCCATCGACCTTCTGCAGAGATTTACCTTTGGAATCTGGGCGCCGCATTGGCATCTTCGCCAACCAAGTTGCCGCCGCCCTTCTCGCCAAAATTGGCCCCTTCGCCCCAATGTGGCGACTCTTCCAGCTGCCCTTCTCGCCAAAATTGGCTCATTCGCCCAATGTGGCGACTCTTCCGGCTTCAACATTGTCTTTG
>NW_019268532.1:425880-456158 GCF_002738365.1 Cucurbita moschata
TATATATATATATATATATATATATATATATATATATATATATATATATATATATATATATATATAATTATTAAAGTTGGGTAGCATGTGTTTTCATTCCATTTTTTGTCCCTTTCCATGTTACCTTCCACTCCCTTCACACACATATATATGATATAAAAACTATATAATAAAATTAAATTAAAATGTTTAACAATAGTAACACATCCCATAAACTTTATTATAAAACAAATTAACAATGAAAAAAGAGCATAATTATTGATTAGTGGTTGCAAAAACCCCCCATTAAATTAAGCAAAATACAGCCTCTAATAGATACACAAAAGGTGAAAAAAAACATCCAAGAGGATCAGGTTCCCATTCCACAAATAAGGAACCATATTCTCCACCCACATCAAACAACATTACAACAAAGATGTCACAATGGCTATGAACAACAACAACATGTTACAGGCTGCTGCTGCAATGGCAGCGCTTCCATCCATGCTACTCCCGCTACCACCGAGCCCGACCCCGCCTGTCGGGCTTATCCCGCCCCCGAACACTGAGGGCGGGGTGATACCTGGGGTCATGGTTGAGGGTGGTGTGATGCCTGGGGTCATGGTTGAGGGTGGTGTTGTTGATGGGTTTGTGATTGTTCCTGGCGTCGTGCCCGGGATGGTGGTCGACGGGGTTCCTGCGTTGCTGAAACAGAGAAGAGGGAAAGGGGTGTTGAATTGTTCATGTCATTGTCACTCATGGAAGCTTTGAAATGGTAAATTTTGTCATTGGATGTAAAAAATAGAAGAACAGCATATAGATAGCATAGAAAGAGACAGTAAAAGTGAAGGATAACTTTTATCTAAACAGGATTAGGTAAGTTTCTAAGGTGAAAAAGATGAACAGCTATGAACAAAGCCAGAAGGGAATTGGATTCTTAAATGAACGCCTTCTTTTATGCTATCAAGCAGCAGATTCTCACTAAAATCAGTTCAAAAAGTTGAGGAAAAGGTAACTTTGAGCAAAGAAACAAATGAAAATGCATGAGTATCAGCCACTTTCCATTAGAGATATGAACAATTCTTGAAAAACTATGAAGAACATGAAGATGGTACCTGGGACTCGAAGGATAAACACACCCAGAAGCTCCAGCTGTTCAAAAAACACAAGAAAAACAAACCCAACAAAGATTAAGCAACAAAAACAAGGCCATTGATGAAGAACATGAGTGAAAAATGATATGAATCAGTGATACCAGGAGGAGACTGGCTAGCCATGGCAGTGCCTGAAAAATCACAGCTCCCTTGGACTTGACCCTTGCGCTGAAAATAGCTATTAACAGCATAGCTACAATGATCCTTGACAGTATTAGGCTGAAAACAAACCCCATTTTGAAGAATTGGAGAACAATCGGCTCCAGCTCCACAAGCATAATCCAGTGACTTTTGAAGGGCTTGGTCGCTTAATCCATCTTTACAAACACAATACGTAGCACCTTATGAAGATTTAAGCCAAGGGTTAGTGAAAATTTTCGATTCCAGATGAAAATCTTCAAGGGGTTTAAGCGATTCATGTGTAAAATTCCATTGAAGTTGCAGAAAAGCTTGAAAGAACAAAAGGGTTACCTGAATGAGAGGTGAAAGCCATGAACATCAAGGAAAAGAACAAGAGAACCGCCATGAATGAACACGAACTCCGAGAGAGAACAGAACAGAGAGCTGTGGCGAAGCAGAGAGAGAGAGAGAGAGAGAGAGGGAAGGGAAATAGAGATTTCTAGTGGGGAAAGAATGTGGAGGCGGTGCCTGTGTGTCTCTATTCACCTTTTTTTTTCCCCTTCTTTTTCTTTCTTTTTCCTTCCATTTCCCTTTTGTTCTATGAGATATTTAGATTCTTTGCATCCAAAAGTAAAACATTATCAGCTAAACAAGAGCTAATTTGGATTATGGGTATGATAATCAGCATAATTTGGAGTTGAAAACTTAGAATTTTGGCTAATGGGTATCAAAATTTGTGGTTTAGAGATTGAAAAACTTCAATTTTGATAGCTAAAAGCTATGAAATTGGTCCATTTTGTTGGTAAAAATGATTGAAATCAAGAACATTAGTGTTGTAAAGCTGGGTTCGCTATCAGAGATGATTAAGAACAGATATCTTTTTGGATCATCCATTAGTGAATGATACCAAGCTTAAGGTAAAATGAAGCCAAAATGATCGATATGGGCAAAGAATGAGGGGAAGGTTTGAAATTTGTGGTTGCTTTGATATCACTTCACTTTATTTTGGGTATCAGTCTTGTAAAGGTGGTTGTGGTGATGAATGGAACGTGGAATTCTATATTCCCTAGGGATTATAAACCCACACATAACTATAAGAACTCGTCTTAAAAAACTAGCTACGGAACTAACATAATGAAAATCGACGAGTATTAAAGCTAGTAAAGCAGTAGCTACGAAAGTTTCGTAAACTACCCGAAGAGCTAAGATTATGGAAAGGAAGCTTTATGAGAAAAAGGAAGAAAAGTATGAAACTTTATCTCGAACGTTCCACGATTTGTCATTTATTTTACCTTGTTGTACATAAAAGCTAGTGGTTTAAACTAATTTTTACGAATGTATGAGAAATAAGTAGCGTGGATTCTTGGTTTGGATCTTGCATACCGTATAAGTATAATATCTGAGTAAAGAAAAGACATGGATGAACTGATACGACATCTAAACGAGAGCAATCATGATGATAAGATGATTAAGAAAGGTTTAAAGGAAATAAAAGTTACTATCTATACCAACAAAGTGCACGTTCCTTTTCGATTGCTCAATCGTGGTTAAGTGTGTTTTACTTTGAGCAATTTTATGTTGGATGACCTCTTAAGTGTGAGGACAAGGCATGTTTAGGGCCACGGAGTGCCAAATCCAAATTCTAAATTTTGAGTATGAGTCGTTACAATACACCTCATAGTCAAGGGATAATTGTGTAAATAATAGAGGGCATAAAAGGAATTTGAAGTCACGATGGGCACCTACTTTAGGACGTGATACCCTACAAGTTACCTTAACAACTATATGTAATAGAATTAAGAAGTTGTTTTCTGAGCATAGTCGAGATGTATGCAAGCTGACCTAGACACTCACTGTTGTTATTAAAAAAAAAAAAAATAATAATAATAATAATAAAAAAAATATATATATATATATAAATAAAATTAATTAATAGTATTTAAAAAAATTATTAAAATATAAAAATTATTAACGAAAGTGAAAGTTCATGGTAAAAAATTAATATAAATTTTGAAATTCAAGGTTAAAAATGATTTTCCCCAAAAAAAAAATGCAATAAATGTTATTTTTACAATGTTTAGGAGAAGAAGATATTTATAAAAGCTATATTTGCAAAACTAACCTTGGTTCTTTGTTTACCAGGACAAGGAGCATGCCTCGGGGAACGGGCACGGGCACGGGCAGTGGGCTATTTGGATATTTAGACTTGAAATTTACCATATTACCCTTTTAAACCTGGACCCCTGTGGATGGCTTTCTTCTCGTCTCTATTGCTCAAAGTGCCAAAACCCTAACTGCTACTGACGCCATTTCTTCTTCCTCCTCACTGTGAAGGCCATTTCTCCAGCTTTGATGCTCCATTCATGGCGTCAAAAATGGCGATTCTCTCTCGAACTCACACTCTAATCAGAAACTCGAACCTCAACAATGTCTGCTCCTTCAAGCCCATCACCACCTTCACATTTCTCTCTCAAGAATCTCAGCTCGCCAATGAACCTGTGGACGTTCCTTCAACTCCACTTCCTCCGAATCCCGCCTCTGGTAGCCCTCTTTACAACGAGAACTGGCGCAATCCAATCCCCAACGCTTCTATGACTCAGTCTCTGATCCCCCTCGGATTCCTTAATCAATCCCCCAGTTCTCGAATTCAAGCATTGTCTCAAACGCTCGATGTCCAGAGCTTGTTGAATGTGTTTGCTGATTGGATGGCTTCCCAGCGCTGGGATGATATGAAGCAGTTGTTTGAGTCTTGGATTCGGTCGCTGGATAAGAATGGCAAGCCTAATAAGCCGGATGTTAATTTGTATAACAATTATTTGAGGGCGAATTTGATGGTCAATGCCACGGCTGGGGAGCTTCTGGATCTAGTGGCCCAAATGGAGGACTATGCGATCTCACCTAACAGTGCATCATTCAATTTAGTATTGAAGGCGATGTACCAAGCTAGGGAGACTGAAGCTGCCGAAAAATTGATTGAACGGTTAGATTTTGAATCATATTCATCATTCAATTTTCAACAGATGTGAAAGTCTTCAACTGCTTTTGTTCCTCTCTGGATTAGCCTCTTTATTATTGCTTGTTCGTTAGGATTTAAAAGTTTTACATTGTTTGGGTGCAGCTTTGATCCTTGTAACTTGAATTATGCTTTGAAGTTACTCATACAAAAATGGGAAGTTTGAAGTCTTGCGAATATAGCGTAGATTGATAATAGTATTTATAGAAGGTCCTTCCTGCAAAACTTGATGATAATAGAATACTGCCGAGTGACAATAATGGTTGTTTCGAGTGAATATCTGCACGAGATTTCAACTTTCAGGGAACATTACCCTATACGTTTAGTTATTGATCTTGATCTCATCCTGTTATTGGAGATTTAACTTGCAGGATTGCAAACTACCAGGCAGAAACATGAATTTAGTTGGCGACCGTGTATGAACTTGTGAAACTCTTCATTGTCATTTCTTTTTGTATGAAAGCTTGTCCTTAGATTTGCACTGCACTTTGCCTGATTTACTATCAAATGCACTCTTTTATAACAGTCGATTCAATTAAGCAGATGTTCTAACATGAGCATAGTTCAACTGCTATAGGGCATGTATCGACCAAAAGGTTAAAGAGATTCAAATCCCCCACTCCATGTATTGTAAAAATAAATTAGCATATGTTCTCTACAAGAATAGCGGCCTTTATCAAAACTAAAGCATTGTTGTCACAAGTTCGCATAGTTTGAATATGGAGCCTTTAAACGTTATTTTCTTTTTTGTTATCAGTATGTTGCAGACAGGAGGAGAGTCAATGCCTGATGATGAATCATATGATTTGGTAATTGGAATGCTGTTGTCAACGGATCAGATTGATGCTGCCTTGAAATATATTGATTTGACCTTAAAATCAGGTCATATGTTGTCGTTGAAAGTGTTCACTGAATGTGTGCGGAGCTGTGTGAAAAAAGGCAGGCTGGACACATTGGTGTCCGTAATTGATAGGTGCAAGGTAATAGATCAGTTCGATTAATGGCTAAGAAAATAGTTTTTTGCTCATTGCTTCATTACTTTTCTTGATGGTGTAACAGGCAACTGTTCAGAATAAAGCTCTTTGCCCAACATGGAACTTGTGTAATTATATTGCTGAAGTAGCAATGCAAGAGGATAATAGTAAACTAGCTTATTATGCTCTCGAATTTATGGCCAGATGGATTGCTCGGGGTGAAAATGCGAGGCCTCCAGTTCATCTTTCAGTGGATGAAGGAATAGTTGTATCTGCTCTTGGAACTGCAGGTAGAACCTACAGCTCTTCTCTTTTAGATGCAGCTTGGGCCATTCTAAAGCGCTCATTGCGACAAAAGAAGGTCCCAAATCCTGAATCTTACCTTGGAAAGATTTATGCTCTTGCATCATTTGGGAATCTGCAGAGGGCCTTTACTACCCTACATGAGTTTGAAGAGGCTTATAGGACTTCTGATGATGGAGCTGCTGAAGAAATGTTTTCCCCATTCACTTCTTTATATCCATTAGTTGTGGCATGCTCTAAGAAGGGTTTTGAGACCCTGGACACGGTATGACCTTTTACCAGTAAAAATTACAGATTTGCAATTTCCATTTTCTGTTTATAAGTAATGTTGTATAAAATCTAATATGGTACATGCATTTTCTTTTTATTGGCCCAGCATTGTTTTTACATTATTCAAAAACAAGAAATGATTGATGCTTTCTGCAAAGTTCTTATATATGACCAGGACATGAAGTGTTTCAGTAAAATTTAATCTTAAATTACTGCTCAAACAACACATTCATATTGTTTCACTTCAGCAGTCTAACTTGAACAATGAACTTTCAGTACCAATATGGAGAGGTGGAGGATAGGTGGAAAATACACTTTTAAGAGTTGAAAGATTAAAAATTGCAGTAGCTTTCTTTGACAGTGCCATGTATGGGCTCTTATCGATAATAAATTATGTGGTGGGAGATCGAGAAGAATATTAACTATGATAACTACGATAAAAGCCAACCAAAGGTACATGTAGTGCAATTGTCTCGCTCACATGACATGCACTTAAAAGGTTTATGTGATGTGTTTCATTACTATATGCCTAGCATGCTTCCTTTCTTGAAATGTGATATTCATTAACTAAATTTAGAAGTTCATGGTAGCCGAGTGGTTTTATTTCCTTTAATTCATCAGAGTTACCATTCTAATATTCTCTCCTTTTGTTAGGTTTATTTTCAACTGGAAAACTTGAGCCGTGCAGATCCTCCTTACAAGTCTGTTGCTGCATTGAATTGTGTGATTTTAGGCTGTGCAAATATATGGGACCTCGATCGTGCTTACCAAACATTTGAAGCAATTAGTTCCAGCTTTGGTTTGACCCCCGATATCCATTCATACAACGCTCTGATGTACGCATTTGGAAAGCTTAAGAAGGTCAGTCTTTAACCTTTTATGTACCCCTCCACGCACATAGACACGTATAATTAACTGCTGAGATTCCATGGACTGGACCAATGTTTGATGGATGAAAAAAAGATTAACAAGCATTGTTTACGGGTTCAATTTCTATGATTTTGGTGCAAGGGGTACCGTATGCATAGTGAAGCATTACATATTCTCTACATGTTCTTATGGACATGACACTTATTTTGACCATATAAACTGAAATTTTTGCTGACTTACTATGGCCACTTTGTAGACATTTGAAGCTGCAAGGGTGTTTGAACATTTAGTAAGTTTGGGCGTCAAACCAAATGCAACATCTTATTCATTGCTTGTCGATGCTCATCTCATTAACCGAGATCCCAAATCTGCTCTCTCTGTAATTGATGATATGGTAAAAGCGTTGTTTTAATTAACTTGTATATATTTGTATATTTGTGTTTCCTTTCATGATGGTGCTAATTACATCACAAAACATTCTTGGAAGGTTATTGCTGGATTTGCACCTTCAAAACAAATGCTGAAAAAGGTGAGGAGGCGATGTATTCGAGAGATGGATTACGATAGTAATGATCGGGTGGATTACCAGGCCAAAAGTTTCAAAATTCGAATGGGAACAGAGAATCGCAGGGATATGCTGTTCAATCTCGACTTCGGCACCAATTATGTTGCATAGGTAACTGCTACAGCAGAAACAATATGCGCAAACAAAATAATCCAAACATAATCATCATCTTCTTAACTAAAAGCTTAAGAATGGTGCACTTTACGGGAATTTTAAAGTTGATCAAATTTAGTTTGATATTTTGCAGGGGTACATTCCTACTTGGAAAATCTGAGCTCTGCACTAATTGGTATGCCAAGCCTGCCAAAGTTTCTCTTCATAAAGAAATGTTGTCCTATATTTGTACATTACTAGTCTACGAATTTTAATCTTGGCGGGATGAATGTTAGGATTATGCCTTTTTTCCCCCATTTTAGATTCTAATATATTTGTTTGATGTCTTCTGAGGAAATTAGAGAAGCAAAACTTAGTTCAGTAGTTTTGATTTTGGTGAATAATATGGCCAACTCGAATTAATGATTATGCCTTGGTCAGCAGTTTTCGACCTTTCGATGACGATATGTAGTGCTGAGTTTTCTGAATGGGCTGTGTCTTGCAGGACAAAATGCATACAATAGTTTTCGTTTTTTCACTTGGTAACAGGGTAGGAACTGAAGCTAGAGCCAGAACGGTGCCTAGTGCTATTAGTTCTAGGAGTAGTTTTTGTGTAAATGGTAATTTTCTTTAGTTACGGATGAAATCATTTAAGCTACAAATTGCAGGCCAAATTGTCTCTTGGATTGTGCCCCCAAGTTAGTCAATCGCTTACTAGTTTAAGTACGGGAGAATGTTGGGAGAGAATGTCACAATCTTTCGGGTTACTTTTTTCGAATTTTGAGCCGGACAAAAGATCGTATTAAATGAAGGGCTAAATATTTCAAAGGGTACTAAATCATGATTTAAGGTCTTTTTTAGTCCTTAATTTTTGTAAAATTTCAATTTCACCCCTAATAAGTTAGGCAATATTAATTAGGCCCTTCCATTAAGGTCTATCTTCATTCTTAAAACTTTTCATGGTGTCTAATAGATTTTAAACTTTTAATTTCATGTCTAATTAGCTTGACAGTGTCTAATAGATGATAAGTATGTGGATATATTTGATACTATCATATTACAATAATAGAGATAAGATATGATAGTTATGATTCAATTATCCACTTAATTTTACGAATCAACAACATGAAAGAAGAGGTGAATTTGAATTTGAACTTGAAACAAAAGCTTGGCAAAAAAAAAAAAAACTCCAGCTTCAGTTGGATCAAATGAATACAAAAAACGCCGCAAGAAATCTGATAGTGCAGTCCAATCCCACACCGTAGAGCTATTCTTTAAATTCTCTTTGGAAAGAAATCCGATCTCCAGATGATGTGTAGAGGGGCTCTCTCATTTCGCTTGCTGGGGCTAAGTAATGAACCAGTTTGAAGTCATCAAGAGTAATAGAAAGTAGAAACTGAATTTATAAGATTGAAACAGGAAAGGACTTCAAATGACTTACCTCAGGTTCAACAGGCTTGGAATCCTCAGCTTTGACGTTCTCTTCACCTGATGTCGTTCATAAATTAGTAGATGTGCAACAACAGATGAAATTTTTATCAGATAGAGACAGTACGAGAAATTCTCAAATGCAGCATTTTTTTTACAATACCCGTGCAAGTGACCCGGGTGTAGATTACGTGCACCTTGACTATTCTCATGAGATAATCATCTAACCCTACTATATTTAGTTGCCAAGATAACTACATGTTTTTTTAATATCCGTGATGGGTAGATTTTTTTGCACCTTGACTATTCTCATGAGATAATCATCTAACCCTATTAGTTGCCAAGATAATTGGTATGATCTTAAATTCTAGGTCGATTGACCGCTTGACCCATTCTCTGGTTGTTAACGACTAGGCCAACCAATAATGGTTAAATTCAGCATTTAAGTGTTATATGAGAATCAACAAAAAACTGTGGATGGCAGATCCTGAACAATATGCTATGTATATGGACAAACAATAAGATATTACTCTAGAATCAATTATGACATATACCGCCGTCTTCAGGCAAATCTGAGGTCCAGAGGGTGAGGTTGTCTCTCAACAGTTGCATGATTAGAGTGCTGTCCTTGTATGATTCCTCACTCAAGGTATCCAACTCTGCAATTGCCTCATCAAAAGCTTGTTTAGCTAAATGGCAAGCTCTGCAAGAAGAATCTCATTACATTACGAGGGTAAAGGTTTTCAATCTAATACGATAACTGAAAACTAGGCTTAATAATACCTCTCAGGAGAATTCATAATCTCGTAGTAGAAGACAGAAAAATTGAGAGCAAGGCCAAGCCGGATGGGGTGGGTTGATGGGAGTTCAGTATTCGCAGTGCTTGAGGCAGCCTGTTACAAAAATGGCAATAGGGCACCTCAAATAATTGCAGAGGAGGCAATGTTTTAATCTAGAAGAAGCAAACAGTTATTGTTTTGTATTTCTAATGTGAGCTTGAATGTTATAGAGAAAATAAATGCCTCATATCCCTTCAATGACTGATCAGCAGCTTCTTTTCTATCTTGATCTGTCTTGAACTCAGCAAGATAGCGAAAGTAGTCACCTTTCCTGAAATCATGCATGCTATGACATGTAACTACAAACAGCATACTAATATTTGTTAAAAAAACACATTATGATCATATTTGTACACATTACATATACTATTACAGAAAAGGATGGACAAGATAACAGAAACATCAATCAATATTCACCATCAACCTATCTATGGCCTATCTCACAGATTTTAAGAATGAATTAAAACAGATAACCCCAACATTAGGATCTGTAAAGTCTCCTCGTGGTATACAGGGTGGGATCAAAAGCCACTGATATCCCAAAAAGAAATACAGGAAAACAGAAATCCATTGGTATTAAACCTGTATCATTTGGATTCGGAGTATAACAAGCCGTTCTTTTGTTTCTTTCTAGGTTCCAAACATATAAATTACTCACCCAATGAGGAAAAATATGCTGAGCGTCAAAGTTGAAATTAATAGTAACAAAACAACTCACATCTTGTAGTAGAAGACAGTGGCTTCTGCAGAGGACGAATGGGGGATTAGATGCTTGTCTATGATAGAGAGAATATCACCACAAATCTTTGAAAGTTCCTCCTCTACTTTCTGGCGGTAACCCTTTATCAATTTTACAATGCCTTCATTTCCCTTGGTCTCCTCTTTCTGCTCAATTGAAGACATGATGCGCCAAGAGGCTCGTCGTGCACCTATGACATTTTTGTACCCGACAGAAAGAAGGTTCCTCTCCTCCACAGTTAGTTCGAGATCAAGCTTTGCAATATTCTTCATACACTCAACCATTTCTGCATCATCGGATGAATGAATCAACTCCATAAAGAAAAAAATTCCACCTCACAGATATGAAACATCCTCAAATTACTCAAAGAAATCAACGAGGCATCAGATAAATATTGAGCATCTAACACAGCGATCATGCAGAAGATCCAATAATTGATAACTTTTCTCAAGCACAAAAGCGAAGCAAGAGGTCGAAATCAATTATCATTTCAACAACAAAAATTCGGTATCAGAAGCAATGCCGAACGCTAAGATAATCGTACAGGAAACAAAGAACCTAGAAACCAACATCAACAATTTTCCATCCACATTTCCAAACACAAATCACAATCCAGACCAAAACAACAGATCATTCCCTACATATTCATAAATCGCACCTCAAAAGCAAAAAGAACACAACACGGAAAAACAAACAGAATCAAAAATCGAAAAGAACACAAAACAAATTAGAAAAACAATGCAGCAGAAGTAGAAAAGCAAATAGCGACCATACCGTCATAGCGCTCTGCCTGCTCGGCGAGCTTGGCCAAGTAGACCTGTGTCTCTCTCTCCTTCTCGGACGAAGACATGGTTTCAGAAAGCTGCAAAAATGGAGCAGAAATGCGAAAAAGACAGAGACAACCAGAGGAAAAGGAAAGAAGAATAAGCGAATATAGAAAGCAAGAGGGAATGGGCAGAAACTAAACTGAATCTGAACCGTTGGATTCGTTTGGGAGTGGTGGTTTGGTTGATGCGCGAAAATTGTGGTTTGCCCTTCAAATTTTTATTTATAATTTCTTCTTCTTTTCCATAATTTTATTTTATTTATTATAAATAATGCAATTTAAATAAATAAAACAAATAAAATGAAGAAAAAAAAAAGAAGTCAAAAATAGATTAGCTAGGCCCGTGTCCACGAGTGACTTGATGAAATCCGCTCGTGATTGCAACACGTGATAACAAAAATCTGATAGTTAAGTGCTAAAAACTCAGTATTTCAAGTACTAGTTGTATGCTGACTCGTGTATGTGGTTCACCCGTTAGGTTTGGAATTTATGTGTAGCCCCGACCCACTCTCTCGACCTTTTTCATATTTTTTCCTTCAATCTTGGTTGTCACTGTTGTTGAGGAACACTATTGACAATTTTTTCGTCCATTTATCTTTCATTTATATATATATATATATTTTTATATAGAAAAAAATAAAAAATTTAACATTTGAATTATTTAAAAAGGGAAAATAAAATAAAAACTTTTGCAATAGCTTTTCTTAAAAGGAATGTATTCATTAAAACAACAAATCATTTTTTCTAAATCTTGTTTGTCACGCGTAATGATGACAGCCGTGGTCATTTTAACATTAAAAATATTAAATATTTATATTTTAAATTTATCACATAATTATCTATTTAATTAATTTTAAGAGTTATGAGAAGTATATGAACTAAAATTAAATATTTAAAAGATGTAAATTTAAATAAAATATTCAATTTTAGAATATTTTTAATTTTATTACATAAGTTAATTATTTTTATTTGCAAAATTAGTGGGAATTTGTAATAACACTAAATAAAAAATTCAACTTTTTATTTATTTATTAAAAATTTAACCTTTTTATTTTTAAAAACAGTTATTAACTTTTTTAAAAGAGAAAATTATTACAATTTAATTATCTTAATTTGCACGTAAATGGTAAAACGGTGGGTTATGGTATGTGACAAGTTTGACCGACGGCGTCAACTCTCCGGCGACCAGAAGTCTCGCAATTATAGTGTAAGAACAGGAGATAACCGGAATCTTCTTGCAAGATTCCTCACACCTTTCGATTATTTAAAGCTCTTCACTAATGGCTGTTTCTCATCATCCGCTACAACTGAATTCGAATTTGAAGGAGCCGCTCTGTCGTCGACAATGGACAGTTTCTAGCACCTCCAAAGTTTTGTCAAAATTCGAACTCCGATCCTTTTCAGCTTCGTTCTTCTGCAGGTACTTATTGATCGGTTTTCTTAAACCATATCTAATTTCGATATGGAGTATGATTTTTGAGTTCGCTTCTTGAGTGATTAGCTAAGTGCTCGAGAGCTTGGTTTCAAGTGGAGGAGATTGTTTTTTGTACCGATTTACTGCTTTGTAAGGATGAGGTTTACTTGCAGTTTTTACTGACTTTTTTCCGGTCATGTTGATCTGTTCTCCACTTACTTTCATTGATTTGCACAATTTATATCGTCATTTTTGGTAAGGAGTTTGCTAAAATCTTCTTACCGATTTGATTTCTGGTGTTTTGGTTCAGTTCAGATATCGGTTGTGATGAGACGCTTGGAATTTCTCTGCCTGGGAATATTATGGATTCTAGCGGCACTGCAACAAGTCAAATCACATGGAAGCCATCCTTTCTCGAAAATTGCCATTCATAAATCTACATTCGCTCTTAATGAAAATGCTGGTGTTAAAGCCTCTCCATCTGTTCTTGGATTGAAGGCAAGCTTCAATGCCCTATGGTTTGGTCTAATTCAGTGCTGATCGTGTTTTTAACTCTATAGAAACGCCAATCTTGGAAGCTAATATGTATTTGTTTAGAACTTGTTTTTGATTTAGAAAGTTTGTTTTCTGTTGCAGGGCGAGAATACAGAATGGGTTACATTGAAGTATAGTTCTCCAAACCCGTCCTCTGATGATTGGATTGGAGTATTTTCTCCAGCCAATTTCAGGTTATCTGCATTGGTTTCAATCTTGAGTTTCTTTAAAGCATTTTTGTGTTTATTTCATGCTAGTATGATTGTTTCATTGATGGAATGCAAACTTTTGTTATTCCATTTCAGTTCTTCTTCCTGCCCTATGGATAATCCAAGAGTGTATCCACCATTATTGTGTTCTGCACCTATCAAGGTTAATTCCACTTGATTTTTAAGTTGTTTCATGAATTTCGTCTATATTTAGCCTCTCTCTGCAGCGTAGAGAGTTCAATAGCCAACTAATTATATGAAGTTTATTGCAGTTTCTGTATGCCAATTACACAAATCCCAAGTACAAAACTACTGGACGAGGGCTTTTGAAACTTCAGCTGATAAACCAGAGATCCGACTTCTCGTTCGCATTATTTTCTGGTGGTTTAGCAAAAGTATGCTGATTTTTTTTTTTTTTTTTTTTTTTTTTTGGTTTCATTCACTTCATGTATTCAAAATATCTATGGACAATAAATTTGATACCAACAAAAAGTTTTTTTTAAAACATTCCTGTGTTGTTTGATCTTATCCATTCATTTTCTGCTTGACTGCTTTTAGGATTGTGTTCTGAACTCTTGCACTATCACGCAAATGTAAGCTCACAAGCCAGAACTTACAGTGAATAATACTTGCCATTATCAATGAGGACCCAACTATTATGACCTTTTTACTTCTGGGATTTGTTTTCTTGCTTTTCCCCTCTCCTTGGAATTGAGCCTCCCAAGTGAATAATACCTATCCTATCATTGTGATGATAGATGTTTATGTGTTATGAACATCTAGGGTTAGTATTTAAAATTATTTAAGTTGGCCATGGCATATTGTTGTATCTTTTAGAATCAACCTTCCTATCAAGTTGGTTTAGTTGTCGTATCAGTGTGCATAGACCCGACAGTTTGTCTCATGCACCGAACAATGTTATCATATCAACATACAATCATCTGTGTTAGCTAATTTCACTTGCTTTCTTCTTTATAAATATTCATAATTGAACTTAACCTTGGCAAACGTTTTGGTGAGTTTGTTTGCATACATTTTATCTTATTCATTCCCTTTTCATATTTAGCCGAAGGTGGTGGCAATATCAAACCGAGTAACTTTTGCAAATCCTGATGCACCACTTTACCCACGCTTGGCACAAGGAAAAGATTGGAATGAAGTAAGTATAAGCTAGCAATTGCGTTCACATAACTGGTTTTCTAGGTTATTTTTAGTGAATAGATAAATTTTCAACCAAGCATTAGTTTCCCTTAGTTTACCAGCTCTTGAGGTTTGTGATAATCGCTCGTGCTTTTGATTTGTTAGTTAAATCTATATGAAGATGATATGGTTTAACCGTTGATACTCAGATGACTGTAACATGGACAAGTGGATACGGAATTGATGAGGCTGAACCTTTGGTTGAGTGGAGCCAAAATGGAAAAGACCTTATGCGATCCCCAGCGGGCACACTGACTTTTGATCGTAACAGCATGTGTGGTATGTAAATTCCTTAAATATAGATCTGCTACAGCTATTTATAAGAGATATGCTACATTTCCCTGCCAAACAGTAGTTTAGTAGCTGCTGCTCAATTCCTATTGTCGTATTATTTTCTGATCTCATGTTTTTTAAAGGCGTTTCATCTCATAGATTATCTTTTTAGGTGCACCTGCAAGGACAGTGGGATGGCGGGACCCTGGATTTATACACACCAGTTTTCTCAAGGAATTGTGGCCCAATAATGAGTAAGCTATATGAATCCCAAATTTTTGTTCGTAGCTATATGTAGATCATCCCGTTAAACAGCTCCAAATGTAATAGGATATTTAAGATTATTTATACCGTTGATATGCATATGAACGTTACGCTGTTAGGATCCCATTTATAGGAAAGCAACCCAAAAACTATATTGAAATATCAAAAAGAAATTACAACATAACAATAGCCTTTTGAGAGGGTGGCTATTCAGACTTCTGACTGCTAATATCTTTTGTACTCTTTACTGTAGGTATACATACAAATTGGGACATAGATTAACCAATGGCTCATATATTTGGAGCTCGACATATAAGTTCAGAGCCCCGCCTTATCCTGGTCAAAATTCGTTACAAAGAGTTGTTATTTTTGGTGACATGGGAAAGGTTTGGACCCTTTGCTGGATTCTTACATTTACAAACCCATGAACCATAATTATGATATGAACTCACTGAGATGAAGAACTTTTTTTGGTAATTTCTTAGCATACAAACGATCGAGTAAATGTTTCCTAAATTATGGTATGGACATAGCTACAGAATGGCATGTAGCTTTTCAGAAAGGAAGACACAATCATGTGAAGAACATTTACACACACTCACACAGTTAGACATAGAAGTTTGACTCCTCAACTATTTGATTTAATTAAAATCATAAAAAAGTTATTTATGAAAAAAAAAAAAAGCTATCTACGAATTTCTGAATGCTGCAACATCTTACAGCAAAGGTTCATAGTTAAATTCAAATTAAGTATGTTCAATAGTTCATTCATTTATATGCTTAAAAAACAAGTTCAAACAAAATGTTTTATAGCAACGATAATTATATTTGCACATCCAAAAGTTGCTTTTCTGGCAAACATAATTGTTTCATTTAGCTCATGACCATTGACCATATAAAGACTTTGGAACTTACCTTTATGTAATATACTGCACAGGATGAAGCTGATGGCTCTAATGAATTCAACGATTTCCAGCATGGCTCTCTCAATACTACTAGAACGCTTATACAAGATTTGAAAAATATTGATATCGTTTTCCACATTGGAGATATATGTTATGCGAATGGATATCTTTCTCAGTGGGATCAGTTCACTGCACAAATTGGGCCAATTGCATCAACAGTGCCTTACATGATTGCTAGGTACTTCCTCCCTAATTGACTTACACATTGTCTGGCAGTTAGCTTTTCTTGTTTGTTTTATCAACTGATCATATGTTGTTTTAGTGGTAACCATGAGCGTGACTGGCCAGGGAGTGGATCCTTCTATGACACCATGGATTCAGGGGGAGAATGTGGTGTAGTGGCTCAAAATATGTTCTATGTCCCTGCTGAGAATCGGGAAAAGTTTTGGTAATGAAGCTTGTTTTGATAACTTCCGACTAGATTTAATTTGATTTCACTGATATTTTAGTGTTGCTTGTAGAGCTGCTCTTTTAATATGCCTGTTCACACCGTAGAACAATATTCTCTGAAACCTTATCTCCTAACATTTGATTATGTAAAGCAAAAAATATAATTATGGCTTTATGAACACATATTTGTTCCAGATTTTCATTGTTCTCTAGATTTTAATGAACAATTCCTCAGTTGAACGTATATACCTATTACATCAGGTATGTCTCAGACTATGGTATGTTTCGCTTCTGCGTTGCCAACACAGAGCTTGACTGGAGAGAGGGAACAGAACAATATAAGTTCATAGAGCACTGTCTAGCATCTGTTGATAGGCAAAAGCAGCCATGGCTAATTTTTCTGGCACATCGTGTGTTGGGTTACTCTTCTTGCACATTTTATGCTGAGCAAGGGTCATCTTCAGAACCAATGGGCCGTGAGAGCCTTCAAAGTCTCTGGCAGAAATATAAGGTTGATCTCGCTATATATGGCCATGTGCATAGTTACGAGAGAACATGTCCCATCTACCAGGTATTCTTAAATTTTGTTGCAATAATTTCTTTTTCCCCATGTTGCCTTTGTTTAACTATGAAATATACATGTATTAGTTCTAATTTTCGCGAAAATTTGATAGTAGTGTTCATGTGACCATATAGATCTTAGTTATAAATTCCAGACTATATAGTAAGTACAATCATCAACATGCAATAAGCTAATGCATTGCCTTCCATTTCTTGCACAGAATATTTGTACCAACGATGAGAAACACTACTATAAGGGCGCCTTGAATGGAACAATTCATGTCGTTGCTGGTGGTGGAGGTGCAAGCCTTTCACCATTTATCACACTCCAAACAAAATGGAGTATTTACAGAGATTATGATTATGGATTTGTCAAGCTTACTGCATTTGACCATTCAAACCTTTTGTTTGAGTACAAGAAGAGTAGTGATGGAAGGGTTTATGATTCTTTCAGACTATCAAGGGATTATAGGGACATTTTAGCCTGTGCAGTTGATAGTTGCCCCAGCACGACACTGGCTTCGTAACACGGTGTTCGACCATGCAACGAATGGTACAAGTTCTCTCTGCTTATTGTTTGGTGCATTAGGCTGTATCGTCATCTACATATTACCAATATTAAGCCTTTTTAGCAGGTTTCGTCTAGCCGAACGAACCGATGCTTTCATGTATGCATAAAATCATATGCAAGACACACAGCAACTATTTATTATCGGATGAAATGTCATTTTTCTGTCTTTGTTTCTGCCATGAAAGCTCTATCTATTGATATTTCAGATATCTTGTTTTGAATGATTGACTTCTTACTGAATGGAGTGGAGAAAGTTGAGTGATGGTATTGATTTTTAGGAGATGTTTGTAATAGTTTAATAAATTCGGGTGTGCTAAATCTAAAGTTGGAAAACTCGAGTTTACCCGACCTATTTTGCTGGGTACTTGTGAATTATAAATTGCATGTCAAATTGAGCATAACTCAACGATCTATATATATTCATTTTGCATTCATTTTGCATAGAGGTACAAAGAGGTACATACTGCAGCTCAATTACAATGGGAAGATTTTCTTGTACCTAAAATAGAATAGAAAAGAGATAAACACAAGGCCACAGGCAATCAAGGTCAAGTAAACTATCCACTGGAAAGAAGTCGGATGCTCGAAGACATCGTCGGAAAAATTCATGCCGAAAACTGCAGTTAACGCTGCAAACATCGTAGCCAAGAACGTAGCTGCAGTGAAAAGCACCTGGAATTGTATCAGCTGGTTCTGAACGTTGCCCTGTTAATCCACAAAGAAAGAAGCTTCCCATTGCATTCATTCTTGCATTTCCATGTGATTAACTAACCATAAAGCATCTTAGAAATCACAGAATTACCAGTTTAATGTTGATCAGATCTTCTGTGTCATCTATAGATTCTTTGAGCTGCATAATTCATCAAAAACGTTTCAATTTCAGCACGTTTGAATGTCGTTTTCTAAGCGCTCTCACTGATACGCTGCTATACAAGAACCTAAAGAAATGAAAATATTTCATACCGATAACAATTTACTGAGCATGTCGTCAATAACCACGAAGTACGCCTCGAGCAGCATCTCCAATTGTTCGACGTTATCACCACCGTTTGATGAACTCATCAAGCTGCTCGAGTTTACAATACTGCTAAAAGCCCTTTGTAATTTATAAGATCCATTGGTCGAACCCACTGGTGAAACAGGAGCAGATTTTGGTTTCCCGAAGAAACTAGTTTCGAGATACAAGTTACTTCGGATGTTCGCCTCCAATCTTTGTTTCTTTTCTGTCAGAAACATCTCTGCCATATCCCCATCATCGTCCATCAGATGCTCGACTTCATCACGAACCTGATATTTGACACGAAATGATAATATATAATGCAACGACGCGAAAAAACGTAGTTGCAAAAGATTACAAAGTTCCGGGATACTTACCTTTTGCACTTGTTGAGTCAAGGACAGAAGGTTGCCTTTAAATCTTCGAACTCTTTCGAGATTAAGCGTGTTTATTGAAGACGCTAAAGCATCCAGTAGAGGGTATATCTCGATTTCCATCCCCTTCATCTGTCGAGCCGAAGAAGATAAAGCAGTTCAAAGACCAGCTAACACAACAGTAAGAATTGTTTCGAATATGGATTCCTAACTTAGAAGTACATAACAGTAGCTCTAAGTCAGCATAAACCAGTAATGGCTGTTGCCAGAGATTATGGTGATACGTGTTTATTTAGTATCGGACCATCCATAACAGTCATATCCATTTTACTGAGCTATCCATTAATTCCTTTTGGTTATTGCCTTGTTTTAGTAGATCTGCATATAGGTGTGTTCTTTTACGGATTGTCGTTCCAAGTCTGGCTCCCATCGGACTACATCGACACCATTCTCCGCCATTTTTGCTTTTTTTAATGATCAAAGGAAATACCAAAGGTCCTTGGTTCGACCTCCTAATGAGAATTAAGGTCTTTGCGTGAGCATCTCATCCCCAAGACTTGCTTGCTCCATATGGAGTGCCCCGTGGTTCCTCGAGTGCCAGCTGCAGAGAGTAATGCCACTAACTAGGGGGCTATTGGCCACTAACCACTCGCTCACTGGTCGCTCGGACTCCACGTTTCAAGCTCGTTATCCTGCTGGCATAACAATGGGCTGTCCAAAGGAGTGAGTGAAGATTTAGGTCCTCTATATGCTCTTAGATGAAAGGAGTATTCACTCTCATATTTAAAACCTAAAACTCGGTTCCTTTCCTTGGTGTACACGGGTTGGGTTGGAAAAATCTTTTGAACCAATTCAAAATTTAAAATTGGTTGGGTTGGTGACACAAACAACCCGA
The DNA here is from genome assembly GCF_002738365.1 of Cucurbita moschata. Classification (NCBI taxonomy): domain Eukaryota; kingdom Viridiplantae; phylum Streptophyta; class Magnoliopsida; order Cucurbitales; family Cucurbitaceae; genus Cucurbita; species Cucurbita moschata. The sequence continues at coordinate 445,701 of NW_019268532.1, forward strand.
CCCGAATAGAGTTCCAACTCAATTCAACCCAACCCTCTATTTTCAGATTACATTAACAACTAAAATCTTGTAAAATTCAAATATCAAACATGCACAAGTCACACATCACTAACATCAATTACAAACGTTAGACTTAATCTTTTTACAAGTAGGATACGGGTTAGGTTGTAACCCTATTTTCGGGTTGGTTGGGTTGACCCGACCAAAAAATGTCAACCCATAAACCGAACTTGAATTTTGAACCCAACCCAAACCAAAAAAAGAAAAAAACGAACTCAACCCAACTTTTATGGTTTCGGTTGGGTAGTCCAGATTGGTCGGATTACGGGGTCAGAGCAATACCAAAAATATACCAGATTGAATATTTAGCTGATATCAATGTACACATGCAATGGTAGCAGCGAGAGAGATACCTGAGTGTCAAGAAATGAACAAGTAAGTTCCAGCGCCAGCTCCAGTGCCCTAAATTCAAAGGGCAAATCATCTGTACAAATTGGGAAGTATCATCATAAGCAGCTACAACTACGACACTCTTTTTTCATTCTTTCAACAGAGCATTTGGTGGCGGTTCAACACACAAAAACAATACAAGCTGTGTTTTACTAAGCAGCTAAAAAAGGCCATAAGTTACCACCAACTGAACATAACCCATATATTTAATCTTAGTATTAGTGTAATAAATTCACCATGATTAGTCCGGGAGGTAAGTGTGAGATCTCACGTCGGTTGGAGAGGGGAACGAAACATTCCTTATAGGGTGTGGAAATCTCTCTCTAATAGACGCGTTTTAAAGACAATATTTGCTGGTGGTGAGCTTGGGCTATTACAAATGGTATTAGAGCTAGACACCGAGCAATGTGCCAGCGAGGACGCTGGCCCCCAAGAGGGGTGGATTGTGAGATCCCACATCGGTTGGAGAGGAGAACAAAGCATTCCTTATAAGGGTGTGGAAACCTCTCCCTAACCTACACGTTTTAAAACTATAACGGCCTAGGTCCACTGCTAGCAGATATTGTCTTCTTTGGGCTTTCTCTTTCAGGTGTCCTCTTTGGGTTTTCTCTTTCGAGTTTTCCTCAAGGTTTTTAAAATGCGTCAAAGGTTTCCACATCCTTATAAAGGGTGTTTTGTTCTTCTCCCCAACCAATGTGGGATTCTCACAAAAACTGTGAGGCTAACAGCGATATGTAACGGGCCAAAGCGAACAATATTTGCTAGCGGTGGGCTTGGACTGTTACAAGAACTTAGCTTCATTGAGAAAGATGAAAGAATATACAAGAGCATACAAAAAACAAGCCAACAAATGAAGTCGCAACACTAACTACAAGAATGGACTCCAATCTGAAAGAACGAGACCAAGTTGCCAATGACGGTTTGCCCGACACCCATTAATTTGTTCTTACTAGGAAAGTAGGAACATTTTTTCATTCTTCTAACCTACGTTCCTTCCAAATACAGTCTCTTTTTATTTGTTCATTAAAGGAAAGAGATGTTAGGATCACACAACAACGCACACAATCAATCTAGATGAAAAGAAAATACAGAGTAGAAATATTGGCAAAAGGTTTATATTGATGACTTGGTATGTACAATATAGAGAAAAATTAACACTCTATATATATGATCCAGTTTACTTTGTATAGATTTACCAGATATAACCATCTACCATAGGTTGACCAGATATAACCATCTACCATATATCTCAGAATATATATATATATATAATTCAGTTTACTATGTATAGGTTTATCAGATATAACTATCTACCATATATAGTTTTATATGAGAATATATATATAATTCAGTTTATATATATATAGGTTTACCAGATATAACCATCTACCATATATATATATATATATATATGATTCAATTTACTATATTTACCAATATATAACAATAATTTTACCCCTACCATATATATACCTTTACTATACATAGTTTTACTATGTATAAGAGAGCGTTCATAACCGAACAAAAGGCCTAAAGGGAATTTTTGAAGTCTATGAACTATAAACCATTTTTAATCAGTATTAACTTTTATTCATTTTTGTTAAAAAAAAAAATTATATTGTTTTCGAATAACAAGTATCGGGGCCGACACCTTGCCATTGTGTGTCGAGGATGTATTTTTCGTAACATTGTCCTAATAACCAAAGTCCACTAATCTTCTAGAGGCATCACCACTCCTAAGGCAAAGACAGAAAAGGGTCTCATGCTATTAAGTTATCGAACCGAACGGTCGAACCTACGACCAGCTCGCCTCTCGGGGAGTAAACCGTATACTTATTGTTTCAAACACTATAACCAAACTATCCTATAAATGAGATGCTTGATAACCAAATCACAATGTATTGCTGTAAAACATAATTCTTTACCTGATTGATCTTTACTTGCATGGAGACGCTTGCACAGCTCTGCCTTGTACTGAGCAGCACATCCATCTAAGGAGTTCATCAGAATCACCTCATCAGCTGTGATTATACACCGAATTTGCTCGAGACTGACAACGATCGCCTTCTCCCTCCCGAGAATTGTGGACGGGCAAAGGAAGAGCGGATCCAAAAGTCGCATATCTCTTGAAGGTAAAGAACAATGCCTCATTATAGTAGCCTTCTCAAGCTCCAAAACCTCTGAGTTCCCTTCCTGATCAATCTTTATCCAAGAACGATTCCCATGACCTCTCTTCTTTACCCCAATATTGTTCATATCCTTCTGCATCAAGAACTCAGCAATGATTCAAAAGCGTGGATTTGGAATAGTAAACAACGATCCTCGTGAAGCGTCCATCGGATATCGATAGCGAAGGGTCGAAAAGTTAAGTAGCTAATGCCTCAAATTGCTGGAAACTTTGAAAATAAACTTAAGGAATCATGAAAGTGTTCTTGAAAAGCCAAGATTCCTACAGGAAAAGGCTGAATTACATCACTAACATTGAGATTAATAACATAAAAGTTAGGGAAATACAAGATTGAGCATGAAGAATTAAGGTTATGATAAACAAACTCAACCAAATGGACGGTATTAGAAAGAGTGAGGCTAGGTCTAAATTATTCTGAAAACCCACAAAGAAAGGAACAAAATAGAGCTCATCCATTCGACAAGAAGAATCGAGTTAAAGAAGCTCATCCTGGGAAACTACGAACATGATCTTCAGCTAAACGGTGGAATGAAACAAAACCCAGATAAAAGCAGCGGAAAAGGAAGGGAACTGACCTGTTTTTGGCATAATTATGAGAATGAAAACGCTTGAATCGACATAACAAAGAGACCCAGATGCAGAAATGGAAGAACAACAAGAAATTTCAGATTCAGAAGGTGGGCGATGAGTGGACTGATGTTGAACAGCGGAGACCGATAATGAAAGGTGCTAAGGGATGGCGATTAGGGTGGTTTCGGGACTTAAATTGTGGTTTAATCTACACATAATCCCATAATTTTGGTTCTCATTCTTTGCAATGTTTTCGTGTTCCTGTTGAATTGTAAAATTATGGTGTATGAATGCATTGTTCCAACTTACCACCCAAGTGAAAGGTATCAAAAAGAAATTATTGGAATTAAAAGTAAAATCCACGATGAACAAAAAAAAAAAAGGCAACAAAAAAGAAATCGCCGTTGCCAGGGATCGAACCCGGGTCACCCGCGTGACAGGCGGGAATACTTACCACTATACTACAACGACTTAGTTGTTCGATCTTCAAATTATTTATTATTTACACTTAATAAAGTTATTTTCTAATCAGTTTTCCACTCACCCACGAAAGGTAAATTTTTAACTAAAAATTGTTTTTTTTTTTCCTCTCAATTTTTTACAAGTTTTCATAATATGAAACATTTAGATTTTAGCCAAATTCCAACCACAAAATCAAATTAATTCTAAAAAATAAAGTAACCCACAAAAAATAGTTCATGTAATTGTATGAAAAAACAATTAATTCCTTGAATCTATAATAAAGATAAAAAGAGATTAGTTCTGACATTTTTACTTAGCAAAAGGATTAATTATGAACTTAATAAAACCAATAATCCATGTTCTGTATGTTCATCGTTCTTATTACCCTGTTACCCATCCAAATCAACAAGAAGTTCATGAAATAGAAAGCACAGAAGGAAAGGACCCATGTTTCAGTAGCCATAGTATTCAAAAGGGGTGGCCTTCAATCAAAATGTGGTCATAATCTGAGTAAACACACACGGCCATAAGGGCAAAGCAAAAGAGAAAGTTATGCATTACTTGTAAGAAAGATCCCTTGACAGACACAGACAGCTCCACAACAGCTTTTCATGAACCCAAAATAAAAATTTTGATTGAATAAAACCCAACAACAGAGCAGCAGCAACCATAGCATCTACACATCGTAAAGCATATCGTTATCGTCCCGCCCCATAGTATCATATTTCAGATCGAAAAACATTGCCCTTCAACTTCAACTTCAACTTCAACATCATATAAAATTCACATAAATTGGATAGTCAAATAGGCTCTATTTAGTTATGATTTGGTAGCCTTTCATTTTCCACCAGCACCACCAAACAGATAATCCAGAGAAGATCCACCGCCAGGAGCTGCGTGGACCTTGGTTGAAGGCCGATCCTGCACCCACAAAAGAAAGCCGATCAATCACTCTATAGGGGGGGTTGGTTTCAAACAAATTTGCCAGGATGCTCTTTTTGCAGTAGTTATCATATCAGGGTAACAAAGCTTTCTTCCTCTTTTGTGTCTGGCCTAGATTGGGTGATTTTCGACAATTATTCCTCTGTGTGGGGTGATAAGACCACATATGCGTAAAACAAGCTGAAGAGATGTGGACGTCCTTGAGTGCAATTTGAGAAAATAATCATGAAGATAAGTCATGGATATGATGATGTCTTCAACAATTCAAAGATGGGACAGGAAAATGGAAGAATTTGAAACAACAGCCTAAAATGTGATTAACAGAAAGATGAGCAAGTGGGTTATCATAGCGGCTGCACAATGCTCTTATTATCTAGACATGACTGTGACATAATTCTGTGGTCTAAAAGTAATTACTTACATCCAAATCCAAGTAATACATTTTCCTTGTTTGCTCCCATATATTAACATTTTAACATCACACCTAACTGAATGGTCACACAAACATTCTTTTTCTCAGGATTAGCACTATGTCATACTCAAAATATTCAGTATGTATTTGCAATATTTAAGGACTGAATGACACATCATGTCAAATGTCACACTCATTAGGGCACACAGGAAAGTGAGTGGTAAGGTTAGTTGACCATCGTATTGTCTAGATTGGATAGAAAGATTCGTTGATAGACCAAACAAACTGTATTTGAAACATGTTAAACTGAAACAAAATTACTTCCCTAGCAGTTATCAACAACATGCTAGTAGTTAGGTAAGACAAGATCAATTGCAGAATAATCCTAAATGTAGCCATACCGTTATGAAATTGCCAGTGTTCTGACCATCAGCCCTCAAATAGTTGTTTGAGGAGCTACTATGAATACCAGCTGGAATCTGCTTGCCAGAATCTGTAGGTGGTGAAGCAGTAGCAGCAGGTTTGGAAGCTGCTGGTTTGGATACAGGCTTTGCTTCATTAGAACGTGGTGCTGGTGCTGGTGCTGGTGCTGGTGCTGGTGCTGGAGCTGGTGCTTGGCCACCTTTGGGGGCCCCTGCATTGGGAGATTCTCCACTTCCAAACAGATACCCCAATGAGCTCTGCCCACCACCACTACTAACTCCACGGCCCATGGCTCTTTGATTTCTTTCAAATGTCACAACTCAGAAGCTTGCCTTCCAACCAGAAGAAATGGAAAACAAAAAAATAAATGAAGGTTAGAACATAAATGGGTGAAACTACATGGCTGAAGGACCTCAAAAGCATGCTTAGAAATCTATGTATTGCATATAACTTATCCAAGAATCAAAAGAAAATTTTGAATCTCGAGTTATAGTGTAAGAAATCAAGCCTATATAGAAACAAAATGTTGAAATTGATGTTTGAACATCACACTCGATCCATATTTCCATGTTAATCATTGCTTTGTTATAACCATTTAGGGACTTCTCTAACTTCAGCATGTACCAAAAGAGTCCTAATTTGCTGAGGTAAAGATTGTCCTCTAAATAAGTAAAACAACAACCCTAATCGTGAATATACAACCATGACCTACGTTGCACAATAAATAGAAAGTTGTAAAGGTGTTGTCGTGCTCTAAAGAGGATATGTTAAGAGCAATAAATTTCCAAATAAAATATTGATCCTAGAAGACAACCAAAGCAAAGACATGGAACATGAGAAATGGAGCTATTACATCAATTTCAAAACACGACCACCATTTCTGTCAACCTACTACAGTTGTTTCATATTTATTGACAAAAAGTTGCACAGGAGCGCAAGAGGCACGTTCCACCTGCCTTATACCCTAAATACACAACTCAAATTTTGATCACTCACCCAAAACTAAGAAACAGTTAAAATGTAGACATTTACTGTAGATCGTCTGATAATCTTTGATACGATCAATAAACATGAGCACGCTCACAATTTAGCAAAATCGGCCATGCCAAACAAACCCTAAGCATAACCAAGATCTGATCAGTGCAGCAATCAAGAGGTAATAGACGATAATACAAAAAGAGCTAGGGGAAAATCCGGACCAACAAACATCACAACACCTCGATCTCAAATTAAAAGCAAAGAGAACAGTTCCAACCGCACACATCTGGCAGTAGAAAAGAGAGAGAGAAAACCAAGTAGATCTGGCCAAGGAATGCAAGTGAAGTTAAACAAACAATCGTATACCGCTAAGTAATCGAGCAAAAAGACGCTAAAACAATCACGCATTGAGATGAAATCCTTGGTTCAATGACAGCAAAAACGTGAATTCGGAAACTGAAATGAGCGATAAGAAAACAAAAACACGAAGGTAAGAGAAGATCTAAGTGTAAGGGTTAGAAATTGGCGCAAACCTTCCGGCGACGATCGGATCTGAGGCGAACTTCAGAGTTTCAGAGGGAACAAAGAAATGAGTGGGCTGGTGTACTCGTACCTAGCACGCAGTCTGGGAAGATACTTGTGAAATTATTTATTTATTTATTTATTTATTACACGCGATTTTTTCAATTAATAAATTACTAAAAATAAATATTCGTTTTTTTGTTGTTTTTTTAATTTGCTATTCTTTTTTAGTTAACGAGTAAATCCGACCATTAAATTTTTAAAATTTTAATTTATCCACGTTGGCTTAGAAATTTTTTAACTCTAATATAAATAAAAATTTGATTTTAAAATTAAATAAAAATCACAATATAAATAAATTAATTAAAATTCAAACGGCTTTCAAACATGTCGTTGTAGTATAGTGGTAAGTATTCCCGCCTGTCACGCGGGTGACCCGGGTTCGATCCCCGGCAACGGCGAATTCTTTTTTCACGCTTCATTTTAATTTCATCCAATTTTGGTTTATTTTATTTCCATATTTTGCTATATTTCGGACATGGTTTTCAGTGTTCTTTTTCTTCAATTGATTCTTTTATTGTAGTTTAGAGGTTTAATCAATAAAATTATAAAATTACATATATTTAAACTAATATTTTTTTATTAAAAAATATCAATTTTCGGTACAATTAATATTCTCAACCTATTAGAAGCGGTATTAGAAATTGACCCAAGAGTCTGCGACATGTTCTCGAGCTTATTAGATATTGACCCAAAAGGCAATATTAGAAATTGACCCCAAAGTCTGTGACATATTCTCGAGCTATTTGAAATTGAACCAGAAGTCTGTGACATATTCTCAACCTATTAGAAGCGGTATTAGAAATTGACCCCAAGAGTCTGTGACATATTCTCGAGCCATTAAAAATTGACCCAGAAGTTTATGACATATTCTCAACCTATTAGAATCTGACACGTGACATATTCTCAAGCGATCAAAAATTGACCCACGAGTCTATTACATATTCTCGACCTATAAAAAAGTGGCATGTGGCATCAACGTCTAATACCCGATACACTATTCGATTAGGGGCAACCCATGTTATTGATCTCAATTCAATGTTTGGCAAGGAAAGGATACACAAAAACAAATAACACAGCAAACATTCTAAGCTTTAAATTATGCTGAAGGGGAAAAAGATAGCAAAAGAGTCATGAAATCTACTTGGAGGCGTCTCCAGCAGGGTTGAGCTCATCCCAAGCTTCAATCCAAGTGACCATTGCCTCGGAGAGCTTAACGAAGTAGGGATCGATGGGGCCGAGCTTCTCCTTCACTAGCTTCGACAGTTCGATGTAGCATTTCTGAACCGTTGTGCATTCTTTCGGGAGGACGACCGATTGGAAGAACGGGATCAGATCTTCTTGCCAGAAGATCCCTTTGTACTCCTTTCTCAGGTTGGTGAATGGGTTGCTGGCTTTGCTGTGCCATATGTAAGGCAGTCCTGTCTTAACTCCCCACCCCATATGGTCACAAATCACCTGAAAACACAGCAAGTTCATCAACCAATATATTCTTAGATCAACACGAGTCAAAGGGTCGTTTGGGCGGAGCGCTTATATACATACCTTCACACACCAACCAGCCCACATGTCGTCGTATCGTCCTATCGGCTGACCGTCTCCCATGAGTCCAAAATACATAGCAGGTCCGATCAGTTCACGGTTGAATCCGAGATTCATTCCACACATGGGAAACAAGGTTCCCTTGGGAATTGTCAACACTGCATCTACATACCTAAACAAGGTTTACAGAGAACATCTCAATAAAGCGAGCATGGAAGTCGAGTCTAAAAATGAAGCGAAGCACGGCAGGAATCACACTGACCTAGAGTTCCTTTCACGAGGCTTGACGAGCTGCGTTGGAGCATCGTAGTCAGGAATGTTAAGCCAGAGTCCATGAGAAACTGCGGTCGGGACACCCTCACGAAGACTGAAAGGGTATCCACGCACAAAATCTGCACCTTCTCTGTATGGATCATACAGAGTGTTGAAGAAATTTGGTGTGGCTGGTGATAGAAGGTTCTTTATGTGCTGCTCGAGCGCATTGATATCCTTGTTCGACGGGTCCTTCGCAACCTGCAACGACAGATTCACAAGAATCCATCAAAATTTGACCATCTTTGTAAATATGAAAATGAATCAAAATCTTCCCATGTTCACTATATCAGTTACAAGAACTTCTCAACTACTTAGCATCAGTAACATTTACAAGTAAACTCGACGGTCCTAGAACGTCGAATCATCCGCTAAACAACCATTAAACTCAAAAGCTAAAGCTGGTTGGTTAGGTACCCCTACACCTTTCTAATATCATTGATCAGAACATAAATGGACTGTATGTGTAACGACATAATCCCACCGCTAACAAATACTGTCCTCTTTGGGCTTTCCCTTTCGGGTTTTCCCTTAAGATTTTTAAAACGCATCTGCTAGGAAGAAGTTTCCACACCCTTATAAAGGATGTTTCGTTCTCCTCCCCAACGGACATAGGATCTCACAATATAGGACTCATTGAAAGAAAGCTATAATCTCAAGAACAGGAGAACTTCTTCAAACAAACAAGCATTTCCACAAGATCTGTTCCTCCACTAACATATACAAATCCAATATCTGTTCATAATTTGCAAGAACAAAATGGATTTAACCACACAAACCAGAACTCAGAACACAAAACAAGAATATCAAAAAACCAAACCAAAATCAAGTCAAGGCAATTCGACAAACAGTTAGATCTCATAAACAATGGCCATCAACAAATAGCAAAAGAAATCTCAAAAACGAAAGTCAACTAGCAAAATCAAGTAGATCTTACAAAGCAATCATCGTCGATTGTGTAGATGTACTTCTTCTTGGAAACCATATATCCAAAGCATCGACAAGCAGAATCCTTAAACGAAATGCACGAGGCCTTCGGACCAAGAATCCGATTGATATCGTTCCGATTATAGAGTTCATAATCGAATCCTTCAGGGACCTTAATGGTCTTCGAAGGATCACCATCTTGAACGATGATCAAATGGTATTGCTCGAAGAACGGTCTCCACATCTCCAAGAAATCGAGGTTCCGGATGGTAGGGATGACGATATCGAGTTCATCTTTCAAAAGGGAGTGGGTTTTACCGAAGCTTCCGCCATTGTTAACCAATTTCAGAGTAGCAGAAGCTTCAATCAGAGAAGAGAAGACTCGGATTAGACTTGGAGCGAAGAGAACGGAGACGACGATTATATATATAGAGAGAGATTTGAGATTGTTCTTGGGCCATTTGGATAATCGGGTTTTCTGGATCTGGATCTGTCAAGAAAAAAATTAATTAATTTTTCAAAATTTGTTACGAAAATTTTGAAATAATTTTAAAATTGAAATTGGAAATGGGAACGGAGGTATGTGTGGAAGTCAATTATGTTGACAATTCTTGTGACAGCTAAAACTGCCGTAATTAAAAAAATAATTAAAAAAAAAAAAAAAAAAAAA
>NW_019268532.1:456232-550677 GCF_002738365.1 Cucurbita moschata
GACCGCCCCCCCCCCCCTTCAACGCGCCAACTTTCCTCCCACCTTTTACGTTTCTTTATTCTTTTCAAAAGAATCCTTCAACAATTCCATAATTGCCCATATGCCCTTCTATTCTTCCTTATTTATCTTTTTTTCCTCTTTTTCTTACAAAATAATTGTGGCCGTGGACAGAGCGACAAAACATTTCTTATAAGCATGTGGAAATTAGTTCGGTGTTGACGTATTTTAAAAACTGTGAGGCTGACGATAATAAGTAACGAGCCAAAGCGAACAATATCTGCTAGTGGTGGGTTTTGACTGTTTATAAATGGTATCAAAGCTAGACACCAGACGGTGTGCGAACGAGGACGTTGGGTCCCCAAGTGGGTGGATTGTGAGATCACATATCAGTTGGAGAGGGGAACGAAACATTCCTTATAAGGATGTAGAAATCTCTTCGAAACATTTCTTTTAAAAACCGTGAGACTGACGACAATACGTAATGGGTCAAAGCAGACAATATTTGCTAGTGGTGAGCTTAGGTTGTATCAAAGCTATACATTGTGCAATGTCTCAACGAGGATGTTGGCCCCTAAAGGGTGTGGATTGTGAGATCCCACATCGATTGGAGAGGAGAACGAACATTTCTTATAAGGGTGTAGAAATCTCTTCGAAACATTTCTTTTAAAAACCGTGAGACTGACGGCAATACGTAACGAGTCAAAGTGGACAATATCTGCTAGCGGTGAACTTAGGTTGTATCAAAGCTATACATCAGCGGTGTGCCAGCAAAGACGCTAGCCCCTAAAGGGGGTAGATTATGAGATCCCACATTAATTGGAGAGGAGAACGTAACATTCCTTATAACAATGTGAAAATCTCTTCGAAATATTCTTTTAAAAACCGTGAGATTGACGACAATACATAACGAGTCAAAGTAGATAATATCTACTAGCGGTGAGTTTAGGTTGTATCAGACTATATATCGAGCGGTGTGCCAGCGATGACGTTGGCCCCTAAAGGGGGTGGATTGTGAGATTCCACATCAGTTAGAGAAGGGAACGTTTTAAAAATCATGAACTTAACGACGATATATAATAAGTCAAATCGAACAATATGTATTAGCGGTGGACTTGGGTTATTCAAGTATAGATTTAAATTTTTGACACTTGATCTCATTTTAAAAAATATATAATATTAGTCAGTTCAACTATTGAACTATGCTCAAGTTGACAATATCATAACTTGTGAATGTTATGCCCAGTATGTTTTTAAACCTTAAATCAATATGAACATGTTGTGGACTAAAGTTGAAAATTAATATGATATTTAATTGTATTACACCTTTTAATTTTGGATCATGCTAGATTATGTCTTTTATCTTGTTTATATTATTCAATTATTAGTCACATAAGGCCCACTAAACAAATAAAAAAATTATATTTTTAATTTGGATTATTTTTGTAATTTTCAAACAACCACTAATAATAGAAAAGAGGAATTGCATGGAAGTCCCCAAGTTGGGGCTAATTTATAATTTACCCATAATTTGGTTGCTAATGTATGAACAAATTTTCTCATAAAATGCAATAAAATATTTTTAAAAAAATATATATTGTACCAAAAAAAAAATCAATTAGACAATCTTCCATTGGGCCATAGCCTCCAAAACATGTTTAAGAATAAGGTTAAATCCTTAACACATGGCAATTAGAAAGAAAAATAAAGGTTTAAGGCATTAATCATGGTCGATGGTTGTTTGGGTCGAGAAAAAAAATTATAATACGAACAATTTTATTGGGCTTAGAAAATGTCTCAACTCGATCCAACCCAATTTATTACACCCGAGTAAATAAGGGATACATGAATAAATCGAGATCACGTCCAAATGAGAGCGATCATGAAGATATAATGATTTGAAGTTTTAAAAAATTGAAAGTTGCTACCTATACCAACAAGGTGTACTTGTACTTTTCTTTTCAGTGGCTCAATAGAAACTCCATAATTAAGCGTGTTTGCTTGGAGCAGTTCTATATTATATGACTTATGTGACCATGTTGTAGGGGATGCAGGAGAATATCAGATACATAGGTCATTATACAACCCATAAATACCAAACTCAATCCATAAATACGAGCATTAATCCCTTCTTAAAAACATAATTAAATGGTTTACTTAAGTCAACTAAAGCTTTTTTTTTTATATACTTAATTTAGTCAACTTGCGCTTAAATGAGCGATTAAGATATTGACCATATTTTAAATAGCCATTCCAATTTTAAACAATTGAAAACAAAAAGGATGGTTATTTACGAAAATAGCCCACAAGTTTCGAAGCGTTTTGGGCCCATATATCCTTAAATGGCCCAATAGGCCCAAAATTTAGACAACTAAAAAGACAGAATATAATATATATATATATATTAATTTATTTATTTATTAGCTATTTTCTTATTTATATTATTTACATGTCCGGTCATGTCTAATAAACCAATATTTAATTACAATTTGAAGTTCTACCCATGTAATTTTTAAGAATTTAAATGTGCAACTTATTTACTATAATAATAAATAAACAATATTCAAAATAGAGCAAAGTTAATGTGAAAAAGTGGCAAACTTGATGCATATTATATAAAGTTGATGTGACATGCATTTAAATATAGCATATGGTTCATGTGATGATATTAAATGGATAAATGTATGAGATAATATATAGTTTAGTATGAATAATATAATTAAATTACTAAGTTGAATAGCTTTGTTTGTGTAGGATTCATCACTTCGATGAACATGTTTAGAGAAGATGCTCCATTCTTGGTATTTTCTTCTTAGTGTTTAAATTTCATATACTCATTCGTTCAGTTGTTTAGTATATTATAAAAGTCATATTACTCGAAGGGGGCATGCTGCAAGAGCGTAGGAGACATCACTAAAGGGCAATGACAACTATTTGATTCTACGTTGCTAGATTAAGATTCGCAAGATGAAAAAGACTTCGATTGCCATTGTATCAGGTGAAGATAGCAAGACTCAAACCCTATAATATAATCGTTATGAGCGGTATGTCTCAACGAATTATATAAGAACATGTGAATCTCGAAAAATCCTGCCTCACTAAGCAACCACACAAAGGGGAAAGTTCTATCCTTTCCTTCCCCATTTCAAGAGAAACTCATTTTTTTGGACAAGAACAGCAAAAACAACGCCATTACTAAAAATGGAACTCATTTGATGTTAGCGAACCCTAGGGATAGCTCTGCAAATCAATGGAGTTTGCATTTCCAAAGAGAGTTTGAGACATTCTGACAAGTCAACGCCATTAATGCCCTTTTCAGAGGGAACCCACTTGAAAGCTTGAAGAAACTGAGCCAACCAGAGATGAACAGTGGCCAATCCCATGGCTTTTCCAGGGCACACTCTTCTCCCTGCCCCAAATGGAGCCAATCTCAAATCACTTCCCATAACACTCACTTCCTCTTCCATGAACCTATTTGGCTTGAACTTCTCAGCCTCTGACCAAACCTTTTCGTTGTGTGTTATTGCCCACATGTTCACCATCGCCGTCGCCCCGGCAGGAATCAGCCTCCCGCCGACGTCCACGTCGTTGACTGCGAGCCTGGCCCATGATAGAAGTGGACCTGGTGGGTGCAGTCTTAAACACTCTTTGACAATGGATTGAAGAAATGGAAGATTTGGGATATCAGAATCTGAAATGGGTTTGGATCTTTTGCCGATTACTGAATCGATTTCGTTTTGAGCTTTGGTTTGGATTTCTGGGTGTAGAACCATTCGAGCTATGATCCATTCCAACAGTATTGCGACTGTGTCTGTTCCTCGAAAAATCATTTCCTGTCCAAAATTCGATAGAAAAAGTCATGAAATGAATTGCTTTACACTCAAGTTAGCGCCTAAATTGATGAAAAAAGTGGAGCAAGAACAGGAAAAGGACATACCCAAAGAACAGCAATCATGTCGGAATCTGAGAGCTTGTCATCTTTCTCCATATCAAGTAGGACATCAACAAAGTCTCGATTATGTTCTTGTTCTTGTTCGTGTTCTTCGTGTTCGTGGTGTGGCTTAACTTTCCTCCTCATTCTATGTTCGTCAATGATTTTTCCCACAAAAACATTCACTTTAGAAGCCAAACACCTACATCTTTTCCTCACACCTTGTAAATCCAGCCAACCCAGAAAGGGAAAATGATCACTCCAATTGAAAATCCCAAGCAATTCATACCCTTCACTCACCAGTTCCTCAAGCTCAACCCCATCCTTCCCCAATCCACTAAACTCATAACACTTACCAAAAACAGTCATCATAACATTATTCAAAGACCCAAAATGAAGAATCTCCTTAACTCTAACTTCCCCATTCAAAGCCATGGAATTCTCAACTTCCCTTATCATTTTCCCTCCAACTTCCCTTCTAAACCCTTCAAATGCACCTATTCTCTTAGGACTAAACATATAAGTAGCTGAAATCCTTCTCAAATTCCTCCAATACTCACCATAAGGAGCAAACCCCATTGCTCTGTGGAAAAGAAGTTCATAAGCGGATTCCTTCACAGGCCTATCAGCAAAGGAAGCGCTATTGAGAATTTCCTTGGCAAAATCCGGGTGGCTTGAAATTACGAATTTGGTTAGGCCAACAGAGAAGGCCATTAAAGGGTGTGCTTTGAATTTATTGGAAAGTGCAGAGAGGGCTTTGTGAGGGGTTTTTGAGAGAGTGAAGACATGGAGGAGACCGATGAATGGGAAGCCGGAGGGCCCCGGGATGGCGGCAGAGGCGGCGGTTTTGGACTTGGAAAGGGCCCAAGCGAGGCCGCCGGGGTGAAGGAAGAAGGCAAAAATGGAGAGAAGCAGAAGCGCGGAGAGAAGGGCTGGGAAGCTTTGGGAAATGGAAGAAGGGAAATGGAGAAGAAAGGTTTGGAAGTTTGGTGATGACATGGTTGGTTGAGTCTGGTTTGGCGCCAAGTAGAAGACAAGGAGACGACTGGAAATGAGAGTGGGAGAGGGGTTAAATAGAAACGGATTTTTAACTATGGTTAAAAAAAATAAATTAACCAAGGTTAAAATAATTGGGAGAGAGAGAAAGAGAGAGTTTTATATATATATATATATATTTTATTATTATTATTAAATTTAATTTTTGATTCTCAAATTTGTAGTGTAAGCTTTTAAATTATAGTTTTTGGTTCTCAACAGGTTTACATTTTTCAATCATACATTCATCATTTCAAATATTTATTTTTAGTATTGAACTATTTAAATTTCATAAAAAAAAACTAATTCATCAACTTTCTCACTTAAAATGAAATATAAAAAATGCGAAGATAAAAAAAAAGACTGGCACAACCTTAGCTTTTTATTATTCTACACAAAAATAGAAATTTGGAGGGATTAGCAATTTGACATGGAAGCTTTTTGAGTGATAGGGAGATGTCGAATGATTGTCTTTTTATCGAATAATTCTTTAAATTTTATGACTGTTCGTAAAACATGTCTCAAATATAGAATCTTTAGAGATTTTGCAAGATTACCCACTAATAGAAATTAAGAATAGATATCATAAGTTAGAGGTCTAATCAGATGAAATCGAAAGGAATGATACTTGAGTACACACTGGTGTGTAGCTATGGTGTGTAGCTACCTTCCTACCAACCGTTTTTTATAGCTAAATGAGAGTACGAAAATGAAAAATTAAAACTTGTTTACTAATTGTCAAAATTTTAATAGGGTATATAAGAAGAACTATATATATAAAACACAACAAAGTATTATGTGTAGACAATTAATGTTCAAGAATTTTTAATAGGGTGTGAAGAGAGATACCTACACACTGCACGTAGATGTGTAGCCAAACAATGTTCTAAGAGAATAAATCCCTCCCCCAAACAAGCATCAAACAAGCACCTGTCCACCTGTTTAGAATATCACACAACCAGTAAATCCCAAAACTCAAGAACTTGCAGTATGATACCATAATCAAAGTGGACAGACTAAACAATACTTTAATCTAAACATAACCTTAACACAAGGTACAAAAACAAAGATAAAATAAAGACAGGTTACGGAATAGATATATATATATATATATATATATATATATATATATATATATATATATATATAACAAAGAAAACACACAAGCGTGGGAACAGAACAGAGACACTTCGACAGATTATCTCAGAAGAGAGTAAATAAGTAATAGATTATTTGTACGATCAGTGGAAATAAATACAGTGGGCAGTGTGGCCACACTTACATTTACACTGTCACACACAATTCCCATTACGGCGCCGCCCTACTTCCTTGTTTCTTCCATGTCTCACTCTCAGGACAGAATCCCAACCTTTTTCTCTTCCCCAACTGGGACTATAGATCCATTATGCTATTTGGCCTACCTTTGTCATCAACAATGCCACCAAATCTGATATTGCATGTTATATTTTTCGCTCCTAGACATTGATTTAATTATAATATCTCCAAAAGTACCTAAACTTTATAGAAGGGGGAGTGTGCTTCTGTAGATGGGATGGGATATCTTTCTAAAGGGAAGACTGTTTGAAGAGAGAATAAGAAGAAACATATCTATTAAGGAAGGTTGCTAAACTTATTGCTAAACTTAGAAGAGAAAGATAATAAACCTTTCTATTACTTTTGCATTATATACTCCCTCCCGTAATATTATAATGTTTTTGGACCTTAGGTTATTTTTAATGATTCTGACATGACTATAATGGTATGGAACTATTTTATTGTAATGGTGAAATTCTTCCAAGAAAATATATATACTTCTTAGGTAGAAGTGTACTAGAAAGAGAGAGAGTTAGCATTTTTTTTTTTCCAAGAGAAATGTGTTTCCTAGTTCTTATAGACCCAAAAATACTTTCCCAAAATATTCCACCCTTTCCAAGTTTATTGATTTTATAATGAGAAGTATAGGGTTCTGTGTTACCATATCCCACCATCAGTAAGATTTTAGTATGGACCAAACAAAATGTCAGGACTGACTAACCCAATTGGAATATGTTGTTTAAACCGATGGAGAGAGATGTCTTTTAGTGAGTTAAAGAGACATTGTTTTTATAGAGAAGTGCAACAAAGGATCATACCTTTTATAGAAGTAGAATAAAGAAGGCTTCCCTTTTCCTTTTTTTGAGAAAGAGAGGCCTAATCATATGAAAATTTTAATGAACTATGGTGAAGAACACAATCCTGAATTTATGCATGTTCGTTTTAACCTTTCTTCAATCTCAACTAGATACTTTTAAGAAATAATAATATAGTTTACAATAAAACCCTGCAACTATTCTCTACATTTACGGCTGAGATAATGGGCTCAAGCTTATCAAATAAATTTGCTCAATGAAAAATGTATGACGTCGGATCGTCTAAAGTTAATAATGGCTGTCTGTTACATACCTTATCAGGAGAATATTCCGTGGCATCCATGAACGAAGTCAGCATGGAGATGGACGGTGATGAGCTGGTTGGGGTCGTATTCCCATACTTTGCTATGGATTATCAACGAGACCTATTGAAAGACAAGATTTAAGACCCAAAACAGTTCAGACACGCAAGTGGTTCCAAATCGCAATGCAACGCTAGGAGCAAAAGGGTAATTATGTAAAGTGTAAGATAGCAAGTTGCAAGAAGACAAGATATGGGTGGGATCTGGTTGATTTAACACCTTCATCTTACTTATCAAGAAACGTTAACCTTTTGGAGATGGAGGTGCAGGAATTATTCCCCATTTCGCCCGCACGTCATCCAAATCCTCGTGGAAGTGTCGCTCATAATATATGCACATGAGATCATTGCACCGCATGCCAGCACGGATGGCCCAAGGGAAGTAGTGCAGGAAGAACAAATTTCTCTGTTTATCATTGAACCTTGCTGTGCCTCCCAAAACGGACAGCATGCACATTGGGAGGTGCATTTGCTCAAATTCAATAACCTTCAATGCCGACTCACCAATCAAGTTGGTGGGAAGACCAAAAAGCGTGTGCCAAAAGTCATGAACCTCGCGAGCTCGCATGGCAACATATTCCAGTTCGTCAGTATCCATGAACCGAACAGGAGGCCGGTCATCTGGAGAAAAGTTCCTGGAACCCATAAAATTGGCATATGCAGAGCCAAATGTGTTGGATGGAAGGTCCCACGCATGCCCAACTTCTGATGATAAAACACGTGGTCGCTCCAACAACACTGCCTGTAGAAGAAATTTGTTTTGTTTCATACTCAAATGGACGACTCACGAAAGCCCATACATGGTACCAAGGAATTTCAAGAGATTCTAGTCATACAACAGATGAAAAATAAATTTAGAAAGCTGAAACTGGAACATCATGATAAAGTTCATTTGGGACAAGTAACATGACGGAAAGGAAATAACTGAGCGAAAATGACGATCTCTCAATAAATTTGAAATGTTGATGCCTTCCATATTAGCCAAATGGAAAAAATGAAACAATTTAACCAGGCAAGAGAATGAAATAAAAGAAACTAAAATATTCATTTGAAATGGTAAATTGAGGTTCCAACTTAGTTGCATTGCTCCATATCATGTGTTCTAGAGCATTTCCAATACCAACACTTCGGTTAAACTAGTGTTTCATGTTTTTGTTTCCAAGAGAGGAAAGGAAGCCTTGATGGGGAGGGGAAGAAAGTAATGCATGAGCTTCTCAGCCAATTACATTATCCAATAGGAATACACAAGAACATCAAGTCAATAACTTACAAGTCCCAATTCATTCTCAAAAATGAATTTAAAGAAGAAAAACTAAACCAAGTTGTTTCTGCAGCAATCAAATAAAAGCAATTCCATCAGTTATACAAGATAACCATTCTATTCCTTTTGTATTCTTCATCTTATTAAATATAAGCATATTAGGTTTTTCATTTTTATTCCATGAGAAAAGACTTGCAAACCACGAAGGAATATGAAACATGGAAATATTAAACATAGTATTACAAAATTAAGAGCTTACTCTGCCTTCATCACTTCTTTTCATCCTCTCGAGGACTCTTTCAAATGATGGCTTTCCGGTTGTCTCCCCAAGAGCTGCTATTAGATCTGCTCGGCGTGGATCAAGCAAGGCGCCTACTGCTGAACCAAGTGCAACAGCTGCTTGCTGCCATTTATTTAGCTGGATACGTACACCTACCATATCCAACAGTACCTTTTTTTTTTCTGTTTGCTGTAATGAGGGGGGAAAAAAGATAAAAATGCTCGATCATTGAAGACCATAACGAAACCATAAAAAGTAATTTACTAGATACGTACAAGTTCAAACTAACCAACAATACCTTCAAAAATTGGCTATTTCTCTTCATCAGAAGTTCTAAACCATACTTCAACAATGAAAATATAAAAATACCTAAAACCAAATATCAAGTATACAAAAATCTTAAGTAATTTTAGACCTAAATAGAGGCTATCTAGATAGAATAGATCACAACTCCAGCCAAGAGAAGGTACATATTAAATTAAAAGAGAAGTAATACTTAACAGAACTTGGCACTTTAGGAAGCATTTCTCCTAACACTTGCTATACAAGGGGAATATGTGTCATATGCTGAGAGTAGGATTTTTAGAGAAATATCAAGGGAATGCTGGCTCAACAAAACTTGGAAATTATTTGTTTGGTCATTGAAGTGTTGAGATGTAAAGAATGCCCTACCTTAAAAGAACGTAAAGTACAGCAAAAGGCTACAGCACAGTGTGACACCAATGTTTAAAGCAAATTCACTAGCAGAAAAGTCATCATCTACTTTAGGATCAAAATTAATTTAGCTTAAATGTCTAACCAGATCCCAACCTCTCTTCTCTACGAATAATGAAAAAATCTTGAGAGGCTAAAAGATAACTGCGACAAACTATAGGCCGTCTGATTTCAATAGACTCCATGACTAACAGTAGATAAACAACAAAACCATCTGCAGAAATAGTTAGCTTCTGCCTGAATATCAGCAACATCATAATATCTCATAGCTTATCCTTGCAACATAACATAAAACTATGGATATGATGGTAATAAAGAAAAAAAATATCCTATAGAGCGAACTCCACCACTTTCGCAATCGATCTGTTCTCACTAAATTGTCCAGGATTTCTCGAGTAAGTAGTAAGAGCAAATCATTCATTAGTACGAACGTGATTCTCTGGAAAACCGATGTCGAGAAATATATTCAAAACTCCATAAATTTCCCCGTAAATCAACAAGGAAACCAAAGTTGAATTAAGAAAAACTAATGACATCAGAGTCCAAAGTAAATCCAACACCGAGAATTGCCAAACGAAAGCCGCGACACGTTCGACCAAACAAAAATCAAATAGAAAAGCTGAATCAAATTGAAATATAGGCCATGAATCAGCTGATTGAATCGGTTGAGCACGCAACACCAAATTTTACAAACGCATTGAATTGTCATGCTATGCAAACACATACAAGCAGTTTCAGAAAGAGACGCTAATTCAGTAATAACAATTGATAATATAATCGACCGAAAAAACGTTATCATTGAGCTAAGAAGCGAGAGGAAAGACTGCGACTAAAATTTACAACACGAAACGAAATGAATTGAAACGAAACGTGATTACCTTTTCTCCGAGCAATTCTTCGAATGAGATTCAATCAGGGAGCAAGAGAAAGTGAAAGCGAACGTTCCTGATCCAGATTGAGAGAGTTAAAGAAGGCAATAGAAATGATTCTATGAATCGAAGAGCGGGAGAAAGGTCCAGAACGAACAAATGCCACCAAGGGAGAAGCGGGAAGGAATTAAGAGAGCAGTGCGAAGAAAACATTTCCGCCAAAAACTATTTTATTTTTCTCTTTTGGTCAATTGTGTTGCAACTTACATGGTCATTATTCTATTGGGCCTTGTTAAGTTGAAAGCCCAATAACTTCCATTATGTTATTGGGCCAAGATTTAGTTTTGGAATGGACTTTCAAACAGGCCCACAATAAAATAAATGGCATGGACGTTATCGATTTGATTAGAAGCACAATTTAATCTAACGAGCTCGCTACGGTTCGTATTGACACGTATCTCGGTATAAAAATATAACCGAGGGTCAACACTTACCCTGTTTTAGTTTTCAAGAAAGATGAGTCTTGTCCATTAGCCTACAGTCGTTTCACATGGTCCTAATGGGCTCGGCCACCTATCACTCTTTCTTTTTACTGGGCTCCCCCGCAATGACAAAAGAACCAACCAGTATATCAACCTCGATGAATTACAAATAATGAGATAGGGTAAATAAGGGTTTCTAAAGTCAACCCTTTACTACCTGCTGGACCGACCTTTTCCTCATTTTAAAAAATATACCTAAATAAATGAAATGGTAGCTATTTATTGGAAAGAATATCCGAAATAAGTCTATATATTAAATATTAATAAATAATAATAATAATAATAATAAAAAAAGAGTAAAAATAGGATATTTATGATTTATGAATAATAATTTTGGGAGTTGGAACTGAAATCGAGATATATTCGGTGGAGACGTGTCGAGTTGTGATGACAGCTGGAGTGGAGCAGTGGCTTTTGACAAGAAATCAAGTGGGGCCCACTTTTTACAGACCAATATGAGTATTCTGACTCTTGGCCAATCACAGCTCGACACGTTTTCTACACCTAATCACCCCAACTCACCCCCTCTTTATGCTTTCCATTGTCCTTATCTTATTTGCACTTTCGTCCTCACTTTTTACCATATTAACTAAAATACCATGATTTTTCCCTTTATTTTATTAGTGGCTAAATTGTATTTTAAAATTATAATATTTTATATTATGACCATTTTAACAATATATTAAAAAATTGGCTAAATTATCGTAGCTTAATTGTTACGAGACATTATCGACTTATCCTACATTTTAAGGGTTGGAAATTTTATTTTGCATAAAAAAGGACCTAATTATAAAGAAATTATAATATTTAGTGAACCGCAATAGCTTAGGGTATGCAAACAAAAATGTAGCGTGTGACGTATATAAAAACTATATGCTAAAAATGATTTGTATGGAAATGGTTTGAATGCATGTATGAAAAAGATTAGACCTTTGAGCAATGATCTAACAAGATTCCACTTTTGATAGTTCCATATCACTATGATATATGAGTGGCCCATAGTTAATAATTAGGGCACTATATTTTAATGCTTTGAGCATATATTAAAAGGAAAAATATTATATTAAAATATTTGAACCATTTTTTGTATTTTTAGATAATATTTTGTGGGTTTTTTTTTTAATTAAAAAAATGACGGGTGGACATAATATTTAGTGTGAGATCTCATATTGGTTGGAGAAGAAAACGAACATTTCTTATAAGGGGTGGAAACTTCTCCTTAGTAGATGCGTAATGGGAAAGCTCGAGAGGGAGAAACCCAAAAACGTTTAGGGAAGCCCAAAGAGGATAGTATATGAATGAGTACCAGTTTTACTGTGCAACTCTAAAAGACGTGTGTGAGGTTGACGACGATACGTAACGAGTAAAAGCGGACAATATCTGCATGGTACTAGAGCCAGACACTTTACGAGATAGATTGAGAGATGACGACGATACGTAACGGGCAAAAGCGGACAATATGTGTAATGGTATCAGAGCCAGGCTCCGAGTGGAAGTGGGTTGTGTGATCCCACATTAGTTGGAGAGGGAAACGAAGCAAACGTCTCCCTACTGGCCCTTAACGGGATAACCCGAGGGGAAAAACCCAAAAACCTTTAGGGAAGGCCCAAAGAGAATAGTATTTGAATGAGTACCGGTTTCACTGTGCAACTTTAAAACACGTACGTGAAGCTAACGACGGTACGTAACGGAGCCAAAGCGGACAATATCTTAATGGTACCAAAGCCATGTACTTTACGAGGGTGGATTGTGAGATGATGACGATACAAAACGGGCAAAAGCGGACAATATATGTATGGTATCAAAGCCAAGCACCGAATGGACGTGGGTTGTGAGATCCCACATTGGATGGAGTGGGAAACGAAGCAAACCTCTCTCTACTGGCCCTTGACGGGAAAATCCAAAGAGGATAGTATATAGATGAGTGTCGATTCAGTCCAACCCTTAAATTTATAGGGGCAACTATGGAAGCATCTTTATGGTACTTTGTGCATGTGCTAGGGCTGTCTTAGTGTAGAGTGTGTGAGTCCAAAAACATAAACACATCAAGCTCTTGTGCCAAATTCATGTCAAGATATTGCTTTCTTACTATGTCTTTTCTTTGCTTCTTGTTTGATACAATGAAGGGAAGAAGCCAAAAAATTGAAAAGCAAAAGGCAAATTATTTTAGTTGATTTGTTGGATTTCTTTACACCATTCAATAAACCGATTGGACTCGTTGTGTACAACACGTACTTGAGAGTTCTTTGTGCTGGTCGGGATTATCGAGAGTTTATCAGTGAAATGGTTTTGTCAATCGATTTAAAATAAAACTAGGTTTAGCCAACAACCAACTCGTTTACACACTTTTAGGTTACAAACACTGTTTAAGCATATCTCGCAGCTCAACTACGAAAACATGTCATGTCAACATTTCGTTAATAAAACTCGGGCGACCGAGACCAAATGGTAACTTTATGTTTTGTTAATAATATTCGGGCAACTGAGACCACGGTAGCTTTGTGTTTTGTTAATAATACTCGGGCCACTGAGACCAAATGGTAGCTTTATGTTTTGTTAATAATACTCGGGCGACCGAGACCAAATGCTAGCTTTATGTTTCGTTAATAATACTTGAGTGACCAAGACCTGGTGATCGAGACTGAATTAGCTTTATGTTTCATTAATAATGCTCGAGCGACCGAGACCGAATGATAGCTTTATGTTTCATACTATAAATGAGACACATTAAATGAATTTCTCAAAAAAATTTGGAGGTTGAGAATCAAAACATTATCCGAAAGTGTGCTCTATTTAGTCTTGGACCTAGTTTTATTTCTTTTTCAACGTCAATCACCCAAAAAGGTCGCCTTTGGAATGGAATAGAAACATGTAATGCGAATTTACCATCCACTCCTCCTCCCTCTCTTTTAAAAGCAGCCAACCCATGTAATATTCAAGTTTTGTCAAGGGTATAATCATCATTTTACAAAAGTAACTTGAGACAACAGATAGTGGTATAAGGGTCACCACCACTCAAATGTTGACACGTAATGACCCAACAAGCTTCAAATGGCTGTAGGATTAGGGCTTCAAACACCCAAAGAGATGACAGTGGGGCCCACTTTTTTAAAAATGGAATTTTTTATTTTTATGTCTTAAAATTGAATTATTTCTAGTTTATTTTTTAGGGTTAGACCTCACCATATAACTATATATTGTTGTTCATTTCAATACAAAAAGATTGCTATTTGTGATTATAATCCTAGGAATAAAACTTAAATCTTTCATAGAGAAAGAGAAATTTAAAACGAAAAAAGTCGACCCAATGAATTTGAACTTTATCGAACGTTTTAAGTATCTTAACTTTCTAAGTAATTTTCGGGTTGACGGTTGCTAATTCTAACAACCCAAGTCCAACGATAGCACATATTGTCTGCTTTGACCCGTTACGTATCACCGTAAGCCTATTAGGGGAGAGATTTCTACACCCTTTTAAGGAATGTTTCGTTCTCATCTTCATCCAATGTGGGATCTCACAATTTACCCCATTGGGGGCCAAACGTCCTCACTGGCACACCGCTCAATGTCTCGCTCTAATACCATTTGTAATAGCTCAAGCTCACCGCTAGCAAATATTGTCCACTTTAGCCCGTTACGTATCGCCGTCAGCCTCACGATTTTAAAACACGTCTTTTAGGGAGAGGTTTCCACACCCTTCTAAGGAATGTTTCGTTCTCATCTTCGTCCAATGTGGGATCTCACAATCCACCCCCCTTGGAGGCCAAACGTCCTCGCTGGCACACCACTCAGTGTCTGGCTCTAATATCATTTGTTGCAGCTCAACCTCACTGCTAACAGACATTGTTCACTTTGGCCCATTATGTATCGTCATTAGTCTCACTGTTTAAAACGCATCTTTTAGGGAAAGGTTTCCAAACTCTTATAAGGAATGTTTCGTTCTTCGGTGAAATCTCTCGCTACTATGTAAATACACAATCACTGAAGAAAAAAATTACCAATTTGAACATAACTCAACTGGTTAAAATATAAATACTCGATCAAGAGGTTAGAGACTTCAACGGTCGCTATTAGGGTTTGTTGTAAGTGTCTTATCTACTGGGTTATACTTAAATTGTCGGGAAAAGCTGACACAAAAGGAGACCGTGACAATGAATTACAAGCTACATAAAGTTAAAGGGGTTTATGAATATGGGATTCTCTTCTCTCTCTAGGGTTTTGTAAGAGAGAGAGAGAGAGTTATAAATAGAACAAGTTTAATGCAAAAAATTAAATTTTTAAAAAGAAAAACAAAATGGGAAGAGGTAAGGTGGAGCTGAAGAAGATAGAGAACAAAATAAACCGACAGGTGACCTTCACAAAACGAAGAAATGGCCTTCTTAAAAAGGCTTATGAGCTCTCCATTTTGTGTGATGCTGAGGTGGCACTCATCGTCTTCTCCACCGGTGGCAAGCTCTATGAATTCTCCAGCTCTTCCAGGCATGTCTCGATTCGAATCTCTAACCTTTTTTGCTCGGAGCGTTCGTGTAGCTCCGTGCTTGATTTGATCTGTTTATGTCGAACTCGAGACGGGTTCTTTTCGTTAACCAATTGCAGTATAGCCAAGACGTTGGAGAGGTATCAAAGACATAGCTATGGAGCTTTGGCAGCCTCCCATCATCTCAAGGACACCGAGGTCATTTCTCGTCTTTGCTCGATTAGGTTTAGTTACATAAAATGGGACCCAATTATGTTCGGTAAAAGTGATTTTAACTATTTCAAAATTACTCTCGTGCCCTTGGTCGGAATGTTTTTGGACACAGAAATGGTACGAGGAGTATTTGAAGCTGAAAGAAGAAGTGGAAGGTCTGCAGCATTCACAGAGGTGGCGCAACCCTCCTCCTCCGCCGTGGGAGGATCTTCTTCAAGCTGTTCTTCATTCTTATTTAATTATTTAATTTTAAAAAAAAAACCCTTTTTTCTCTTAATTAATTATTATTTTTGTGTTATGTAGACGAATTCTTGGAGAAGAATTGGAAGATTTGGAGACGAAGGAATTGGACCAACTCGAAATTCAATTGGAAACGTCTCTGAAGCAAATCAGGTTCACTAAGGTAAAATTAATGCTCGAGTTCAACGAGCGGAGGTAGCAAATTCGAACCCGATCTTGTGATCAAGGGCACAAATTTTATGACCGTTGAGTTATGCTCGGGTTTTTTTTTAATTAATTATTGTGAATTATTGAAATTTTGCAGAACCAAACGGTGTTTGATCAGTTATCTGAGCTAAAAAAGAAGGTAATTTTTTTTTTTACCGTTGGATGTTTGAAATTAAATGGGTTAATTTTCTTCATTTGTTTATAGGAAGAATTACTGCTGGAAACTAATCAAGCTTTGAGGAGGAAGGTATGGAATAATTAAGTGCACTAATTAATTTATTATGAAATTTAATATTTATTTGGTTGAAATTAGGTTAATATATTAAAAACATCCAAGAATTGATGATGACGTGATTTTTTTTACTGCACTGAGTTACCCCTAAACTTAGTGGTAGGTAAAAAAAAATCTTTATTATTTAACCTGTCGAGTCTCGACTTGAACCCGCCAGAAATGAGATGGGTAATTCTAGTTTCTGTATGAAAGTACCACGTCGTCGGCTAATTTAGGGAATGATTATGGATTTATAATTAAAAAAAAATACTCTCTCCATCGGAATGAGGCCTTTTGGGGAAGCTCAATGCAAAGCCACAAGCGCTTATACTCAAAGTGGACAATAACATACCATTGTGGAGACTCGTGTTCATCTAATATGGCATCAGAGCCCATAGTATCAGAGTCATGCTCAAAACTTAGCTATGTCAATAGAATCCTCAAAAGAAAAAGGAGTCGAACCTCGATTAAAGGGAGGTGTTGGATGAAAGTCCCATATCGACTAATTTAGCGAGAGTCGTGATCCTACTCGGTGGACACGTGTTTTGAGAATTTAATGTCAATTGTATGCAAACTCAAACGTAGGAAGGAAACATCGAACCTTCAACCTGACAGAATGTAGTAAACGTTTTATTAAATTCGATACAAATCATAAACCCACCAACGAAATCGAACAAATAATCAAAAACTCGAGCTTCACGAACCTAGATTCATTAAAACCGTGACCCGAACATCCTAACCCTAATATGTGGCTATGTATTCCTTTGAATGGGCAGTTGGAAGAAAGCAGTGCAGGTCTTCATTCATCATGGGAAGCTTCGGAACCCAACAATTTGCATTACTGTGGACAACCTGAGGCCTTTCTTCAAGGCAATAATATTGCATTGGAAAATAGGTAAAATTTTATATTAATTATCATAAGTAAATAAATTAATTAAAAAAAAACCCTTTATTTATTTATTTTATATAAATTTAAATATCTAATTTAATTTATGGGTTATTTATAGTTACAATCCAGCAGAGGTTTCAAATCAAGAAAACGCCATAAACTCTGAGCCAGAAGGTAATGAGTTGCCTTCGCATTGGATGATGCTTTGATCTTATCTTATAAAAATATATTACATTAAACCATACTCTATTTCAACCCATTGTGACAATAATATATGTAGTAATTAATACATGAACCATATATATGATGCTCGATTTTCATCTAATTTTTTGTTCTCGGATTCGGTTGAAATATGGTTACGTTGTTTAATTTCTTCGAGTGAAGACTGATTTTGGATAGCGAGATTTGAACCTCTGATCTTGTGATCGAGAGAAACTCATTTTGACTTTTGATTTCTCTGGTTGACTTTTGGTCTTTTTAGTTGAACGTTGCTAAAAATATGTTGAAAATTGTAATTCTCGATTGTATGATTGTATCACAAATCTTAGATATCGACCTGAGTACAACTTAACCGATTTTGACATTAAATTTGTCATCAATGAATCAAAAGTTATTAGCTATTAAAAAAAATAATGGTTTGTAAAATTATAGGACATAAAAATAAAATATTCATTAATTAAAAACTTGAGCTACTCATTTTTACCATAAATGTAGTCAAAACCTTCCGCAATAATTCAAGAATCCAATGAAATTACTTCATAGTGTACAAAATATATATATATATATATATATATATATATATATATATATATATATATATATAGAGGGCATCATTAATATTAATTATTATTTTGGGATACGTTTATAATTTAAAAAAATATGACATTGTCGAGATGTTCAGACAAGAAAATCTTCTTTATCTCTGTCCGTATCTCCTATTTCAATATTCATGTTGAGACGAGAAAAATAATATATATATAATATATATAATAAAAGGAAATAAAAAAAATATAATACCATTGTTGTGATGTCCCACATTGGTTGGGGAGGAAAACAAACGACCATTTATAAGGGTGTGGAAACCTTCTCCTAGCATATTTTAAAGCCTTGAGGGGAATCTCGAAAGGAAAAGTCCAAAGAGGACAATATTTGCTAGAGGTGGATCTGGGTGGCTACAAATGGTATCAGAGCCAAACACCACACGATGTGTCAGCCTTCCCGCTATTCCCCGAAGAGGGTAGACAAGTGGTGGTGTGCCAGTAAGGATGCTGGCTTCCAAACGGGGGTGGATTTGGGGGCGGTCCCACATCGATTGGAGGAAGGAAAGAGTGCCAGCGAGGACGCTGGGCCCTGAAGGGGCCTGTAGGAAGGTGTATTGTGATGTCCCACATTGGTTGGGGAGGAGAACAAACCACCATTTATAAGGGTGTTGTGAGGGGAATCCCGAAAGGGAAAGCCCAAAGAGCCGAAGGGGGTGTGGATTGTGATGTCCCACATTGATGGGAGGAGAACAAACCACCATTTATAAGGGCGTGGAAACCTTCTAAGTTTAACCTTCTAAGTTTAAATTTACGCTCTTTAAATTAAATAAACATGGTAAAAAAAGTTATTGCATTTATTAAAATTAAAAACTTTGAAGGGGGTGGGGAGTTTAATAAATGCAATACAGATGTGAATTTAATCCATAAAATTGAACATACGAATATAATGAAATAATTTGTACTAAATGCTGGTGAATGATTGTAGAAATAATTAAATTCGTATATCAAAATTTAACTCTTTTTTCCAGCTTTTAACGTTATTTTTTTTAAATTTCATTTATTTTGGCATGATTTTATAATTCTTGTTGATATTATTAATTTAATTATCGATATGTCTATTAAATAACCAAAATAGTGTAATAAATTAGACATAATAAGACAAAATAAAGTGCATTACATTACAAAAATAGATTTCATACGTACGTTTGTACATCTCACTTTATTTTTTGTTCAATTATTATCATTATTATTTGTCTATCATTTTATTTTATTTTTTATTTTAATAAACTCTTGTATTTTTTAATTTCATACTTCAAAAAAAAAAAACAAATCAACAAATCTCTGAATTTAATAGCATTGTGAAGTACACCACTAATAGAAAAGTTTTAAATCAATTTCCTATTGACCTATTTAATTTGTCGGGTTGGGTTCTCAAGGTCCCACCTTGAACGGAATGAAGAATTCCCGTTTAAATTAAGAATGAGAATGAAGCGGGAATAGATTTTTCCTCGTTAGATAAACGAGCTAAGGATGGAGAGTGTATTTCTCTCTTCATCCCGACACCGTCCAAATCCGTACCCTATTGACTTTATATATATATATATATATATATATATATATATATATATATATATATATATATATATATACACATACGTACGTATAAATATATATAAAATAAGTCACGAAAATAGTTTATTATATTATTTGTTTACAATTTTCGTTTTTTGTTTAATAATTATAGATTAATTTGTGTTTGTTTGTGAATTTTTAATAATATTTTAGGTAAGATTGTATTCGAATAATTATAAATGGTGGGTAAATAAAACTTAAAAAAAAATTTGACAACCGAATCCAACCTGAAAACAGAGGGTTGGGTTGGATTATGAAAAGTTTGGGGTTGGATTGGGTTATCAATTCAACCAACCCGAACTTTTGGTTAGGTAAAAAAAATCCCTAAACCCAACCCAATTGGGACCGAACCCGAACCAAATCCGAAAATAGAGGGTTGGGTTATGAAAAGTTTCGGGTTAGGTTGGGTGACCAATCCAACCAACCTAACTTTTGAGTTGGGTAAAAAAAAATCCCCCAACTCGAACCATGTACACATTTTAAAACCATAAGGGCAAAACGAACAATATCTACTAGCGGCAAGCTTGGGCTCTCACATGAAGATTGAAAATAAAAGGTTACCCGTTTTTGTCCCGCCTCATGGACGTTTTTAGCTATTTACAACGTCGGAAAGTGATTTATTCGTGCTCGTTTCAATCGAAAACAAAAGGTTTAAAAAAAATTAAAAATAAATAAAAATTGATGGTCCATCCAAATAAATAAATTTCTCCATTATTATGCGTTTTGTGGTCTAGGTGTTATACGTAAACAGGCGCCGTCAACACGAACCATAAACGCCCTTCTCTATAATAGAAATGGAAATTAAAATAAATAAAATAAATAAATACTTTAATCTGTATCCGTACAAGCGACCCCCACATCTGTTAACGATACACCGAGTTCTTCATCTTTCATTCACCCTATCACCTCTCGACAGCACTTCACCAAAAACCACTTTTCTCCAAAACCACTTTCCGCTTTGAAAACCACTTTTGTTTTCCTCCAAAACCACTTTTTTCCTCTTTCTCTCTCTCCCACCCTGATTCCTTATAACAATAGGCAACAACAGGCAGCAACAGGCAGCAGCCCATTTCCGAAAACCTAATCTTTTTTTCATTTCATTCGGACCCCTTATCTTTCTGTTCTTGTGGTTTGTTTCCCTTTTTCGTGTGTTGTTTTGGGAACTGGGGTTGGTTTGAAAACACAGAGAAAAAAGAAGGGTTTTTAGGCAAAAAAAAAGGGGGGTTTTTTGGGGTTGGATTGTAAAAATGGGAAGAGGTAGGGTTCAACTGAAAAGAATTGAGAACAAAATAAACAGGCAGGTTACTTTCTCCAAAAGGAAAGCTGGTTTGCTGAAGAAGGCTCATGAAATCTCTGTTCTCTGTGATGCTGAAGTTGCTTTGATTGTTTTCTCCCACAAAGGAAAGCTCTTTGAATACTCCTCTGATTCCAGGTCACCCCCCATTATTATTATTTTTTTTGTGTCTTTTTTTTGCTAAATTTAATGTTTTTGTTGTGTTTTTAGGGTTTTTAATGCAAACCCATTTAATTTCTTCATGTTTTCTATAATGGGTCTCTCTTATTTTTTGTTTTTTGTTTGTTTTTTTTTTTTTTTACCTTAAATTTCTTTTCAATTTTGGTTATAAGAATGTGTTCATCTTTGGATTCTCCCTTTTTCACCCCATGGCCCCAAATATGGCTATTTCTTCTGATTTCCTGCTCCTCACTGCCACTTAACTCACACTTCCTTTATCGATTAGGGTTTTTCTTTGTATCGTCATGCCCTATTCGCTTTAACTTTTGGGTTCGGTGGTGATTTTGTTACACCGATCTAGCAAATCCCATAAAGCTTTCGTCTCCGACCCATTAATTTGTTTTTTTTTTCTCTCTCTCTACACGTAACACCGACTTTTTTTTTCTTGAAATTCAATAAAATCGTAAAATCGAGCGAAAAGTTACCATGAAACTTGGGTTTTTCTTAAGGCTTGTCATGATCGAGTGCCTAAGCTTGTGGGTTGAGTTGTGATTTAATAAAAGCATGAAACTTTTAGCTTGCTTTCTATGTTAGCTCGAGCGGGTTCTTTGATTTCGATCTTGGATCAAAATGTTTTGAATTTTTTTTAAATGGGTTATTTTCGATCGAGTACAATAAGGCTTGTGTTTTCCTTACGGCTTGTTATGATCGAGTACTTAAGCTAGTGGGTTGAGTCGTGATTTAATTAGATCTCGATTTAATGCAAGCGTGAAACTTTTAGCTTGCTTTCTATGTTAGCTCGAGCGGGTTCTTGGATTTCAATCTTAGATCAAAATTTTTTGGATTTTTTTGAAATGGGTTGTTTTCGATTGAGTACAATGAGGCTTGAGTTTTCCTTACGGCTTGTTATGATCGAGTATTTAAGCTAGTGGGTTGAGTCGTGATTTAATTAGATCTCGATTTAATGAAAGCTTGAAACTTTTAGCTTGTTTTCTACGTTAACCCGAGCGGGTTCTTCGATTTCGATCTTGGATCGAACCGTTTTGGATTTTTTGAATTGGGTTATTTTTGTATAGTGGAATTGATAATTTCCCCATGAATTTGAGCTTAGGTTTTGTACTTGTGAAGTGGTTGGTAGCAGAACAAAAGAAAGTGAACAGTTGTTGAAGCATGGGAATGAGGATCTAGTTTCCTCTACCCATTTATTTATTTGCATGTGTTCTTCATATACAGTACTTAGACAGTGGTTTGGTAATGATTTTTAAGCCTATAGTTAATTATATATATATATATATATTCAATAGCTTATATTATAAATTATAATGTGTATGAAATTCTTAGGTTTTTAAGTTAAAGGTAAGTCAAATATGTTGTAACATAATGTGTTAAATTGAATTATGACAAAAATAATGAAGTAATTTGAGGAACAGAACAGTAACCTAGTTATCTAGACATGTTTTTTTTAATGTTATTATTGTTTTATTTGTAAAATAATAGGTAAATATTGTTTTTTTGTTTATTGTTCTCTATAATTTATTATTTTTCAACTAGTTTATTTAAAAATAGAATATTATTGAGAAAACAATTTGAAACTAAGGAACGTATCATGTTTTGAAATTAATCAAGGGTTTGTCGGGGGATTTTTATGTTTTTCGTTTATTATAATTATTTTTGTGGAAAGATAAAAATATTCAAGAAACTTAGCTTTTATTAGCAAAGAATTACTGTTTTAATCGTCAAAATTAATTAAAAAAAATATTTTTTATTAATGATTTTGAAAATTGTTTGAAAATATTAAGCAAAACATCCTTAAAATTTACATGTTTTTATGTCATCTCGTATGTTTCTCTGTCAAAAAAACAAAGAAGGAAATGATATTACATGTTATGTTTTATTTTTTTACATGATTATTTGTCAATTTGAGCATAACTCAATTAGTTAACGTATATATATAATTGATTTAGAGGTCAGAGGTATGAATCTCTCGTTTGTACTTATTATTAACTAAAAAAGAATTCATGGCCTTTATTTTATTTTATTAATTTAATAATATATGAACTGAGAGATTCAAATCTCGAACTTTCACGTCGAGAATACATAGCTCGACCAATTGAGCTATACACCGACTTATCACATTGATTTTGCACGTGATCTTTATACACATTGATGAATTATTTTACTCAAATTTCATTTTCCTTCTTCTCTCACACCAAATTTAGGGCTTTCTTCAAGAACAATATAAAATTCTCAACTTTTGGTTGAGAGAAAATATAAACCCTAACCCTAATTGAAGCATTCATGAGTGTTCTAATTCAAAGTAAGAGAGAGAGAGAGATGATTTGATGGGAAAGATGTTATTCTTGTCTAGGACAAGACATGATATAGAACAGTAACACTTAGTGTTTATATGCTTCAAATCTAGGCCCTAACTTTCAAAACCCCTTTGTTATATATAATATTTGGCTGTCAATTCAGCTTAAATCATTTGTAACAGTGATTGGTTGATGTTTTATATTAATGGTTGCTTCTTCTGTGAGAGATTGATACTCAGAGATTGAATTGATGGAGAGAGAGAGATATCATTTAATTTTGAGATCATTATCTGTACTGTTCATAGCACCAATTTTGATTTTCTTTTTCAAATTTGTTTATGATATTAGTTTGAAATCTTGTTTTTTTGGCAAATTTTGGATTAGGGTTTGTGAGAAATTTATGTTTCGAAAACAAAGAAACATGATATCGAGTGATTGAGCTGAAATTAGGGTGAAATTTAGTTTTCGATTTGGAAATAGATCTTGTATGGGTTAAGTTGCTCGAGGTTGTTTCGATTCGTGATCTTGGTTTTTATTGAGCAGATTATTTTAATTCAATAATGTGACGTTGAGATTCGAGCTTCTAACTTAATCACTCTGCTTATGCGTTTGATTTTACAAATTTTGTTGTTGCAGTATGGAGAAAATACTCGAACGATATGAGCGATATTCATATGTGGGCAGGCAACAAATTGCAGCTACTGAATCTGAATTTTCACAGGAAAATTGGACTCTCGAGTATTATAGACTCAAATCGAGAGTCGAACTCTTACAAAGAAACAACAGGTAAGTTCGTATAACGTTTTGAACGTCAAGGTCTCGATCTCTATCTCTCGTTATTAATATCGATATCGTGTGGATGATAATTGAAGTCATTACATGGGAGAAGATTTGGATTCATTAAGCGTCAAAGAACTGCAAAACTTGGAGCAACAAATCGACACTGCACTCAAACATGTTCGTTCGAGGAAAGTAAGGATGTTTGAATTTCATGTTTTTATGTTTTTTTTTTTTTTTTTTTTTTTTGTAATGAATAATATATTTTGGAATTTTTGTTTCAGAACCAACTCATGCATGATTCCATCTCTGCTCTTCAGAGAAAGGCAAATTTCTCTTACTTTTTTCATTTTTTTTAAATCTATAAAATAATTTAATTTTTCGATTTTGTTCTAATTAATTTACCTCACATTCTCATTTATTTTTACCAGGAACGAGCAATTCAGGAACAAAACGCTCTCCTGGCAAAGCAGGTGTTCGTAACATTTAGTTTAAAACGCTATTTTTTTCGTTTTAGCTTTAGCTTACGATGCTTAATTATAATTTATGTTCGGTTAAATGAAATTAAGATCAAGGAGAAGGAGAAGAGTGTAGCAATGGCTCAGCAGGCCGAGTGGGAGCAGCAGCAGCAACATGGTTACAATGCACTGTCTTTCTTGTTCCCATCAGCTCCTCACCCGTCTCTAAACATCGGGTAATCCTTCACTAGTTTTTCGTGTTTGGAATGACTTTTGAAACTCGATAACGTTACGTGTTCTTTGCCTTTTGAACGTATAGGCTTGCGAGCTTTGATGGTCACCTGTGAATCCCATTGCACGTTGGGAGATTCGAGCGATCGGGAAGAAGACGGTGACGGTGACGGTGACGGGGGCGGGTTGAATAATGGAAAATGGAATGGATTAATTATAACCCATATGTGTAATGGATGGGTAATATGTATGGAGGGTTTGTGGTTGTGGAGGTTTTGTTGTGTTAAGTGAAAGACAATATATGAACTACTTTTTGTTGTGTGTTGTTATTTTGTGGTGATATTGTTGTGGCCAAATAAAGTTGTTTCGTTCCCAAGAAAGTGCTTTTTGGAAAAGTTGGTGGCTTTTAGGGTTTAGATTACTTTAACAATGCATGCAATAGTTTTAATGGTAGCTAGGGTTTAGGGTTTCTTTGTAAGCTTTCGGATTTGGATTTTCGTGAGTTTAACCGAAGAAAGGTGATCGTAGTGTCGAGTTTTGTTTATTAATGATGGTATTGGATGACCCACGAGCTAGTTCGGGATATAAGACAGGTACCCTTTATCGAGAGATTAGAGGGTAGAATCTCTCACCTTATAATGCTTTTAACCTAAACAGTGGCACCTGATGATTTTGTAAGTTTACGGGTTTTGTAAACTTTGGAATTTGGATCTTCATGAGTTTAACCCAAGAAATGAGATGTAGTGTCGAGTTTTGTTTACTAATGATGGTATTTGATGACCCACGAGCTAGCTCGGGATATAAGACAGGTATCATTTATCGAGAGATTAGAGGTTCGAATCTCTCACCTTATAATACTTCTAACCTAAAAAATGATACCCGATTACCCTGTAAGCTTATGGGTTTGTATACTTTAGATTTTGGATCTTCATGAGTTTAACCTAAGAAATGAGATCGTAGTGTCGAGTTTTGTTTACTAATGATGGCATTGGATGACCCACAAACATAGCTCGGGACATAAGATAGATACCCTTTATCGAGAGGTCAGAGGGTCAAATCTCTCACTTTATTATACTTTTAACCTAAAAAATGGCACCCGATGACTCTGTAAGTTTATGGATTTTGTAAGTTTTGGAATTTGGATCTTCGAGTTTAACCTAAGAAATGAGATCATAGTGTCGAGTTTTGTTTACTAATGATGACATTGGATGATCCACGAGCATAGCTCGGGACATAAGATAGGTATCCTTTATCGAGAGGTCAGAGGGTCGAATTTCTCACCTTATTATACTTTTAACCTAAAAAATGGCACCCGATGACTCTGTAAGCTTATGGATTTTGTAAGCTTTGGAATTTGGATCTCCGAGTTTAACCTAAGAAATGAGATCACAGTGTTGAGTTTTATTTACTAATGATGGCATTGGATGATCCACGAGCATAGCTCGGGACATAAGACAGGTACCCTTTATCGAGAGGTTAGAGGGTCGAATCTCTCACCTTATAATACATTTAACCTAAATAATGGAACCCGATGGCTCTCTTAACTTATGACGTTTATCAAATTTCATCATGAAGTTTAAATGTCATCAAATTAGATTAGACGTGGTTAAATGAGGTTTAATGAAATTGAAACATCCCCGGATAAAAATTCAAATATCTCTAAATACCAAATAGAATGCGCTGGGCTGGGCTGGGCTGGGCTGTAACTTCATGGGCTTATATTTGGGCCGTCATAGTTTTGGGCCTTATTGGGCCACTTAATTACGGCCCAATGCACTCAAACCGCGGCTTCGTCTCCATGAGCTTTCGATATTGGCGGCTACCATCTGAGGTGACGAAAGGTTGTAGTAGAGAGGTTTCTTCTTCGACCAAAACCCTGCACTGCATAAACCCTAGAGGCATCTGTTCAAATCTCTTCCTTGGCGAATCCATGGCTAAGTTATCAAACCTTAGCTCGAGCAACAATGATAAGAAGGACAAGAAGAGCAAGAAGAAGAAGAAGAGTGCTGGTCCGAAAGCGTTGTCGATGAAGGTCAGTGCTCCGAAGGCGAATCCATTCGAGAGCATTTGGTCTCGTAGGAAATTTGACGTCCTTGGGAAGAAACGTAAGGGAGAAGAGCGTCGTATTGGCCTTGCTCGCTCGATTGCGATTGAAAAGGTAGTGTCTCCCTTGATAATTCTTGTGAACTGATTGATTTTTGCTTTACTTTAGGCAACTGTTGTTTCTTCATTTAGTTTGATCGTTAGGTTTTTAATTTAGTGTGTGTTTTGTGAGGCAGAGGAAAAAGACGCTGTTGAGGGAGTACGAGCAAAGTGGTAAGTCTACAGAATTTTCCGATAAGCGAATTGGGGAACAGGACGAAGAGCTTGGGGAGTTTGACAAGGCTATTTTACGTTCGCAGCGTGAACGGAAGGTGAGTGCATTGGTCTGCTTCGAGCATTTGGTTCTAGCATCGTTTACTGTAATCTGTTCTGATTGCGTTTTTCTTTAGCTAAAATTGAACAAGAGCAGCAAATTTAACTTATCTGATGGAGAAGATGACGATTATTTTGGAAGCAATAGTCTTGGCGCGTTACCTGCAAATGACGATTTTGAGGACGAAGTAATACCTGACGACGATGACGATGCAGAAGCTGCTGAAACTAAGAGTACGTGTAAAATTTTTGCTAATTTATATCACTGCACAGCATGCTTTGTTCATTTTTTCCCCTAATGCAGCCTTATTTTTTTCAGAGCCTAATGCCGTTTTTAGATAATTTTTTGAAAAATGAACTCCGGACTTAGTTTCTTATTATTGGTTATCCCTCTCTTCTGTTGAACTTGGAATCTGTTAATGCCGATGAACACTTAATGGAATACTAGTCCTATATCAGCTTGTTCTTTTGTTTCTTCGGAATATCATTAATACCGCTCATTGTACTATGCAGAAGGGGCTTATCATGGTGCACCATATCCACAAAAAGGTGGTTTATTAGAGGGAGAGGAAAACGTGAGATTCCTTGCTATCTATGTTTTCTTTCGTTTTATGTGATCGACGTATATGGACAAACTGATTGTTTTCATACATGCAGCACACATGTATGTTGTTTGATCTTTTCCCTTTCAGAAATGAAATTTTACAAGTCTTTCCTCTCTTACTTTCAAAGTTATCCCTCTACAGGGAGAAAAAATGTGAAAACTTTATTGTCTTTCTGTTGTTGCACACTCCATACAAGTTTTGTACTACACAATTGCTTTTGTACTTTAGGCTATGCAATGGGTCTGTAGATATGAATGTAGTTGGATGTAAAGACTTGTTGCATGCATGTTTAAGCTCATATATGCGTATCTCTACTTGTTTCAAAGCATTGAGTGTTTCTGAAACCAATGATCTAAATTTACAGAAACGCAAAAGCAAGAAGGAAGTGATGGATGAGATTATCGCAAAGAGCAAATTTTTCAAGGTGAACTTTTTTCTTACCGTCCTGTAGTTGCACCTGTACAAATTCTGATAATTTTCGCTTTCTTTCATTTTTTCCTGAATCTATTCTTTTTATGTGTCAAACTTTTTCTCAGGCACAAAAAGCAAGGGATAAGGAAGAAAATGAACAACTTATTGAAGACCTGGACAAGAAGTTTGAGTCGTTGGTCCAGTCTGAGGCATTATTATCTCTCACTAGTTCTGGTAACGCAAATGCCTTGAAGGCTCTTGTTCAAAAGAGTATTCCAAATGAGCATTTGAAGAAGGATAATTTGCTCGCTACTGGGAAGACTGAAAATTTTAATCAGGTATTAAATTGTATGTTTTCTGAATTTCACCTACTTTATTATGTAGTTCTGTTTTTCTGTCGTCTTCCATCCTGTATCTATTATTATTGTTATTATCTTTTTTAAAATTTAGTAAACAACTTCAGGACTTCTTTGTGTAGTATGCACTCGTTTTCCTCTTTTGGTTATTTTCAATGTTTCCTTTTCTATATATTTATATGTCAACGTCTATCTTTTTTTTTATTTTTTTTTATTTTTAATTATGACATTTTTCATGCTAACAACTTCAGGACTTCTTTCTGCATGATGTAGGAAAAACCTGATGCTTTTGACAAGCTTGTCAAAGAGATGGCAATGGAAATACGTGCACGCCCCTCTGACAGGACAAAGACCCCGGAAGAAATTGCCCAGGAGGAACGGGAACGGCTTGAACAATTAGAGGTATTTTATGATTGTAACCATGTGATGGAGGCCTAGATTTTCTAATACAAACTTTCTTCTTTCCAGTTTGTGTTCTAGTTCAATTCGTGTTTAGGTGAAGGAAAACAGAGTATTTTAATGGTATCTAGCATGTTTGTTAGCTACTATTTGTGTGAATTACGGAAAATGGGTATGTAATATTTTTGAGTTTACTGGTGGATTGTCACTTCAATGCGGTAAGTGCATTTAATGATCTACTCTCTATACCGTGATTGATATTATATTCTATCCAAGTATTGAGGAGTTCCTTTATTTGTATGAACATTTTTTTTTTGCGTCTTGAATTATTTGTAGAATGTAGAATAAGTTTAGTTAGGAATTCTTGTATGTCTATATGAACATTTTCTAGCTTCTTAAGGGATTTGTGGAATGTAGAACAAGTTAAGTTAGGGATTGTTGTATGTCAGTATGATAATTTTCTTGCTCCTTGAAGGATTGTGAAATGTAGAACAATATAAACCTCCTAAACTATGGGGTTGTATCAATAAAATCTCTAAACTAATAATTGACTAATAATTGTTTCAAGTCCCGTAGTTTCACTAGTGTATTAATTTACCCCCTCCATTAGATTCCATTTAAAAAAATTTAGTTCACACGTGCAAAGACTTGTGATTCTATTAATTAACCCCTAAGTGGTCATAAGTGAATCAGGTTAAGCTTTCAATTTGAAA
The DNA here is from genome assembly GCF_002738365.1 of Cucurbita moschata. Taxonomy (NCBI): domain Eukaryota; kingdom Viridiplantae; phylum Streptophyta; class Magnoliopsida; order Cucurbitales; family Cucurbitaceae; genus Cucurbita; species Cucurbita moschata. The sequence continues at coordinate 486,172 of NW_019268532.1, forward strand.
GTCATCAACGCACGTGTAAACTATTTATGAGAAATTAGGAGTTTTATTGATAATTATTACTTTGCATGTGTAAACTAACGTTTTTGAAACGGAACATAACAAAAGGTGTAGATTGGTAAACTCATGATAATTTACTGATATATTGATGTTTGCCCTACATATCATCATCGAAGACTATGAGATGTTTAGTAGCTGACATTTGAGAATTTGACATTTCTGCTTATTAACTTCAATGACATTTTACATTTCAGGAGGAAAGACAGAAACGGATGCTTGCGCCAGATAATTCTAGTGATGATGAAGACGGTGATGCTGAAAATGCATCTGTACAGAAACAAAAATTTATATCTGGGGATGATCTTGGTGATTCATTCACGCTTGATGATGATGAGCGCAATCATAAAAAGGGTTGGGTTGATGAGATTTTTGAAAGAAAGGATGCTGATGGCACTGAAAGTGAAGATGATGATTCTGCAGAAGATTCAGACAGTAGTGATGATGTGGGTGGGGATTCTGATGATGAATCCGAGGAAGATGATAACACTCGTGGAAGGAAGCATTCTTTGAAGGATTGGGAACAGAGTGATGATGACATTCTTGACTCTAATTCAGAAGAGGACGATGAAGCAAGTAAAGAAGACAAGGAACTGGATGAGAACCATCCTAAAAAGGCAAACAAGGGTGCCATAGTTAAAAGTAGTAAAAGTGAAGGAAGCTCTGAAGATGCTAAGAAATTAGAAAAGAATACGAAGCGTGAAAATAAACCAGAACTTCCTTATATAATTGAAGCACCAGAGAGCTTTGACCAATTTTTGTCATTATTGGCTGATTGTTCAGATAGCGATGTAATCTTGATCATTGATCGAATTCGGGCAAGTAATGCTATCCAGTTAACAGAAAAAAATCTGGAAAAAATGCAGGTATACTCTTATTTTATATTTTTATGTTCTCACATAATACATCATTGTTATGGAAATGGACTGATGTTTATACGTTTTTTGGTAGAATAAAGTTACATTGCATTGTGTCTGCTGGTAGTTCTCTTGTTCAACTTGTTTATCAGAAGTCAGAAACACATGGAAAGCTGTTAATATATTAAAATGACATATAAAATGTTAGTGCTTTAAACTACTTGGGGAATTTATATGTTCAGAGTAATTTTAGTCTGCTTTCATTTTTCCCACCTTTCTTTTAATTCAGGCTTCAGGAGTAACAATAAAGGAACGCTCTTTATATCCAGTGTACTTTTAGTTATTTTCATTTCTTTCATCTCTTTTCCATCTAGGCTACTGTAAGTGGAGTTTTTTTATGACCTAGGCTTTTCACTAGTTACACCGAGTGTTGTACTCATTTATTACTCAGTAATTAGGTACCTGATCTTACCTTCATTGATCTTACATATAAATACTAAATTTCTAGAAATTTGGTGTTTATTACAAAACAAACATCCTTTTCATGAATCGTGGCTATGGTCTTGAATGCTTATGATATATACACTTCTCCACTCCAACATTGCAATAGAATTTATCCTCTTTGTTTTGAATGCATATGTACGTTCTGATTATTATTGGGTTGCTTTCTGAGCATTGGTATTAATGTCTCGTTCAGAGATTCTATGGCATACTTCTGCAATATTTTGCTGTATCAGCAAATAAGAAGCCATTAAACGTGGAGCTACTAAATTTGCTTCTCAAGTCGTTGATGGAGATGAGTAGGCAGATTCCTTTCTATGCTGCTACATGTGCTAGGACGAGGATATCCCACACTCATCAACAGTTTTGTGTTGATAATAAGAATCCAGGTATATTTCCTTCCTCCTGTAGTATATACACCAAAATACCTTTGTACATAACTGAACTTTTTCTTGCAGAGAATAGCTCATGGCCTTCTTCCAAAACTTTGATTCTCTTGAGGCTGTGGTCAATGATATTTCCTTGCTCTGACTACCACCATGTGGTCATCACACCAGCAATATTGTTGATGTGCGAATATTTGATGCGTTGCCCTATTGTGACCGGTCGGGATATTGCAATTGGCTCTTTCTTGTGTTCTCTTCTGCTCTATGTATGTTAATAAGCTAATTGTATTTTTTACATTAATGTAGCTATGTTGCATTTGTTAAGTGAATGTTTGCGTTGTTTTATATAACTATTCTTTTTCCTGGAGTACCTTTTCTGCCATTTTTCTCAAGGAAAGCTCCATTTAAAATGCAGGTAGCCAAACAATCTTTGAAGTTCTGTCCTGAAGCAATAAACTTTCTCCAAACTTTGTTGATCGCAGCTGCTGGTAGAAGGTCATTACCCTCGCAAAATCCCCAGGTATACTGAAAAGTTCACACCATTATTTTTTGGTTGTCTTTCGTCCACTGTCCAAGTATATTCCCATTTGCTTGTAGTAGATCTATTGCCAATGACCAAGGATACCCATTTTTTTTCAGCAGATTTGTAATCTAGTGGATTTACATGCACTTGGGCAGTTGCTGCGTATACAGAATCCTACAAACGAGATTACCCCCCTGGACTTCTTCTTTATGATGAATTTGACTGAACATTCTTCCATTTTTAGCTCCGACAGTTACAGGTACCTGTGTGTGTGGGTGCGCGCACGAGTCAGTATGGTCTTTTCTATGCACTTTGCTATAGTCGCATCCACTTTCCACTTTTCTCTCTACTTTTTCTCGATGGGGGAGGGGGGCATTGGGGTTACTCTAGCGTCTTAACGAAATTGATCTTGAGAGCGAAAATTTTCTAAACTATTCCAAAGAAGTGGCCAAACTCTTAGTTATTGAAGGATGCTAGGAATATAGATTGAGACGTTCCTTTTGGCTCCTATCACCATGCCATATGATTTTCTATACCTACCTTGCCAAGTTTCAACAACTACTTAGATCTTGGTCGCGTGGTATTTATTTTTGTTTGCGACTGACGTACTTAGAAGAACCGAGAACTGAATATGCATTTATACGTTTCGTATTATATACTTGATAATGATATTTTATGTATTCAGTATGGATAAATATCAATTCCACATCTTCCAACAATAGATGAAGGTTTGGTCTTTGAAACTGCAGGGCCGGGGTGCTGTTGACAGTTATTGAAACTCTTGATGGATTTGTTAACGTATATGGCCAATTGAAATCCTTCCCAGAAATCTTCATGCCATTCTCGACAATTTTACACGAATTGGCACTGCAGGAGAACATGCCGGATGTATTACGTGATAAATTCAGAAAAGTTGCTGAAGCAATTGAAGCCAAAACGGAGGAGCATTATATGGGGCGGCAACCTCTTAGAATGAGGAAGCAGAAGGCTGTGCCAATCAAATTACTGAATCCAAAATTTGAGGAGAAGTACTTTCCTTCTATTCCGTCTTTAGTTTTATTCATGCTCTCTAGTGTTCTTCCTCAGTAGGAGCCTCAAACAGAGCACTAATTGTTGCAATTTCTTGTTCTTACTTTCGCAGCTTCGTTAAGGGCAGAGACTACGATCCAGATCGTGAACGAGTTGAAAAAAGAAAGCTGCAGAAACTTTTAAAACGTGAAGCTAAAGGAGCAGCCCGTGAACTACGCAAGGATAACCATTTCTTGTTCGATGTGAAGGCAAGAGACAAGGCACTGCAGGAAGAAGAAAGAGCAGAACGATACAGAAAGGCGAGCGCCTTCCTTCAACAACAAGAGCACGCCTTCAAATCGGGGCAGTTGGGAAAGGGAAGGAAGAGAAGAAAATGAAACCAATGGGGGGTTTGATTTGTGTTTCATAGTCTGTCTCCAAGAGGACGAACTAAACACATCATACACTGCCATGAAAAGCGAATCAACCACGAAGAAAGAACGAGCAACCACAATTCAATTCGACCGATCGAATCGTATGCATTTGCTTCCCTAGAGAACCAATCAAAATTTTGGCCCAAGCTAATATTCATATTTATTGTGTTTGTTACTCATCCAGTTCATTGAACATCTTCATGAGTATGAAGCCTCTTTGTGGTTTGGGTCCTGTATTATAGGTTCATGCCTCGTAGGGGCAACCATGAGATTATTAGGATGATGATATAAATGTAGTTTTAGGGTGTTATGGTCATTGTGCAATCAATTTTGTATCCCAGCATTTTTTATGTAAAAACTCTTTAAAATTTATGGTTTAATTCCTGCCCTAATCAGATTTCTCTCCCAAGTAGATTAATTAATTAATTAGAGACCCAAAAAACACCTATAAAGAAATAGTATACCTATAATGACAATAACAAAAGAGTTAGCAATTTGACGATGCTTATTAGTAACATTATGCTTGATTTAAACAATTTTGTCAAATTGATGGCTTCGGCCCGCCACCATATGAGGAAAGGGAGAGGGTAAGAGCACGACACTGCAATTAGTTCGTCTTCTTTGTGTATAACATTCATTTAGCACGACACTGTAACCGAATTGCTTTTGAAGCCCTTTGTTCTGTTGAATGATAAAAGTCTCACGTCGACTCATTTAACGAATAATCATGAATTTAATTTATAATCAAAGAAATAGTATACCTATAATGACAATAACAAAAGAGTTAGCAATTTGACGATGCTTATTAGTAACATTATGCTTGATTTAAACAAATTTGTCAAATTGATGGCTTCGGCCCGCCACCATATGAGGAAAGGGAGAGGGTAAGAGCACGACACTGCAATTAGTTCGTCTTCTTTGTGTATAACATTCATTTAGCACGACACTGTAACCGAATTGCTTTTGAAGCCCTTTGTTCTGTTGAATGATAAAAGTCTCACGTCGACTCATTTAACGAATAATCATGAATTTAATTTATAATCAAAGAATACTAAGAGGAAATTAGACAACATCTCACATGTTCTAACTCCCTAAATTTACTTATAAAAAAAACGAACTTTCTTCTTAATTTAAGGATATTTTAAAATAAATTAAAAAATGAAATAAGTAAATTTATTATTTATTTTATTAACAATTACTAAAGGCTAACTTCGTAATTAACCATGGTTGCCATGTTTATATATTTTATTAATAAAAAACTTCCCAAAAACTGGATTCTCCACGTGGGACAAGGAATCAAAGCACGCAAATACATAACTTTTTAAATATATAAATTCCAAGAAAAAAAAAAAGTAAAACGCATCGTTTTCAGTGATAAGAAACTGCAGCAAGCCCAAAAAGATTTATTTATTTATTATTATTATTATTTTAATTTTTTTACTTTGATTTATGTTTCATGCCATATTAATTATATTTGCTTCTTCATGTATTATATATTAATACTTTGGCTCAAGACTAAATGCAATGCATTTCTCAAAAATAAATATTTAAAATATTTATTACATATAAAATCCAAAAATAAATTTTTAAAAATTTATCAGATAATTTTGAGTAATGAAACGTGTGATTTAACCCAATTTTTATCGTGGCTATGAATTTCTGTTGTATCTATAATGTTTTGGGCCGAACAAGATGACGAGTTTGAAATTTTAAAGGTAAAGAATGAATATTTAATAATAAAGCTTCTTTATATTCTCCTCTACCATAGAAAAAAAAAATAAAAGAAAAAAAAAGTGTTGTTCTTTAAGCTTTCTTGCCATAACCAAATTGCTTTTTCCCATTCCCCTTTTTTTACACCTAAAGATATTCAAAAGAACTTTGGCAAAAGCTTTGGAATTTATGGCAAAAACGTATTGGAAAACTCCCAATTGTCTCGATTCTTTCAAATCAACATAATTACGAAAAGATTCGAGCAAATGATCTAAATAATATCACTATTCTTTCATAATCTTTCCAAGTAATGAAAGTTACCATATTGAGAACAATTGTAATGACTCGACGTTTTAGATAATAGGCTTCAATATCGATAGTATATTTGTCTCCACTATTTGCGTGTTACTAGTATCTCGATTAGTGATAACATAATGTGTTTGTTTACAAGAACCAATATCGCTTGAACTCATTCATGCCCATAACAAAATGTTCGACCTTTTTGGCCTCTGTACCCACCAACTTTAGAGTGAAGCACACAAGCCTAGTGAATTGGCGTTTATAGGTAGTTGGATTAAAAATTCAACAAAAACTCCTATGTATATAGGTAATTGAGTCTCCATTAGTGTCGAGGGATCTCTTAGCAAGTCATCCCTCGCATAAACACGACACATTGAATCTTATGTTCATTCAAATAGTTCACGAGTTAGAAAATAGTTTATACAGAGGATAGTTATAATTCTATCGACGGGTCTCCTAAGAACCCATCAAAAGTGGGATGATCATACCTCGCTTATAGAAACAAGCACGATTCTAAAAGAAGTTAAACGTCATGATATAATGGATTGAAGCGTCATGCACTCACTTTTTGAAAGTCGGAATGAAAATTACTTTCTTTAATGGTCGTTTAGAAAAAGATTAAAAATATGTATTTGTTTTGGGGAAAAAGATGAAAGAATTTGCTATACACAACAAAATTCATAGATTAGGTGTGTGTCTTGATCTGAAAGTGATGTTTAAAAGGCCACCATCATCAAGTCTCCCTCTAGATTTTGTTTAATAATATACCAAAAACTACTCAAAGTTCAAACCACTATACACATTCCATATTGGAGGATGAAAAAGGTCAAAAGCTTCCTCAACTTTCAAAGTCTCCTTTAAAAAACAAAAACCCAAAATATGAAACAATTAACAACATCCTTCCACCTTGGTTCCTCCACCCTTCCAAATTTCGTCAAACTCTTGATTCTAACCCCGCCATGTTACCCCTCTAAAGAAGTCTACCGCTAGCAGATATTGTCCTCTTTGAGTTTTTCCTTTCGGGCTTCCCTTCAAGGTTTTTAAAATGCGTCTATTAGGGAGATGTTTCCACGCCCTTTATAAAGGGTGTTTCGTTCTCCTCTCCAACCGATACAAGACAACACTAGAGACTTATTAGACACAAAAACGAAAACTTTCATTTTGGTTAAGTCGGAGAAATAAAAGCTAAGAGAAGAGCCTAATTCTTCTGAGTTATGTACAAGAAGGAAGGAGCTGATGGTGCTCCATGTTTTGGTTCCTATGTAGTATTTATGGTGCATTTACATGATGGGCTTAAATCAATTCAGTAGCAGTAAATCTCCTCGTGATTATGACCTTATTAACCCAAAATTTACAAAAGATCTAGATCTAAAAAGACCACCAAATAAGAATCTAGTTGGTGAATCCTGAGAAGAACCTTGTTTTTGTTCTTTTGGACTGCCTTTCACTTTCAGTATTGTTTGCCCGATCAAATCTCGAATTGAATCTATCGTCTTCGAATCGACTGGATACCCCGACGCATCACGAACGTAGAACGTATTAATCGCCTTACCGCCTTTAGTTGATACTTCTGCTCTTGTGACAGTCAGGCTGTTCTCTCGGAAGATGCGGGTGACATCAGAGAGAAGGCCTACTCTATCTGTTGTGCATAACTCAAGCTTCAAGCCCTGAAAAACAAGATAGAACAATGAATCAACAATTCGAACAAAGCGAAAAAACTCGAACGACCGCGAAAAATAGTCGTTAGTTTCGGTGAATGGTAGTGTTCTTCACGCACCTCAGACACTCTTCTCCTTATAGCAGCTTCAAGACATTGAATTACCCTTTGTTTCTCTGCATCAGATTTAACAGGAGATCCATCTATATGTCTAATGTAATATTCCTACAAATTCACAATAGAGATCATAAGCCTAAAGAACAAGTCCACATTGTCTCTAAGTTGCTAAAGATGCAAGTGATTGCAATCTTACCTGATAGGCTTCTGTCCCTTCAGCAACTACATTGGCATGGAAGACCACATATTGCATATCTGTCAACGTGCAAATCGTGTCGAAAAGAAGTTTCGGGCGATCTTTGCTCCGAATTGTAATGACAGAATAGTCTATGTCACACCAATTAACAACCTTGACATTAGGCCTTTGCTTCTCGTCCATTAAATCTTCACCAAGAAGTTCATAATCCCTATCAGCAAACATCATCTGATGAAGCCTTCTGTCAATGTGAGTGATTCCTTGAGACACAACAGTCTTAGCTCCATTGGTCCTATTGTTGCTTCCCCTTAGTACATTACAGAGTAATCCCTTGATCCTAGATAGCCTCTCAAGATCAGTAATTGCAGAACCAGTTTCGTCGTCGGTGACATGCATCACGGCGGCCGCCCGTGTGTTGTGAGTCCACACCTCGGCGTGCACAACGTTGCATTTGAGGTGAGTGAGGACCGCGCTGAGTTCAGAAAGTAATCCTTGTCTATCATTTCCAATAAGCTCAATTGCTGTGTAATCAACCGATGGTTTTACACCCACAGATCTCATGGAAGATGCAAAACAAGAATCCGACTCAAGCGACTGAAAACCAAAAAACATAACCGCGTTGAATTAATTGAATGAAACACATGAAAGAAAGAAAGAAAGAAAAAATACAACAGAAAGATAGAAACAGGCACATAGCACATACCCTTTTGATATAGTCTAAAACCCCTTCATCTGTAACTTTGTTTCCATCTTGATCAGTGACATTAAAAACTGTCCAAGAAGCCAAAACCACATGAAAATCCTGATCGGGAGAGAACCAATAAAAGAGAGAAAAATGGGAAAGAGAAACTTACCATCCATGAACCAACAACCATCACAAGAAATATAGGCTTTGGTGACAATGAGATTAAGATCAGTAAGAACTTGAACGACTTCAAGAAGAATCCCATGTTTATTGGCGCTATCTACCTGCAACAAAATGGTTGAAATGAGCATAATTTTAACCCAAATGGAAGACTTCAGCAAATAAGAAACAGAGTTCAAAATCATATACCCTTATAACAGTAGCATCCTTACAGGCTTCATTGTCAATAACAACCCTGGAAAAAGACATAACTTAAAAGCTTAATTTTTGTACAGAAGAAAGTTGTGTTTTTTTTTTCTTCAGAGAAAGGGAGCAAATTATGTACCTGGTTGGATTCATCCTTCTAATCAGCTTCACATATTCATCATCAATATCATGGGAAAAGTTCATGTCGATTGCTGGAATAAGAGAAAAGGGGTAAATAGACCAACAAATAAGACACGCCATGGTAATCTTGTAAAGCCAATCAGAAAACAAGTATCAAAAGCCATGACCAGACCATCTAGAGGGAGAGAGGGAGAGAGAGAGAGAGAGAGAGAGAGAGATCTGAAAATGATAAGGAGGAAAAGAGAAGAATCCCAAACAAGAAAACCAGAGAAGAGACTAAAAACCAAGTAAGAGAAGAACAGAGGAAAGGGAAGGAGAGACACAGAGAGAAAACCAAAGAGAACATACCCATTTTCGATCTGAGGATTTTGTAATCTGTTCAGAATGTTGAAGGTTTCTTCTCAGTTTGTTCTGAAACGCCGCAAACAAGGCTTTGTATTCAACGAGAAAGCGAAGGAGAAGATTATATACACAAGCCAAGGGAGATCTCGGGCTCGCTTTGGGAAGGTTTGAATGAAACAAAGTATTTTCAAAAAATCAATACTTTTTTTTTTTTTTACCAAAAAGATATTAGTAAAAAAATAAGACCTCCCGACACGATACTCCAAAACCTGCAACTTGAAAAAAGTACAAGAAAACACACAACACTTCTTCCCCACTCCCATCTTTCTCTCTCTGTCAAACCCTTTTTTTTCCGATTATTTATTCATAATGGAGATTTAAATCTCCATTATTTGGTCTCTTTGTCCTTGTGTTAACAATTCCAATCTCAGTTATCCTGAATAAGTACATTCATATCATCATACGTGGAAATTTCCTCGAAAACAAAAAAAACCCAAAAAGGACCAGAGGACTCTAACCGGCGGGAACATTGACCGCCGGCGCCGGTACCATCACACATGTGGCGGTGGGTTTAAAGCCCGGAACAGCTCCAAGGTCAGTGGAGCTGGAAAGAACCCGAGGGCGCTAAATCTCCCCACAAATTCCGGCCAATTTTATTGGGTGGAGATTAACTTATAACTGTTCTTTCTGTGTTGTTTTGACAGATTGAGTGATAACTGAGGATGCAATAACTATGATTAGTTACAGTTGTACAGTTAATTGAAAATGAATAAAGGTGGCAGCTTCCATTTCATTTAATTACACAGCTTAGGTCAATACTCTGCCAATTCTCCATTAAAATTAAATTCAGCCTTCAACAGAAACCATAAACTTGGTCCCTTTTACTTTTCTTTGAAATAATATATTACAAATTTTAGTAGTGTCTAATAAATTCAAAATTTTAATATATTGAATGTGATAAATGTCTAAAACTAAAAAATAAGTGGTAACTGGTGTTCTCCAACCCTTGTCATAAATTTAAATAAAATCAAACAATCATATATATAATTAACAATGACATTTTTTTTTTTGGCATAACACAGAAAGTTCAACAAGGACTTGGTGGAGGACCAAAATCAATGAACTAGTTGGACCTTTGCACCTTAAAATGAGATTCTAGGCTGATTCGAGGGAACAAAATATTATTTATAAGGGTGTAAAAAGATCTTTCTAATAGATACGTTTTAAAATCATGAAGCTAATAGCTATACGTAATGGACCAAAATAGACCATATTTACTGGCTATAGATTTAAACTATTAGGATCTCTATCCTCCTTAAAACCATTTTAAAATCAGATCCCAAGCTCACAACGTTTCTTCCATATTTCATAAAATAATACTTCAAATCAAGTCCCCAGATGGGAGAATAATTTAAAATTATTAAGTAAAGATTAAATTCATACTAATTGGACAGAACCAACTGGTTTGATAAATGGGCATTCATTACAAAACGCTGTGCATGCAGCATGCCTATTACTTTAATTGAACAAACCCAACAATAATTTTCTGCTAATAAATTTTTGACAAACTTCATTAAAATCGCCCTTCAAAAAAAAAAAAAAAAAAAAAAAAAGAAATCAAATCAATGAAGAAACACACACATTCAATCCCTGGCAAAGAGTGAGCAGAGGACTAGAAGGGAACAGCCGAAATACAGCTCGGATAGCAATAAACATCAGACAGAAACCAATCAACCACCAGAATTTCAGTGTCTAATTGAATCCATTCACCGTAATGTACGATATGCATTGCTATTAAGATAATAAACTAATACTTCATGGAGGGGATGTTAGTTTACGAATTTAAATACTACTTTAGTTTAGTTTATTTTCTCGATAGGATAATTTCAAAGGGTGCATTTCAGACACCATTTAATAATAAAGGTTTTGAATAAATAAAAGCAAAATTAAATGAAAGTTAAATGTTTAGGTTTGTTTTGATGACCACTTGATTTTTGGCTTTTGATCTTCAAAAATTAAGCATATAAGAATTATTTCAAAGGGTCATTTTTTTACTTTTTGATCTTTGAAAATTAAATATATAAATATTATTTCTACATATGAGTTTCTTCTAGATTAGGATATATACTTTCTATAAAAGTGTTTTTAAAATTCGAGCCAATTTTGAAAATTAAAAAAGTATTTTTTAAAATATATAAACATATATATGTTGTAAATTTAGTTAGGTTTATCAAATGTATTGAATTTATTATAGTTAGGCAAAAAAACAAAACCCATCTACTCGGTTTGGCATTTTGTCAAACACTTGATGCGCATGCGCGTGTGGTTAAGGCCAAGCAAACAACAATTTAAACTAAACCTAGCAGTGGGTTTAATTATAGTTAGGCAATACAAAGCAACACACTAACCTGTTGGTTTTGGCATTTTGTCAAACACTTGGTGCGCGCGCACACACGCGTGTCTTAAGGCGACTGCCGGCCGGCCTCGTGGGGCTGTCACATGGTCCCTCATTCTGAGCTCCCCAATTTCTACAATGCCTGTTTGTGCGATTTAGAGCAGACTCTTTTTCTCTCTGTCCTTCTGAATTCGTAGCTGCTGCAGTTCAATTTCAGGCCTATTAATGGTGTAGCCAAGTGGACGAAACAGAGACGCTTATATAACTTTTTACTTACAGAACGAACGAACGAATGAATGATCGCTAAAAACTGGGCTACCACTTCGTTGTGGCGCGCTTTTTTTCTTCAGAATCCGCAGAATTTGCTGTTCTTTCTTTTGCCTCTCCGTTTCTTGATGAACATTGATTTTTGATTGATGATAATGGATGGATCTTCTTCGGGCTTTTCAATACAGAATCGGTTGCTTTGGGATGTACGATTCAAAGGTTCTGAAAAGACAAGGCGTTCCATGATGGTATTGCAATCTGAACCCTCCTCTGTTCATGTCGTAATTTTCGGATTTTACAAATTTAAATCGAAATTATTATTTTTTATATTATGAAAATAATAATAATAAATAATTAAAATTTATGAAATTTATTTAAATTTAGTTAATTCACTCACTAATTTGTTTTAACAACTAAAAAAAATTTAAAATTTTTAAATGCCTTAATATTAATCAAAATTAAGTTTAAAAAATGTGTCTCTTCCAAATTCACTTATTATTAAACTAAAAAAAATCAAAATTTTAAAATTTAGTTAGATTATGTTTTATTATTATTTCATTCCGAGGTCATGCTCATCCAAAGTGTGTTGCGTATGGTCGTATGCTCATGACAAGCTTTTGTATTTTTAGGAAGTATCATGTTTCAAACAAATCATGTCTATGCCCGACAGACATAAAATGTCTTAAAATGTACTATAGGGGTTCTTCCTACCAATAGTTATATATACTGTGAGCGGTTGTTGTTACTCTTTTACGTGCATATATAACACCTCTTTAAAAACCTCTATTTCGAAAATCTCTCTCTGCCCTCGTTTTCTAAAATCGAGGGTAGAGGCTCGAGCATATGTCGCTTGGCCGTAGGTGACGAAAGAACGAATTGTGCGGCACTCACTTGTTGTTCATTAAAAACTAAAACTCCATAATTTAAAATTTTACAAATTAAAAAAAAAAAAAAAGTTTGAGTCATAAACGAATAGTCCAGTTTATTTAGCTCTGTACATTATTTTAATTTAAAACATGACAATTCGAACATGTTTAGTGAATAAGACACTTATGACCCGTTTAAAATTTATTGTTTTTTTTCATGTCTTATTGCACGAGAATTATAATGTTTAATAAATCATTAAATTATTATGTGTAACGGGTCATTATACTAATTAAACAACTTTATCCTAATTAATATAATTAATAATGTATTTAATGGCCTTTTTCCCACCGGAAAAATCTTCTCTCGTGCTCAATTAAAATACTTATTATTTTTCTAATTAGGTAATTAAATTAATTAAGAACTAATTGAGATTAGTGGATGCTAGTCTACGTCTACACCTATAGTATAGCGTGGGGCCCACTGTAAAATTCAACGGTCAAAGCGTTTGACCGGAAATCAGAGGGGTTTTTCGATATCATCGCGCGGTCACGTGGGACCAGTAGTAAGCGCACGTGATATCCGGGGCGGCGCCACCGGCTGAAAACGAGTCGCAGGGAGTAATGAGGGTATTTTTGGAATTTAAATTTAATAGTATTATTTTTGCGTAAATTAAAGAAAATATTTTGTATTTTGCTGATTATTATTTTATTTTCTTTGATAAATGTTAACGATAATCCACGTGTTTAAAAGGTTAAAAAAAAGATTAAATATATTATTTATAATTTTTAAATAATAAATAAAGTTGTGAGATATTTTTTATTTTATTCTTTTTAAAGTAAAGCTTTTGGGAGTTGGGAAGGGTCGTTTTTGGTACCTCGTCGTTGCCACGTCAGCGGTCCACGTCGGAAGATTGAAGTTGGAGCATGGGCCCACTTATGATTTAAAATAAATAATTTATGTATTATTGTTGTTTTTATTTGGGCCCCTAATTTGCGTGAATATTATTATGGAGAGTTTCGAGTTCCCGTAACCACGTTTTCAACCCCCGTTTTATGGAACCCCATGCATGCGTGTCGTTTGCTGACTGGGTCTTCGTGCTTGCTCGAACCAGTTTTTTTTTTTTTTTTTTTTTTTTTTTCATTTAAAAATATTTACAAAATTTTATATTATAAATCAAAATAATAATCATTTCATTTGAATATCATACTTTATGAGATATTATTTACTTTAGACAAAAATAATTATCTTCATATAGATAAAAAGAGTGAAAGTAATTTTTTGAACTTTTAATTTCAAAAAGGAAGAAAATGATGTTTTAGTCATTGAGCAATGTTCGTACAAGAAATTGAAGAAAACGTGTGATAAACAAGCTCACCCGAAATAAATAATTTAAGCCATACACTTTTTCTCGAGTAAACTTTTCATTAATTCTAACCACATGATATTTACTATATCTATGATACTTCCTATTTGTAACGACCCAGTCCTATCGCTAGCTGATATTGTCAACTTTAGACTTTTCTTTTCGAGCTTCCTCTCAAGGCTTTAAAACGCGTCTCGAGAAGATTTTCACACCCTTATAAAGGGTGATTTGTTCTCCTCCTATCCCAACCAATAAGAGACATCACTATTGGCCCAACAAAGGTTGAACTTGAAAAGAAAAAAAACTAATAATTTATTGTAGTTAGAACTAAAAATTTGTCTTCCAACTTCCCTAGCTCCCACTTTCTTATCTGAATTGTAATATACTTTTATAAAAAATAATATAGTGATCTAGTTGATCACTACCCTATTTTTGTTTGTTTATTTATATATATATATCTATATATATAGAAAAAAATGAAGGGACAAGAGGAACATGTTTCCTGCGATCATTACCTCCTTGCTTCCTCATGTACTGGTCTCCCCACCAGCTGATTGGCCCACAAAACCTACTACCTTTGGCCCAAATTTATTGCGAAGAATGTCTATAACTAATTAAAATGTCATAAAAATAAAATAAGAAGAAAAGAAAATACAGGATGTTCATGGCCCACTTGGGCTAACTTGACAAACATTTGCAAAAGTCCTAAGCTTTCTCCTACTGATGTTCTAGATCTCTATTTAGGCATGATAAGAATGTTTATCCTTTCACCTTCCAAGTGTTTTCATTTTCAAAACAAAACAATCGACAGCAAAATACGTAACTTTGCAGATGTTAATCTTGGTTACTAATGAAGATTTTGCATGCCTGGAGTGATCCGAGAGGCAAAAATGACTTTAAAGCTCGATATCGGGCACCCCTGACAAGAATGAACCGGGATCATCCGACCCAAGTAGTGGCATGTATTCTGATCCTCTAACATGAACACTGAAGCAAGCTGCAAAGAGTAAGAACAGGTTGAGATATGTGAAAGATATGAATCACATTTGATCTGATTTCAGATTAAGAGTTTCCAAGTCACGGGCTTAAATTGGGTAAACCAATGAAGCCCAAACCTTGGGCTCGCAACTACCAAAATTTACTAGTCTCTAGTGAATTAATGATTTTCAGCCCACTGCCTGTCAGGCATGGACAATAACCCATATATTGCTCATAGCTACATCATTTCTTTTTTAGTTCAACTTGTGAGGGTATAGGGTTTCTATGAGATCCCATATCCATCGGAGGGGGGAACGAAGCGAAGCGTTCTTTATAAGAGTGTGGAAACCTCTTCCTAATAGACACGTTTTAAAACTATGTGACTGACATCGATATGTAACAGACCAAAGTTGACAATATTTACTAGCGGTGGGCTTGGGCTATTACAAAGGTATCATAACCAGATACCGTGCGGTGTGCCAGCGAGAATGCTGGACCTCAAGGGGGGTGGATTGTGAGATCCCACATCAGTTGGAGGGGGGAATAAAGCATTCCTTATAGGTGCGTGGAAACCTCTACCTAATAGACGCGTTTTAAAATTGTGAGGCTGACAGTGATATGTAATGGTTCACAGACAATATCTGTCAGCGGTAGGCTTAGGCTGTTACAGTTTTAAACCTCTGACCTCTTAGTCGATCAAATATGCTTTTATACAATATGAACGGGCTCTTCACAAATTCCTATCACTACTAGTTAGAAACATTCGCATTCAACGTGTTTCTGACTTTCAATGCACAAATGAAGTAGTTCATGCTCAGAATATCAAACAGATGAACGTTTAGAGAAATACCATTTTCTATCTTCATCGTACTTTGAAGCATGGTGTCCATCTTCATTTTAATATCAGAATTATCGTCCATATGCGGGACTAGTAGAGTGAGCTCACGGTAAATGTCACGAACAAATCTGCATATCTTCTTAGCAAACTCAAGTTCTCCATCTGATATTCGACCAATCGCTAACCGCATCAGTTCTCCAGTCAAATCTGCAAGCTGTATTGAGCATTTATCATCTCTTATTCTAAAACAGGGATTTAACATGTACTAACAAAATCATTTGCGACCTCACTTGTTTATCCGTTTTCAGTAATCGTAATAATCAGTTGGATTCTAGCGATTCTTAACCGAACAACAAGTACATATCAAAGAATGCTACTGATCTCTTTGCACATAATGTATTTTTGTGCTAATCATTTTGAACAAAATAATTCCATGAAAAGAAACAGATCTTTGATACTAACCCCCAAGATGTAGTCGAGATTGTTAATTTGTAAAGGCTCAAGTGATGGATCACTGAGGGGTAGCAATACAGCATTTATCTCATCAAGACTCAAAAGAGTTCCTGTTTTGCAGAATTTACATAACGTTGCAGCTTCAACATATTCTTGGACCTGCAGAGGCCAACGCTAAGCAAATCAACTTATCGTTAAATTTCTGGCCAAAATCGGTAAAAGACAGAAAGGTTACCCCAGGTGAGTATGCTCGCCTTAGCTTCCAGAAATCGGTCCCCTGTAGTTCATTTACAAGTCGGGACACATGCCGAGTTGTCACATCTGCCAAGTCCTTTTCTGCCTTTTCCAGAACTTCCTCTTTGTTTTGTTTACTGATTCTGTTTTAATAATCATACTACTAAGCCACATTTCCACATATAAATATATATATTCATATTCATCATGAGTTCGTACCAACAACTAGACCATGAATCCAAAATGGATCAAATTGAAAAATTTTATAGATTGATGTGTTCAACCGTTCAAGAATCTCAAAGGTTGAAAACAGAAGACAGCCAAATAATATTATATGAAAAAAGTAAGAACACTAAGAACACTAAGAACACGAAGAACACTAAGAACACTAAGAACACGAAGAACACGAAGAACAACTGAACAAATAGATATTAACAACGAGGCATAGTCCTACCTGTGTACTTGAAAAATGACCTTTTTGCTGTTCATTGTAATATCACGGCTTGCTTTCACCACTCTTTCCCGTTTATCATTCTGTAGATTTAGTCAATTGAATATATGAACCAAACAAGTAGGAAAAAAATTTCAATAAATTGATGCAAACTCAAGCATTATAGCGAATTATTCTACCCCAACCCCGACTAATTATCCAGAATAGCTTTTAATGCTGAATAATCAACAAATGGCTCCATAATAACAATCGCAAAGTTAGAAACATCGGCTAAATCAACTACATTGCATTTCAACGACAGCAATCCAAGCCACTAAGCCAATGATCAGAAACAGTAAACAAATTAAAGCAACCGACAACAGCAACAACAACAACAAAAAAATCAATCTCCAGAAACATTCAGCTTCATAGCGAAATCGTCGTAGAGAAATAGAAATGAGGCAACAACTATAGCTACGGAGAAAATGATGAACTTACGAGGTTATTAAGGTACTCAGCATATTTAGCGAAGGCGTCTTTCATGGAGGACTGAGTGGATAATGTCCTCGCTCTTTTCGGTGAGCTCTCCACCGCTGTCCCTGCAACTGCCAACAAATTGAGATTGTAACCACAGACCAGAAGAAAACGAAAGATGATAGTGAAACAGATTTGCAAAATTCAAGCGGATTTGATTGCTCAAAACCCTAATTGACAGAGAGATAGAGAGAGATCAATACTTTTATGAAGTAGCTGGGGTTTTGGTTTGGCAGCCATGAGAGCGGACTTGTGAAATCCCGTAGCATAGAACATCTGTCCCTTCGAGACACCCTCGCGCCCAATTCCGCCCCATACACCACAAATTAGTAAATTAGGATTTTTTTTTTTTAAATTTGAAGTAAAATTTTATTTTTTTTAATTTTAATTTTGAGTAATTAATGAATTATCGTACAAATATTTATTTATAAAAAATATTACAGTAATCAATGTGAATATAGTTCAATACATTACAACATATATATTATATCAGGAATATAAAGTTTACGGATATTAATGAAACTTTTAAAGTTTAAATGTATTTTTTAAATAAAAGATTAACCGTCATATTTTATTAATTTGTTAGACGAACACCTTCTTCAAAATGGTATGATATTGTCCACCTCTAGTATAAGCTTTAGTGGTTTTGCTTTGGGCTTCCTTCAGCTCAATAGGGAGAGTATTCTTTGTTTATAAACACGATCATTCTCTAAATTAGCCGATGTGAGACTTTCATCATCCAACACATCCCCTCAAACAAAGTGCGGCCTCCTCTTAATTGAGGCTGACTCCTTTAGAGTCTTAGTCATCATTTATTCGATATTTGAGGATTTACCAATTTATTGGCACAAGTAAGTTTATTGCATGATGACACTATGTTAAACGAACACAACTATCTACAGTGGTATGATATTGTCCACTTTAAACATAAGTTCTCATAGATTTGCTTTGGCCTCACCCGGACACTTTAATTATTTATAAAATTAAAGTTTGAAATAAAAAAACTAAATGGTTAGAAACGAAATGAATTTTTTTTAAATAAAATTTTTGGACCAAAAATGGTGTATTTATGGTATGTAAACGGCGGCGAAGACAACCAATCTGGGAAACAGAATGCATTGCCACGGTCGCAACCGCCAGACCAAACGTGACACGGAGCCGCCGGACAGAATCTCAAGAAACCGTTTGCTGATGCGCCCATAGAAATTCCATTCGCAGCCTCAAAAGCTCCATCATTCTGCAACATCCAATTCACGGAGCCGCCAACGAAGAGATGACCATGGTGACGCTACTGGTGGCAACGACGATCGATCCAGCATCCATCAATCCCGCTAATGAGCTCCTCGCCATGCCCGGATGGAGCCCCGGCCCTTCTCTCCAGGTCTTCTGAACTTATCCCTCCATTTTTACCTGAAGCGGTTCTGTTTCCCCCTTCGATTAATCCGATTCTTCTGTTCATCAGGATATAAAAAGCTTCGCTAATCGAGATGTGCGGTTACTGCTGCACGATAAGAGCATTGTGGCTGAGGACGATCTCGATAATCGATGGGAGGAGCTCACCGGCGAGGTGGTGGACGAGGTCATTTTCTTCAGCCGGCATACTGCCGTTTCGAATCGTCCTGCTCTCACTGTTCATCCGATCGGTACGATTTCTGTGGTTTTTTTTACCTCGTTTCGGAAATGAATCGGATTTCGGAACCCTAATTTTGGTTGTGAATTGTTGCGTTCGAAAGGGGTTCCTCATCTGCTGGATGGAGAAGTTCCGCTGCAAGGAGGGAAGCCTGGATGGGCGGCGCCGCCGAGCCCTCGTATAGGCCCCTGGCTGAGGCTCTTGAAAACCATTGCAGAATCCCATAATCTAGTGCCAGAGTTTGAGGTTAACCATATTTCTCTTCTGTTTCTTTTGTAGTTCGTCATTTGCTGATGAAATGCAAACTCTGTACTACTCTTGTGAATTTTAGTTTCAACTTCTAAAGAAATTGATTTTAGATTACGTTGGAGGGTACTCATCATGGACCTGTTACAAATAAACGAACCCTGTTTCTGGAAATTGGTGAGTGTTTCTTTTGGTTTTATGCGTGTATCATGAATCTGAGGATTTTTTTAGCTTGGTTTGTTGCTTGTGCTGCTGTTTGTTATATCTTTCTCAATTGATTGATATCCATAAGTGCTAGAGTTCAAACATGCCATAGCTTAACAGGGTCCAAGAGGTTTGAATCTCCTACCCCAGTTATTGTAAATTTGAATGTTGGTTTGTTCATGTTAACTTTAGAGCTTCTCATGTCATTTGGGACAGATTGGATCAATGTTGTGCATTTATTTATATTGATGAACCAATATCAATTCCTTGAGTGCATATATTGAAATGCTCACAAGATTATTTGCTTATGAATTACAATATTCTACTTCTGATCAAAATGAGTTGTTTCTTTCTCTGATTTTGGTGTATAGGCAGTACAGAGGATTATTGGTGTAGGCAAGATGCTGCCAAAGTTATTGCTCTAGTTGAGTAATCCTTTCCTGGATGATCATTAGAGCTCTCTTTTTTTCCAGTTATCATAATTTTCACGACGCAACGATGACATTATTCCTTACCGATTTACCATTTTGGATGCTTGCAGCTAGTCTGGGAAGGACTTGCTATTGGAGGAGGAATCGATGTCGGAAATTGGAACAGGTGCATAGATTGATACAGTTTTTATTTTCTCCTAATATTTACCACTAAATTTCAACTAATTGTTATAAACAAGTTGTCCTCATGATTTATCATTGAAGTTCATTGCCTAGCCTTTGTTCAGTTACTTAGTTCTGTGATCTTTCGAACTTCTATTTAATCCCGTAATCGCTCTATCCAGGTGGCTTATGGTATATCGTTTCAATAGAACAAGCTTCTTGTAAGATTTTATCGAAAGTATAAGTCGCCCTTAACCTAGTAATCTTGTTTTTAGGATCAATGGTAAAATGTTGCTGGAGATAATTCTCTCTTTGTATTGTCATTTCCCCCTCATTTGGAATTGGTGTCAATAGCTTCCTGATTTCCATGCCTATATATTCTTCCCTCCCTCTAAGATATGCTTAGTCTTGTACTATCGTTTCCTCAACAAGAATATCTGTTCTTCTAAATGTTTCTTGCGTTAAATAATGTTGCATTGCCATCATGAATCAGGGAACATAGCAAGAACAATAAAGTTCTTCTTGGCATCGGGGGTGGACATTATGCACCTCGTCACATGGACATAGTTCTGTAAGTATTGACCAATAAGGCTATCCTTTCAGTTTATCAGTTAATGTGTTCATCTCTTAGGCCTTCGTTTCCTAGTAATTAGTTTTTTCTTTTGTCTGTGCACATTAAAAATGTGAGATCCCACGTTAGTTGGAGAGAAGAACGAGTGCTAGCGAGGACGCTGGGCTCCAAAGAAGGTGGATTGTGAGATCCCACATCGGTTGGAGAGGAGAACGAAACATTCTTTATAAGGGTGTGGAAACCTCTCCCTAGTAGACACGTTTTAAAATCGTGAGGCCGACGACGATATGTAATGGATCAAAGCGGACAATATCTACTAGCAGTGAGCTTGGGCTGTTACAAATGGTATTAGAGCCAGATACTGAGCGATATGCCAGTGTCCTCGCTGGGCCCTAAAGAGGGTGGGCTTGGGCTGTTACACACGACTTATCCCTTCGGTTTTTGGAAATTTATATATGTATGTATGTTTTCTTTCAATACTTCCAGCAAAGATGGAGTTTGGGTGAGCCACTTGCTCTCTGGATATTCCTTGCCAATGGAAGATCCAAAGCTGTCAAATGGCAATACAAACGACAAAAGCATCGGCGGGAGCTGGAAACAATCGATTAAAGCATCGTACGAGGCTACTACTTCGGCTTTCCCTGACGGAGAGATCATAGCACACCTCGATCACAAGTAAGTTACAGTCCGTTCAGCCTTTTGTGCTACAAAACTAGTCTTAGAGGATGATAAGATGTGATGATCTGCTTCTGGTGTCGACTTAAACAGGAGTTTCAAGAGCTGGCAGAAGACGGCCATAACAGGGTTCTTGGGTGAACTGGGCGTTAAAATTGGCAAGCCAAAGGACTTCTACTGAGATTCTTCTTTTGAAGAACATCTCTTAATATTAGCTTCAAGGCTTCAGTTATTGAAGATTTTGAAGCATTCTATTCTTGCTTGCTTGCTTGAATAGCAAAGGTTGAATATTATTAAAAAAGAAAAAAACTATCCTACCTATGAAATAAACTATATTTTTGGTTTTTCTTTACTATGAAAACGATTTGAATGTTCCGAGCTCACCGTTTTTCGGCACTCCCGCCTCTAACCTAGGTCGAGACCTTTTGAGATTTAGGGGTAGACAGACCCTCAAATTTTAGGGCAGACCCAATTGGATGTTCCGAGCTCATCGTTTTTTGGCGCTCCTACTTCTAACTTAGGTCGAGACCGTTCGAGATTTAGGGGCAGACATACCCTTAAATTTTAGGGCAGACCCAATTGGATGTTTCGAGCTCACCGTTTTTTGGCGCTCCCGCCTCTAACCTAGGTCAAGACCTTTCGAGATTTAGGGGCAGACAGACCCTCAAATTTTAGGGCAGACCCAATTGGATGTTCCGAGCTCACCGTTTTTCGGCGCTCCCGCCTCTAACCTAGGTTGAGACCATTCGAGATTTAGGGGCAGACAAACCCTCAAATTTTAGGGCAGACCCAATTGGATGTTTTGAGCTCACCGTTTTTTCGGCGCTCCCGCCTCTAACCTAGGTCGAGACCCTTCGAGATTTCGGGGCAGATAGACCCTCAAACTTTAGGGCTGACCCAATTGGATGTTCCGAGCTCACTGTTTTTCAGCGCTCCCGCTTCTAACCTAGGTCGAGACCCTTCGAAATTTTGGGGTAGGTAGACCCTCGAACTTTAGGGCAGACCCAATTGGAAATTTGAAGCATGAAAAGGCCAAATCCTTACTGCCCAAACAAAGCTCTCATTGACCTTGAGGTTGTTTTTGTCATTTAATTGGGTCATCAACCCTTTTGCTTTTATTTTTATATTTTAAAATATCAAACCATTTAAAGAAAAAGGTATAATAAAAGTAAAGTATTGATTGGCTTTAAATATGAGCTGTAAATACCATTCAAATATGAGCTGTAAAATATTTTTCTCAAATTTATTAACTCTTTTTTAGTCATTAAATATTTCATTTCCAAAAGTTGCTATTTTTAAAATGCTACCTATCTATTTATATTGAAAAAAATATAATATAAAACTATTTTTAAATTTAAAAAGTATTGAATATGTATAAACTTATTAAATATAAAATTAAAAGCATTTTTGAATTTTGGTATATTAAAATTTTGAATTCAAATTAAAAATAATCAAATTCAAACCTTAGTTTTGAAAATAGTTTCTCAAATTCTCGAGAATAAACGTATATTCTCCTCGTAATAATATATTAAACATTAAAATTAAATTTTAAAAAAATTAAATAAAAAGCTTTATTTAAACATTGACTTCAATCAAATATGTACTTTAGTATATAGTTTTTAAATTAAAATTAATTTTAAAAACTATGTATTATAAAAGTTAAATATTATGTCAATATCATTCGTTTGGACTTAGTTATTTTTACACTATAAAATACTAAACCTTAGGATCTAATTTATCGAATTAATAAATATACTATTTCATTTTTATTAAATTAAAACATGTTGAAATAAAATATGTTATTTGAGATTCAACTTTATTTTTATTTGGGATTTTTTTAAAAAATTTGAATAATTACGTATATATTTTATATAGTTACAGAATTGAGTAAACAATTTTAAATAACATTTAATAATAATTTATTTTAAACCATTAGTTTATAATATGTTCATTTTCCACGTCAGATAATAATAAACGGCTGAAAATTGATCCAAATATACACAACTACCCCGGGCCCACTAACATTACGTCAACAATCGTCATATGAAAGCTTCCATCTACTCGTGACACGTGTGTGCCCATTAACCCTCCGGGACCACCTGTCCCACCACAATCAAAATTTCCATCTTATTACATTGAAATCCAACGGCCAGAAGTCCTGAGCTCAAGATTTCAAGTCTAGGCACGGCCGTTCCAAATCACCACTCCCTTTGTATTTTTCATTTTTTAAATAAAAGGTCAGAATGCCGGGATTGATGAATCTTTAGATGTGGGCCCCACTAAAAATGAAATAAATCAATTAATTATTAATTAATGAATTAGTTCAAAAAGAAAAAAAAGTGCATATTAAAACATTTGGCGACGAAGAAATGGATTCTGTAGAAACTACTGCAGTTGCCGCCTACAAATTGCCGGAGTTGCAGTAATTTCCGGTGAGTTCGATTTTCCGGCGAGAGTTATTATGAAATTTACCGGCTGGTATATGATGTTGTATTGAGAATTTATATTTGATTTGTGAACACCTGAAGAACTCTCGGAGAGTTCAGTCACCGAAGTTCACAATAATAAAACTTCATTCAATTACGATACACGGAATTGGAGAATCGGAGAAGAACAGAGGACGCATTTTCGATTGTTCTGGTGCGGTGATCGGCGACGTAGCATACGGCGGAGCTTCGGTGAAGAAGGAGGAGGAGGAGCAGGAGCAGGTTATTGATTTGGTAAGTAATTTGAAGTTGAAAGAAAAGAGCGGGGTTAGGTTTATGTGTTAACTGAACGGAATATAATTGAATACTAAAACCTGCGGAGTATTAATTAGGGATCGTAGTTGGTAAGCGCATTTGTTTTTCTCTTGCTTTATTAATTGCAATGAGAGAGATAGAGAGAGAGAAGTTCTGTATAATCTGCCATGGCAGGAAGCCCTTTTTGAAGCTGTTAACAGAAATTACCAGTTCCGTTCGTTCTTTCTCTCTGTTCCATAAATTCAATCACCAAACTAGGGCGCTCCTTCAGCCCCTTTTTACAGTCTTCCTCTTGATGTTTCTTATTCATTTATTCATTTTATATTATCAGGGGGTTTCTGTCTCAATTTTATCGACTCTTCCCCATCTGTGTTTCAGGTTTTCATATGGATTTTGATACTTTTGTTCTTCATAATTTCTCGTTTAACCCTATATTCTATTGTTGTTTGAATTCTTTTCACTTTTCTGTCTGCATATATTCCTTTTTTCCTGTTCTCTGATGTTTTGAATTCTTTCTGTTCATTTACTTTCCTTTTCCCCCCCTTGAGACTGAAGTGGAGGTTGAGGGTTGGGGTTGATTTCATCATTAGTTGAAGATAAAGGAGAATGGGTGGGGGAATTTTGATAAAGGGTGATTTCATACACTTTTTCTTTTGTTAATCATTTTGAGTTATGATGTCTCTGTTGAAAGTTTTGTCTGCTTTTCAAAAGTTCTTCCAACTTTTTTACCACTCGTTCTTTTCTCTTTTATATTTTTGAGTACTGGTAACAAGCTTTGGATTCCCAGCACGTATAGCCCAGAGAATTTTCTTTAATTATGTTTTAAAGCAAGATATCCTATGATAACGACTGTAATAATGACCTTTATGTGCTCTTTACAGGATGATCAATTTGGTCTTAATATTTCTGATTGTTGTTGATTTGATTGGTTAAGCTTTCTTTGTTGTGATTTAGTTAAGTTTTCATACAAAACTTGCTGCTTTTTATAGAAAAATACGAATATCGATCTGCTGATTCTATATGGTTCTTAAATAAGTGATTCTGGAGGGGCCGGACCCCGGCACCTAGTCAATCACCTAGGAGCTGACATGTTGTTCATTGTATCCCTAACTGTTGGAATAGTTGGCTTTTGCCAGTTTGTACTCACCTTTTTCTCTTTATTATCATTCAAATAGATTTGCCTGTTCTGCTTCAGAATGATTCAGATATTACAATTTCTGAGGAGAATATTTAGGAGACGATTCATTACTTTGGAATAACTACTGTTCTTCACTTTGTTTAAGTATCAAGCTGGCTATGAATTTGTTATGTTTGATTGCTCATACTACGGTGGACTACAAAATCTATATTTGTCTCTTTCTTTAAGCTCATCCTTTTTCTTCTTTCTCTCATTCACAGAAGTTTACAGAGTTGTAGAATTTCTGTTTTAATTCATTGATGTTTTATGGCAGGTTTGCTTAGGGATAGACCCTATCTTTCCTGAAGTTTGATTCTTTTGAAGATCATTTTGCCTCCATGGCGTGTATTAAGAATGAAACTGGGTAACAACAATTTCTTTTGTCTTGTATTCTACTTGAAAGTTCTTCATTTTTATTACTGTTTTTATTCCCTCTTTGCTTTTCTACCCAATGATCTTATGTTGTTTTGTAAAAGGAAAGTTTATTTACTATCGTTTTCGTGCTATTTACGCTCGTCAATCTACTGCCTTTTGTCCAACTTGCTGTTCTAAGTTACATTTGTAATTATGTATCTGCAGAAAGTGACCTTCCATTTTACTCTTCAATGACCAGCTCAAATTGTGTTCCAGAATCTATTGAATGCAATTACAATACTGAGTTGCAACACCAGATCGTTAGTATCGATCCAATTGGTCTCTTGTGTCGAGAAAAGATAAACCACGAGGATGCCATTCAATCTCCATCTTCAACTGGTGGTGGGAATAGTTGCCTGACCACTAAAATTAACCACTCGTCTGTAGATTGTTTTGATGATAATGCTGAAGGTATTAATGCATTTATGTCATCATCCGGTAAGAAATCCTCAGACTCGTATGTGGACAAAAGTGTCATGGAATGTCAAATGTCGACAATGATAGTATGTGACAAGGAAATTAATGTCAATGATGTGAAGGACATCTGTATTGATGAAGGGGTGCCTTCTTTGGTCAACTTCATCTTTAGGAGTACGGATGAGAAGTCAAGCTACAAAACCCTGCCTTTGAACCAAAATGAAGGTTCTATAAAAGAACAAAAGAATTCTTCTGAGGTGTTGGAGTCCATTGCAGATAATAAAAAAATCTCTTTAGAAGATCACTTTGCCACGGACTGGAGTACTCATAATGATGCTAAGGATCTGAATCAGATAGAGGAAGCAAAACTCAATCAAAGTGAACCACAAGTTCCGGTGCAAAAGCTAGTTAGGGAAAGTCACTCTTCCGAGTCTTTAGACAGCCTAGGTATCCAGGTATGCATATTTCTGGTCAAGTTATTAATCATGTTGTGAGATCCCACATCGGTTGGAGAGGAGAACGAAACACCCTTTATAAATGTGTGGAAACCTCTCCCTAGCAGACGCATTTTAAAAACTTTGAGGGAAACTCCGAAAGGGAAAGCCCAAAGAAGGCAATATTTGCTAACGGTGGACTTGGTCTGTTACAAATGGTATTAGAGCCAAACACCGAGCGGTGTGCTAGCGAGAATGCTGGGCCCCGAAGGGGGGTGAATTGTGAGATCCCACATCGGTTGGAGAGGAGAACGAAACATTCTTTATAAGGGTGTGGAAACCTCTCTCTAGCCGATGCGTTTTAAAAACTTTGAGATAAATCCCGTAAGGGAAAACCCAAAGAGGACAATATCTACTAGCGGTGTGCTTGGGCTTGAACTGTTACAGATGTTCCTCTTGCACCTCATGTTCAAGTGATTCTGAACTTTTCAGTGCACTTCATGTTCAAGTGATTCTGAACTTTTCAGGTTTGATGTTTTTCAGAATTGGTTGATGTAGGTTGGATTTCTTGTAATGGCAGATATCTAGTGAAAAAGCCAACTCGGAAGACCCTGCTTCAGCTTTCAAATCTGTTGAATCTTGCAATGACAATTCTGCTCTGGGAACTGAGGCAGAATCACCAAATGAAAACATTCCAACACAACAACCTTCAGCTCATAATAATGAATTTGAGAAGGGAAGTACTACATTGAATCTCAATTCAATCTCTCCCATGGTCAATGGTGAAGAAGAACACCATGGAAATATCAACTCAGACTACCCAGGACCCATGACCAGTAGTGCTGGGACACAGGAGTGTTATGGAAGCAACGATTCTGCATTCGGAACCCAAGTTTCGACAAGTCGATTAATTTCAAGCCAGACTGCACACGACAGTGGCGAGTCTAGTTTCTCTGCTCTAGATCCATTAGCTAGCCTTGTTACTTACTCGGGGCCAATAGCTTATTCTGGAAGCATCTCTCTTCGATCGGAAAGTAGCACGACAAGCACCCGCTCTTTTGCCTTCCCTATGTAAGTAGCAAGCAATCTCTCTTCTCTTCTTGATCTATCCTGTCCTAAATTGTAATCCAAGGTGAATGATATTTACAGATTACAACAGTCTGAATGGAATAGCAGCCCGGTTAAAATGGTAAAAGCTGAACGGAGGCATTACCGGAAGTACAGAGGATGGAGGGAGGGGCTTCTATGCTGCAGATTCTGAGTGCTTTCTTTGTTTTGCTATCAGTAGAGGTAGATTCTGTCCACACATGTAAGTAGAAGATGCATTATTTCTTTGCTATTATGTGAAATTTAAGGTGTTAGTAATACCTCATCTCTTTCTCTCTGGTTGTTTCTTGTTTCTGCACTCATTCATATTGTTCTTTGATTTGTATAAGAACACGATATGACATAGTTTCTCTGCATAGAATGATATTATCACAACTCTTCCACAAGAGTTAAATTTTTATCACAAACTCTTATATGAGACAATTCTTTCATTTGATAAGAAAAGTCGTTCTCTTGAGGAAATTGTCCACCATTAATAAAGACGTTCATCGAGTATGTATTATTGATTAAAATAGGAAATAAACTTAAATAAACTGGACTGCACAAAAATGGAAAAAGAAAAAAGAAAAAAGAAAAAAGAAAAAAGAAAAAAGAAAAGGTGGTTGTCAGGCTGAGGACTACCCAACGGGCTTACTGGGTCTAGGAGAATGAGGCCCGCTATCCTTCCACCGACAGGAGAGGTAGGTAACGCTGCTCTGTGAAACCAGCCTCGCGCGGTTTCCTACGGCTCTAAGGACAGTGAATACTGGGCCTTCGCCCAAAGCCCAAAGCCCGACTCCCTACTTGGAATGGACGGGCCGAGTAACCACTCCAGAACCCTGACCGATGGGCCGAGCCAGCTTTCAACCACTTTAAAGCCCCCATTTGGGTTACAAGCCACATTACTAGGCTCGGCGACGGACATTGTCGCAAGCTCTCTTATCAAGAGTAGATGTAATTACAAATCTATCAATGTGGGTTTTTATAACTCAGAAACACAATTTCCGAAAAAAAGTGGTTGTCAGGCTGAGGACTACCCATTGGGTATTTATTGGGATATGGAGAACCGGCCCGCAATCCTTCCACCGACAGGAGCGGGAGGTCACGCTGCTCTGTGAAGCCAGCCTCACGCGGTTTCCTCCGCCTCTAAGGGAAGCTGCCTCTGGGCCTTCGCCCAAGGACAACAGCCCAACTCCCTACTTGTTATGGACGGGCCAGAAGAATCACTCCATGAGACCCTACCCAATGGGCTGAGCCAACCTCCAACCACTTTAATGCCCCCATATGGGTTACACGCTCGCATTACCAAGCTCGGCGATTGGTTGTGTTGCTAGCCAGTTTATAAAGGCTACATTTAATTGCAAATCTACCGATGTGGGAATCCTCTAGCTAAGAACAACCTACAACTCTCACTTCTCCAAACAATTTTTGACTCTCAGATCTATCATTTTACAGGCACTTTTGAGTTTCAATTTTCAAACACTGATTAGAGGTTTGTGTGTATGTTTTCACTCGATACTTTCTGTTTTGAAATGTTCTTGAATTCTGTCACTAATTTATTAGACATTGTTAAAGAAACCCATTCATGAAATGAACAATTGACCGTATCAGATCGTCCAATCTTTGCTTGTAAGCATGTAAAATTGAGATTAGATTAGCTTGTAAATTAAAGATTATAAAAGGGAGAAATCAGTAGAGACAATCGTTATATATTCTACTGGGGAAAAAAATAACCCTTCTTTAAAGCTTAACACTGATACTCATAGCAATATGAGTTCGAAGAAACTGTATAGAAGGTCAAGGAAGATAAAACGCAAATCTGTACAATAGATATGACACATTAAAAATGGTAACTGCACGGAGAACTCGAGACTCGAGACGCCATATAATCATGTCCTACGCCGCTTTTTGACTTGATCTGAGTCGTCTTCACTGTCCAGGTCCCCTTCATGTGCCAATGATGGGTGGCCGGAGGGAGGATTCCCAGTTTCCTGGTCAGATATTGAAGAGCTTAATCCAGTCAGTGAATGGGATGATGCATGACTAATGACTTCCAATAACTTCTTATGGAATGGAGAATATCCAGTTTTATGAAATTCGTGTAATGGAAGATCACGGAAATCAGTCAACCAAAGTATAATTTAACTCGTTAACACAAACTGATCGCTATAATGGCCGCTTCTACTACCACAAGGAAACTATCAGGAAAGACGATATATAGAACTAGGCGACCTTATCAAAACACCAGAAGATCAAGAATCGAGATTTCAGCTTCGTACCTTATAAATAGGGGTTCCGCATGGCGTTCGCTTATTCGCTCTCTTGCCCAGATCAATCTGAACGGAGATACTAGCCTGTGACAAATCCAGTCCAGTATTCTGCAGAGCTTGAGTCAAGCTGTTCAATAACCTGCTCAGCACCAAGTTCCAGAGCTGTTACCAAAACCTAGGACGAGACCAAGCAAATGAACGCCTCCAAAAGCAACTATTCAGACATCCTATATGCTGGAGGTTTGAACGTGCTCTACTAAAGGTTAAATCATTATAATTACTACATTTATAAAAGAGGAAGAAGAAACTTCATCAAAGGTAACGGCTTTAGATGTAAACATAG
The DNA here is from genome assembly GCF_002738365.1 of Cucurbita moschata. Classification (NCBI taxonomy): domain Eukaryota; kingdom Viridiplantae; phylum Streptophyta; class Magnoliopsida; order Cucurbitales; family Cucurbitaceae; genus Cucurbita; species Cucurbita moschata. The sequence continues at coordinate 516,609 of NW_019268532.1, forward strand.
ATGAAGCAACAATCAAATGATACAAACATATCATATAAACTTTGAAGTTCATCTTGTTATGAAAATCTCATGGGTATCCTCCACCAAAGACATGAAAGCTTCTGCTCATGGAATCTTCACATATCTACCAAAATATTTGGAAAAAAATCAGTATAAATATCTTACAACTAACCCTTCCGAATAAAGACTCGAAACGCTTATTGTCCCCCCTTGAATGCTCATCTCCTCCGGTTGGCTTGATGCATTGTTGGTGATGGGACACTCTGTTGTCTGTGCATCAGAAATTGGAACGTGGAGAGATTGATCATGAACACCATCACTACGGATAGAAGCATGTGTATTTCCTTCCAGAGACATGGGAAGTGGAACTTTATTTGTTATGTCAGCATCCTGTAGAATATCTCTGCCTGCGTGGGACTCGAGAGGATTCTGTGAGCTCGCAAGCATGGCTGGTGAAATTGAAATGTTGTTGTCATCAAACTTCCCCGAATACATTGGTCCTGAAGCAGAACCATTTTTTACAGACTCGGGATGGCCAACAAAAGTCGGCATACGCCAATGACTATTTCTCTGCATGACATGGTAAAGTTTAGAGTACTTCCTTAGCAGAACAAGATTCTTGATTAAACGAATTATACTATGAATCATATAACATTTGTATCACGGATATGGTTTCGGGGGAATGGCTGTTACACACTTGAAAAATTACCTATGTTGTACCAAATCCTAATATTTCTTATGCTTGCATATTTTCCACAGCTAATCTTATACATACAAAATAAACCCGATCGCCAATTAAAGGGGAATATTTTCTCATTTTTTGTTATAGCTATTGCAGCTGCCGAAGCGAGCAAGATAGTGAATGACAACTCCCAAATAAAATGAAGGAAGAGCTTTGGTTTTTACCCATGGTATCAACTTAGTAGGTTCCCCACTCCAATTCTGATATGAACCCTCGTATTTCTGCACCTTTTCCTGTAAATACTGTACATACTCAATCACCTGCATGGAAAGATTAAGTTTAGTGGAAGACAAGCAAATATCATACAGTAGCACAAGAAGAATATACACTTTACAGAATCAACATTATCTCGATTGCAATAAGCAACTGCATACCTCCAGTAAGAACGATACGGTATCTCTCTTTTGGTCGCTGTGAGGTATGAGATCTCTCAAAATCTGGAATCTGAAACGAGATAGAGATTGTTCAGGGGGCTGTACATCTAATGTAGACAGAGTTATGACACAAATTTAATTCCAATATTCATGATTCACGAACAATAGAACAAATAGACCTTGAAATTGTGATCAAAATAATCTCTCTAACAATTTTGAAACACTTGTGTTCGGAGATTACCTCTCATTAATCTTGCTTCTTCTGCGCTGTTCCGTGACTGAATGCTTCGACCTTATGGCATTAGCCTTATCATCGTTCTTCCCATCTGGTTCCAAGTTCAATTACAGTAAAAAATAGATAAATAACTTAAATGAAAACAACCAATTTCTTGAAAACAAGCTTCCCTGATATCATCATTCTAAGTAGCAGGCACTAAAATCAGAAGATTTCAAATTGATTAAAACAAGATACCTTTGCTGTTTCCGATGCTACTGTTTGCGTTGTAACTAGAAGCAGGTCCCTCTCTTTTAGCAACCAGCTCGTCCTCCTCGTACTCTTCGTCTTCCTGAATGCTTTTCGCCGTTCTCATACTGAGATATTATTCAGATTGGACGGTCCAAACCTCCAATCGTCTGTACCGAGACTTCAACTCCCTGTACAGCTCCTAAAACAGAAGAATCACAGAACCGTACCAATTCGAAGACGCTTCCAAGCACCAAGATCGAAGGATGATGTAATTTGAGGACCAGCAATGAAAAAGAGTAGGAAAGAAAGGGAAAGTAGTGGAACTTGGCTGAGATTTGATGTTAACAAATGAAAGACAAAACAGTCATGGCCGATCAGCAGAGCTGCCGCCGCCTGGAGGAAGTTATCGGTGAACGGAGCTGCCGTTGTGGCGCTTTAAACCGCCGGATTTGCCTGCCGCCGAACACGAGCGAGTTTCAGTGAGATGCATCCGTCGGAAGAATCCCATACAGCTGAGCTCATGCTTTGCTCGTGATTTCTCTCTTTGTAGGCCGATCCATTTTGAGTTCTAATCTGGGCCGGCCCAAATTGATATTCAATAATTTGGGCCGACATTTGGATCCAGGAAGCCCACACTCTCGTATTTAATCCATCCATTCATCAAACAAAATAAAATATTATTTTATTTCAGTGCTTATACTTTAAAATATTTAAAAAAAATTAAATTAAATTAGCCCATACTAACTTGAAGATAATCTTTTATTAAAATTTTTTAAATAATAATAATAATAATTTTTAAGTAAGAAAAGATACCATAAAATATATTTTCAGATTTGCCAGCTGTAATGATCCTATTGGCTAATGTGAGAGTGGGTCCCAAACATGATGCACGTTCATGAGCGTACGTGGCCGCACGTCATAAGACACGTCCCTCACGAACCGGAGGCGTAGCCTCCGGGAAAACTCCCATGTGCGCGTACCCACCGGAATTGGAATGACGTGTCCATCAGTGTCCGTACAGTTCTCATATTTTCTTTTTACTATATTAATAAAAATATTCTACCATTTTTAACTTAAAAAAAAATTAATAATAATTTAAATTAAAAAATAATAATAAATATCCTTAAAAAAATGAAAAATATTATTTATATTAACATTAGAAGATCATGTTACAAGGATGGGCGGCACGTGATCAGAACATGTCGGCATTTTCAATGGAGGGTCGGCCATACTCTGACTCAGCCGATGAAAATATATATATATATATAAAAGTCTTTATTAAAAAATTGGAAAAATGTGAACTTATTTTATTTATATCTAATAAATTTATTAATTAAAATAAAATTGAATATATAAACATATTTGACATATTTTTAAATTAAAAAAAAAAGGTTTACGGTGTAAAATTCAGGGAAAGACAGGGGCAAATCAGTAAAACAATCCACCAAAAAATAAAAATAAAATAAAAAATAAAAAATCTCCCGAATATTAAAATGATTAGTACGTGTTTTCAGCTGATTCATCGAACGGTAAAAAATTCCCGTGCTGCTCGCTGACACCCAACATACTCCAAGCCATTTGCCACTGGGTCCCACTACTGAACTCACCCATTACCATTAGGCCACGTGTCCATCTTTTCCAGCGTCATCAGACGGCCCAGATTCGCGCTCTTCTCCACCGGCTCCATTTTTGCTTGTTCTCTAGCCTTCGAATCACGAAGCACAAATACGAACAGAGAGAAAAGTTCTGGTTCTAAGCTTCCAACCAGAGTTTGTGAATTAACCCTAGCTTTCCGCTTTAGGTTAAAGAGACAATCGCGAAGAAGGCGACTCCATTGATGGAGATACAGCAAGGAATGAGCTTCAACAGCTGAAACGGAGAACGGAGAACGTTGAAGGAACTGTTCTTTGCCTCATTTCGAGGATCTTTATTTTGATTCTTGTTATTATTCCTCTGCAGATTCTCACAGTTGAATGACGCATTCATTGATATGAGCTACGTTATTTGATTTTCGTGCTTCTCCTTTCAGATCTCTAGTTCGAGTGTGAGTTTTCTCCTTCTGATTTCGCTGTGTGTTTGTCTGTTCTTTGATTTGTTTTGTTTTTGTTTCTAATTCGTCGTTGGATTAATCAATGTCGTTTTGGTGGAATTTCACGTCGAGTCTCAGGATTGTGTTTGTGGTAATTTCTCTTAAGATTTTGGGATGGAATATGTTGTGACATGTGTTGATTTTGTATTTGGGGAGCTGGTGGTATGGAGTGAGGAATAATTGTTTCTGCAGCATTGCGTGTGAGATGATACTAGCATTATGGTATTTTTTATTATTTCTTTACGAGTCTTCAGAGACCAATCTGGATTTAGACCGACTTATTGAAATAATTGAGCTGCGAATGGTGCGTTTTCTTTACTCTGCATCCCTTGCATTTAATTCTGAAGTTATTTAGCCTTTTATGAGGACTGGCAGTGGAGTTTCTCAACTACCAGAGTCTCGAGCTGTTGTGAAATTTACTGATCTGTGATATTTGCATTCATTGAGACTAATACAATGTTCAGAAGTTAGGATTTTACTTTCTTTCCCGGAAACAGTAATAAATGTCATTTTCTTTCTTGAAATCGATTGAACCTTTTGTTTTGTTATGATTATTAGTATTTTTTTGCTCCGAGGTTGTAAATATAGGGGCCCTTGCACCGTTCTGGAATTTATACATGATGTGTTCTAGTTGCCATGAATTAACTTCTTGTAATAAATTTGATATTGGGTTTCTTTGGCAGATCTTGGGCTCTTCATATCCTGCTGAATGGTTATGTATTTGAATTCCCTTGGTTTCTTGTGGGCATTCCTTTATTGAGAATCTTGAGTGGGATTTCGTTACTGTGTGGCTGATTAATGATTTTTATGGTACAAGAATTTGTTGTAGCTCATTCAGCATTGGCTATAGATTTGGGCACTTTTCTGGGAGAGAAGGAACTCTCTTCCCTTGCCACCTCTCTTGCCTGCTGCCAACTCATTTGTATTTAATGCATCGTAAATTGGACAGTCCAGTCCAGACGCAAATGGCGGTGGCGGCAGCCTTTACGAGTCCTCTCAGTGGTGGAGAATATGGCGGCAGCAAGAGGATGGAAGGAAGGCAGGCTACAGGAAGGAGAAGGGTCTTTGTGCAAACCGACACTGGTTGTGTCCTGGGGATGGAATTGGATTGGAGTGATAATGCTCATACTGTGAAGAGGAGGTTGCAGCTTGCGCTCAATGTACCCACTGATGAGAGCTCTTTGACATTTGGTGATACGGTGCTCAAGAACGACCTCAGTGGCGTACGAAATGATTCCCCACTTCTTCTTACTCGAAACATTTTGCATAGAAGCTCTTCAACTCCGTGTCTCTCGCCTACTGGAAGGGATATCCAGCAAAGAGATCAGAGTGGCCCTATTGAGATATTGGGGCATTCTGATTGCTTTGTTAGGATAAAACAACTGGTTTGTGAGATTATAAAAGCTACTAAAATCGGTGTAGATCCTATTCCTGTTCATAGTGGACTTGGTGGTGCATACTATTTCAGAAATAACAGAGGTGAGAGCGTTGCGATTGTGAAGCCTACAGATGAAGAACCTTTTGCACCAAACAATCCAAAAGGGTATGTTGGTAAAGCTCTAGGTGAACCTGGGTTAAAACGATCAGTGCGTGTTGGAGAGACTGGATTTCGCGAGGTTGCAGCTTATCTTCTCGACTATAATCACTTTGCTAATGTGCCTGTCACTGCCCTGGTGAGGATTACCCACTCGATCTTCAATGTCAATGATGGAGTAAATGGTAACAAGCCAAGCAAGAACAAGTTGGTTAGCAAGATTGCATCGTTCCAAGAATTCATACCACATGACTTTGATGCCAGTGATTACGGGACTTCCAGCTTCCCAGTTGTGGGTGTTCATCGTATAGGCATTTTAGACATTAGAGTTTTTAACACAGATAGGCATGGTGGAAATCTTTTAGTTAGGAAACTTGATGGTGTTGGGAGGTTTGGTCAAGTGGAACTTATTCCAATTGATCATGGACTCTGCCTGCCTGAAACATTAGAGGATCCATATTTCGAGTGGATTCATTGGCCACAGGCTTCAATCCCATTCTCAGAAGATGAGCTCAAGTATATCAAAGATCTCAATCCATTTAAAGATAGTGAAATGCTCAGGATGGAGCTTCCCATGATCCGTGAGGGTTGTCTCAGAGTTCTGATTCTCTGCACTATCTTCCTCAAGGAAGCTGCTGCATTTGGTCTCTGTCTTGCTGAAATTGGCGAGATGATGACTAGAGAGTTTCACAGCGGAGAGGAGGATCCCAGTGAACTGGAACTCATATGCATCAAGGCTAGGCAGCTGATCGATGAAAGGGAGGTCTTATCTCCCCAGGCTGATGATTTAACTGATGAGGGATTTCAGTTTGATATAGACTGCGATGAAATGGAGTCAGGCTTTACCCAAGAGGTAGAATCCGATGATTTTTTCCCAACAACACCATTTCGTTTCGGGATCGAGGAAGAAAACGGCGAGGAAGACGAGCGAGGGGGCTACCTCGATTTGTTTACTTCCAAAAGGATTCCAACCATTTCAAAGCTTTCAATGTCACTGAAGAATACCAATCTAGGTGAGAAGAATAAGAAACACGCGAAGTACTTTGGAAGAAGACCTGAGAACGGATACATAATGACCAATGCATCATCCTCTGGGCGCCGGAGTGCAAATGAACAGCTTCCAGCCAGTGTAACCTTTGTGAAGCTAGCAGACATGAATGAGGAAGTTTGGTCATTGTTTTTAGAGAAGTTTCAAGAGCTACTTCCCCCGGCATTTGCTAAGCGAAAATCCACCACTCTTGGTCAATGGCAGAGGCAAAGGCTTGGCACTTCTTGCCAATTTTGATATTGAGCAACCAACTTGTTGTCATGACAGAGTTCGATGGCTTTGATGGAGCAAGGATCTTCTGATTTCTCTCCCAGAGATTGCATTTAAAAAAGGGTCAGTACTTAGATTCTACTGTAAATATTGTAGCATCAACTAGTAGATCTAGTTTTAGTATTCTCTTTTCTTATCTTTCTTGAAAATTACATTGTTCTTCTAGCTGCTACCACCTTGTTATATATGTTCTTGGTCTAGCTTTAGATTGATTGAAAATATGTGAAATTTTCAATCTCTTTCTCACTCTTAAGTATTTGTAATTCACACTTATTATGAGATCACGCGTCTGTTGGGGAGGAGAACGAAACATTCTTTATAAGGGTGTGGAAACTTTTTTCTAGCATACGTGTTTTAAAAACCTTGAGAAGACGCCCGAAAAGAAAAATCTAAAGAAGGCAATATCTATTAGCGGTGGACATGAGTTGTTATATCAGGAAGGACAATGGTTATTAGCGGTGGACATGAGTTGTTATATCAGGAAGGACAATAGTTAGGAGAGCAGCCAAAATGGTGGTTGGGAATGATTGGAATGCATCATCCACTGACTTTGTGTAAACATTTCATAGCCATAATTTTGCTGTTTATTATTTGATACAACTTGAAGAATAAGAACAAGAGGGAGAAGACAGTGTGACAAAAAGAAGAGATAAGTTGGAGGAGAGTGACAGATTTCTAGTGAATTAATGGTTATCTGTTAATAATGTAACCAGAAACTAAGCTCTCAAACAGCTCGAATTATTTTTGTTGTTCTTAGTCAAGTTGTATTAGATATTTCTTAGGTTAACAAAATTCATTAATAATTTGATAGGAAGAAAGTCGTGGAAGATTGATCGAACTTGTTTTAAGCTAAAGTTGACATGACTTGTGAGCAGAACGAGAATGAAAAGTTGTAGAAGATTTAATCGAACTTGTTTTGAGCTGAAGTTGACAAGATTTGTGAGGAGAACGAGAATCGGAAGTTGTGGAAGATTAATCGAATCGAACCCGTTTTGAGCTAAAATTGACATGAGTTATGAGTAGAACGAGAATAGAAAGGTTGAAAGAATTAATCGAACTTGTTTTAAGCTAAAGTTGACATGATTTGTGAGTTGAACAAGAATGGAAAGTTGTAGAAGATTTAATCGAACTTGTTTTGAGTTGAAGTTGACATGATTTGTGAGTAGAACGAGAATAGGAAGTTGTGGAAGATTAATCGAACCGAACCCATTTTGAGCTAAAGTTGACATGAGTTATGAGTAGAACGAGAATAGAAAGATGTGGAAGATTAATCGAACCCATCTTGTGCTGAAGTTGACATGATTTATGAGTAGAACGAGAATAAAAAGTTGTGGAAGATTAATCGAACTCGTTTTGAGCTGAAGTTGTGAGTAGAACAAGAATAGAAAGCGGTGAAAGTAACTTATTTTATGTTAAATAAGTGATTAAAAAAATAATATAGGGGTATTTTGGTCAAAATATTTTTTATTAAAAAATTTAAAAAATCTAAATCCAACCGAAACAACCTATCAATTTAGATCGGTGGTTCTAGCTTATTATAAGTATTTGTCACAATAAATTACATCTTCGATCAAATTCATAACGTTATAACCTCGGGATGAAATCTCATAACAAAGGACTTTCAAGACCAGCATTTCATGCACCGATTGTAACAGTCAAAGACCATCACTAACAGATATTGTCCACTTTGACCTGTTACGTATTGTCATTAGCCTCACAGTTTTAAAACACGTCTATCAAGGAGAGGTTTCCACACCCTTGTAAGGTAGAATCTCACATCGAGCAATAGATCCAGATCGAGCGTTTTTTTAATATTACAAAATGTATAAAAACTCATAAATATTAAACAAAAAGTAAAGGAAAATTGGATATATGTTTCATATATATATATATATATATATATATATATATATATATATAACATAAAAACAAAACTCCATTAATGTAAGCCTTCAAGTTCCCATCAATTATGTTTTGGTGGGTGATGCATATGAGTCAAATAATCAGCATTTTCATAAACTAATGAAGAACCATTCCCCAATTTCTTCTTCTTCTTCTTCTTGCCATTTTCACCATTGAAAGAGCTTGAAACAGCCATTTTTGAGCTCTTGCTTCTTTCCAATGGCATACCTTCTTTCACTTCCAATCTTCTTCTTCCTCCAATGTTGTTGCTCACAAGTTCCTAAACAAAAACCGAGCGAGATTATTGGTATACGTGAATCCTCGAGTCAAATTAGGGTAGATATTCACGTACCTTTTCACGTGAAGCAAAACTATCTCGAGCTTGAGCTACGTCTTTGTATTCTAAACCTGAAACGAAATGAAAGAAAACATGGGTATTCATTAAAAGATGTAGAGCTCTTAAACAAAGTTAGATTTCGTCTTCGAGAAGTGAAAACAGGTAATCTAACCCTACGATAAAAGGGTTTATATTGATTTACTTAACAAAACTATCTCGAGTTTGAGCTACATCTTTGCATTCTAAACCTAAAACGAAAAGAAAGAAAACATGGGTATTCATTAAAAGATGTAGAACTCTTAAACAAAGTTAGATTTCATCTTCGAGAAGTGAAAACAGGTAACCTCGCCCTACGATAAAGGATTTATATTGATTACTTAGCAAAACTACCTCGAGTTTGAGCTACGTCTTTGTATTCTAAACCTAAACCGAAAAGAAAGAAAATATGGGTATTCATTAGAAGATATAGAGCTCTTAAACAAAGTCAAATTTCGTTTTCGAGAATGTGAAAATAGGTAACCCTAACCCTACAAGAAAACCCGTTAATAGTCTACTAGTCTATGTAAGGCTATAAAGTGCAACAAAACTAGCATTATATTAACAAATCAATTCAAACGTGAGCTACGAGCATAATTCAATTGATTCGAGTTCACTCTCGACTAAACGGAAGAAAACCCGCTTCTAAATTTATGTATTGAAATGAATGAAGGATAGAGACCTCGATGAAACTTCATGATGGAAAGTGATGTAATTGGAAGAACAACCAGCAAAAAGCAAGCAAACCTAACAAAACCCATCTTTGATTGTTTGAGAACAATGAAAATGGTGGCACAAAAATGGGGTTTTTAGGGTTAAATTTAGGGTTTTTTTAGGGTTTTGTTTAGTGGAGAGGAGTTGTTGGAGGAGACAAAAGGGAGATATTTATAGAAAAGAGTGTGTAAAGTGGGATTGAGTCAAATCTATGGGACTGCTTGTCTCCAACATCCCTCTGTTTTTCATGCTTTGAAATCCCAAAAACATGTTCATTCAATTCATTCTAGGAAGTTTCGAAAACCTAAATCTTTTGTTAGATGTGTATTGGCATCAATTTTGGTGCAAACCCATGTGTCGAACTCGTTTTCTTTGAATATATATATTGGATCGAGCTCGATTGTTGAACGTGCATGTCTATACTACAAGTTCCTTTTGAATTTGTTTGCAATTGTCGTTATTCAAAAGGTTGAAGTGTGAGATCACGCATCGGTTGGAGAACGGAACGATATAGTTCTTATAAGGGTGTGAAAATCTCTCCCTAGTAGACGCGTTTTAAATTGTGAGGCTAATGATGATACGTAACGAGTCAAAATTGACAATACTTGCTAGCGGTGGACTTAGGCTGTTACAAAAGATATCATAGTCAGTCACTAGGTGACATGTTAGCGAGGATGCTGGGTCCCCTCCCTAAAGGGGTGGATTGTGAGATCTCATATCAGTTGGAGATGAGAATAATGAAACGTTTCTTATAAGGGTGTGAAAGTCTTTCCGTAATAGACGCGTTTTAAAATCTTGAAATTAACGACGATACGTAACGGGTCAAAACAGACAATGTCTCCTAATTGTGGGTTTAGGTTATTACACAAAAATCCACGTTGCAACAATAATCTCAAACTTCGATTCTTATTCATAAAATGACACCAGTTAGGGTAATTCTCGTGAGCCTTGATGTCACTTTATAAATTTCGATCTTGATTTATAAAATGTTATCAATCGTCCAAATTATTTCTTCTACTTTAGTATGAGACGTGAACGATAATGTAAGCTAACCGAGCTAGGGTTCATGTGTGCTCACAATGATACCTTCCTCTATAAACAAACCAAACATGAATGTCCAACTTTGTTAGAGAAGACGATAGGTATGCTATCAAATACGAGAAGATTAAAGCTAACCGAGCTAGGATTCATGTGTGCTCAACGATGATACCTAACTCTATAGACAAAACAAATATGAATGTCCACCTTTATTAGAGCAACCCATAGGTATGCTATCAGATACGAGAAGATTATCGATATCGATGAACTTTGATATTATTTTTTTATAATTAAAAGTGCCATCGTAGAAAGGAAGGTGTGAGTTGTTGTTGTGCGCTTGTCTAACGTTGTGGGATGAACGAGGTCAGCTTTTTTCATGGATCCAAACAAACAAGGGTGGACTTCTAAGCTATGTTTTCAACGCCCTCTCTCTTTATTTATTTTATTTTTATTTATTTATTTATTTATTTTCTCAATGCCAAAAAGTTTTATTTTATTTATTTATTCATTTCTTTCTTGGTATATGTACTATTATATATATATAAAAGAAGTTTAGATCTTTCTCTTTTCAATGAAGTCTTGTTTCCCGGGCCAAACTCCACGTGTCGAGATATATGTTTGTGTCTTAAAGTATAGAATCGGTCAGCTTACAGCCTTCATATAGTTTCTATACTGAATATCAACTTGTTATCTCGTTGTCTCGTGTAAAGAAGACGTGTCATGTGAACACGTAGAAACATAGAAATCTTTTGCCTCGAGTCAAGTAATAGGTCATGCATGAAGAAGTAGTGGGTCTTTCACTCTCTTCCTAGTGAATCGAGGAGCTAGGTCAAGTAATAGGCCATGAACGAAGAAGTAGTGGGTCTTTCACTCTCTTCCCAATGAATCGAGGAGCTGGGTCAAGTAATAGGCCATGAGCGAAGAAGTAGTGGGTCTTTCACTCTCTTCAGTGAATCGAGGAGCTGGGTCAAGTAATAGGCTATGAACGAAGAAGTAATGGGTCATTCACTCTCTTTCCAGTGAATCGAGGAACTGGGTCAAGGACTCCTCGTTAGATCTCCTTGCCTCTAACTTGCTTTCAAAGAATGAGCTAACAAAATTCTTGAATGGGCATAACGATCATTACCTACTGGTAAGTCGGACCTAATCGGGCCATGAATACCATAAAAGATCTCAACTTCCTATGACCCTTTAATGAAAACCCTAGTTGCTCGAACCCTGTAAACCTAAAACTCCCCCAAACATCTCTATGAATAGACTTTGACGAGTGAATGCCCGTAATCTGCTCAATATAATATTGTATACGAAAGAAAAGGGGAAGGGGAGGCCCCAAGACATGATTTGGAATGATTTACTTTTATAATGAGAGAGATGTTTGGTGCATATTGAGAGAAAAAAGGGAAGTTTTCTCCCTAAAATACCAACATTTGAATGTGGCACCAAGCATCACCAATCACCTTTTCCCCAAAAAGCTAGGGTTCATAGGATTGTTCATTGATGTCCCATTCATTTTCCTTTTAAAAAGAGCTATGAATTCATGAACTAAGCTACAAAATAATGAAGTCTAGTGTATAGAAGACAACCAAATTAGTAGCTCGAATTTGAGATCGTGCTTAGCACACAAACGAGCGAAAAGTTAGGAAGATCGGGCAAAAGGGTCGGAATATTCTATGAAATTGTCTCCATATTTGAGAAATTCAAGGAAATTTGATCATTAGGGTTCGGCTCGTACCCTAATTTTGTTGCTCGAACATGCATACATTGAGATAAATATAACCAGTAAATAAGTAAACTCGTAGGTGGAAATAGTACGTGAAGCCTCACATCAGTTGGAGAAGGAAACGAAGCATTCCTTATACGGGTGTGGACACCTCTTCCTTACAGATGCGTTTTAAAACCATAAAGCTAACGGCGATATGTAACGGGTCAAAGCGGACAATATCTGTTGGTGCTTACATAGTAGAGTTCTCGCCAAATATTCTTTAGCTCTGCAACTTCCACTCGATACAAACCGTTCTTATTCTCTGATGGAGAATAGAGGCTAAAGCAGTATAACGTATAGAGAACTGTAATCTATAAATCCCAGTATTTTCTATAATCTTCTAGAATCAACGAGCTGGTTTTATTTGGCAATCACTCAACTATATAATAAAATTTTAACCTATGATTAAGATCATATAATACGACAATTATGAATAAATTCAATCATATTAATGGTAGATTAATCTTCCTTAAATCGGTGGAGTGAAATCCCAACATCTGATATAATTCCTTAAACGACAAAACCCCAACTTAATGTTCTTGAGGAGGGCCCCTCAAAAAAAAAAAAAAAAAACATATTCTTTCTTTGATCTGTTCATCCATTTCCCCGCCGCTAATCACTCCCCTCTGCTTTAAAAACACTCTCATCCGACATAAATTCCCTCCCTCCCTTTTCCTTAAAAACTCCAAATATTTTCTCGGGAACCAAACAGAAAATCCCACCAACATTTCAACTTCATCATGCAACAACAATTCTAGCATCAAAATTTTTAAAAACCTTCAATCTTTCACCAATGGGGTCTGCAACTTCCTCGATGGCCGCCAAGTTCGCGTTCTACCCGCCCGACCCACCGTCATACAGGTTACTAACATTCGAACTCAAAATCTCGTGCTCTAATATCATGTTAAATTCTCATTTTTTTTACATTTTAAGTTGACGGGTTATGATGAATTTTGGTTTATGTTATTTTTAGCGTGTATTCTGACGAGGTCGGCAAATTGAGAATCTCGACCGTGGAGGAGAGAGAAAATGTGGATGTTTTGAGGACGAGGACTAGGAGAGGGAACGAGATTGTGGCTATGTATGTGAAGGCTTCTTGTTCTTCCTTCACAGTGCTTTATTCCCATGGAAATGCTGCAGATCTTGGCCAGATTCACCATCTTCTCGTTCAACTTAGTTTCCATTTGGGTGTCAACATCATGGGGTTAGTCATTTTTACTCGTTCATCTCGTGTCGTTTGTTGTGTGTGATATAGTTATCCACTAAATTTTCGATCCGTTACATAATTCGTTCTTCTTTTAATTTCACAAACCGATTCATTGCATGTACGAGAATGAATTGAATCGATTATTGATACGATGCTTCAAATTACGTCGAGAATCGAGAGCGGTTGATTTTGGTTAGATTCAAATTAATGCAGCAAATCCATTTAATTTATTCGATTATTATCCTAATAAATTTTATTATCAATTTAAAAATAGTTAAATAAATAAAATATAAATTAAAATTTTTAATTTTTAATTTTATTATCACTTTTAATTTTTTATTAATATAAAATTTTTAATTTTATTATTATTATTATTATTATTTTGTGCAGATATGATTATTCTGGCTATGGACAGTCTTCTGGAAAGGTATATTTTATATATATATACAATTTTGAAATTTTCAATTTTCTATTTATTTTGAATTATTTATGGAGTCATATCCAATTTTAAGTCATTTTTCAAGAAAATAAAAAATTATTTTTTTTTATATATATAAAATTTTGAACTTTCAATTTCAAGAAAATTTAATAAATAATTAGTTAGAGTCTTTTTTTTGTCATTTATTATTATAAATTATTATTTGGAAAAAAATGAATATTTTTAATAAATAGTTATTTAGAGTTTTATTATTATTATTATTTTTTAAATAAATATTATGAAAAATTCTTAAAAAAGAAATTAGTAAAAGGCTTAAGATTGTGGGTTAGGCAAGTGAACAAGACACATACGCCGACATAGAAGCAGCCTACAAATGCTTGCAAGAAACATACGGCGTTAAAGAAGACCAAACAATTCTGTACGGCCAGTCTGTCGGCAGTGGGCCCACACTGGAGTTAGCCACGCGGCTGCCGGCGGTGAGGGCCGTCGTCCTCCACAGCCCAATTCTCTCCGGCCTCCGTGTTCTCTATCCTCCTCTCAAGAAGACTTTCTGGTTCGACATTTACAAGGTTTCCCCTTTTTTGCTTATATACCCTCCCTTTTCTTCTTATTTGCATTTTTGTCCTCTTCTAAAAATATTTCAAAGATATCCCTAAAATTTTTTAAATTACCTTTAAATTTTTTTAATAATTTCAAAAAATTACCCTAGTAAAAACTTTTTAATTTTTTTTTTATAAACTTTTAAAAATTTATGAGTATTTTTTTAATATAATATTACCTATAAATGTATTTTTAAATTTTTAAAAAAATTTAAGGGTATTTTTTTTTAATTTTTTAAAATTTTATTTTAAAAATAATATATTACCCGTTTACATCTAAAACTAATGGTAAATAAAATTTTTAAACTATTTAACGATATTATTGAAACTTTGGAAAGTTTAAGGATGTTTTTTAAACAAAGTGTCGAGTTCATAGATATTTTTATTCTTGCAGAACATCGACAAGATTCCGCTTCTTGATTGTCCAGTTTTGGTGATTCATGTAAGTTTTTTTGGTCTTTTTTTTTTGTAAGATTTAGGGTTTACGGTTTACGGTTTATTAGTAATGGAAGTTTCTTCAGGGAACCGAAGATAAAGTTGTGGATTGTTCCCATGGAAAGCAGTTGTGGGAGCTTTGCAAAGACAAGTACGAACCCTTATGGCTCAAAGGAGGCAGTCATTGTGACTTAGAACTTTACCCACAATACTTAAATCACCTTCGCAAGTTCATATCCGCCATACAAACACTACGTCCAATCAACAAGGTTGACGAACATGATCATAAACCACCACCGACCACCGATCAAAAGGACAAATCTCGAGCTACCCATAAGTCGAGAAACAGCGTAGATCGGTTGCTAAAGGCAAAGAACAACGTAGATCCATCGGAAAGACCACGGAATAGCTTTGACCGGTAAGTCAAACTCAAACAGCTTACTAACTACTAGAAAAAGTAGAAATATGTTAACGATTGTGATGTGATTTAACAGCTTGGGAGATATAGTGCGGTCTGTTGGGTTGTGCAACGTCGACTGTTTGAAGCACGAGGTAGCCGAAGCTTGATATCGAAAAATGTAAATGGCTATCTTCGTTGGATTTAATGGTTTAATTGTTCTTATCGAATTATATGTCGTCCATTTTTAGTTGATATCGTTATATCAATATATTTGAGTATAATAATAAACTAAATAATGACGTGATTGAATAAAAATGGTCGTATGGTGAAAAACATTTCTATAGGAGAACACCGTAAAAATAAATTATAAAATATTTTTGTTTCCTTCAAATTTAGATTTAATATAATTTTGACGACTTTTATGACGTATTGAAATGAGTTGTTCAAAGAGATAACCTTTAAAAATTTATAATAACGTAATTTTTTAAAAAATAAATATTAAATTTTAATCTTGATGAGAATTTTATTAAATAAATTAGTATTTAATACGATAGAAACTAAATATTAATTTTTTAGAAATTATATTAAAATTTTAAGTTTTTGACAAAATAAATATTTTTATTAACTTAGCTAACAAACGGCAGCCGCCCTAAGTAAGGATTATGAACAGATTAAAGTGTAATTACAGACAAAATTAAAATGTCCTAATTTTTAGGTGAGTAAAATACACAAAATGAACAGATTCAACCAGATTTTGTTTAATAAACAAAAGGGTTCAACAAGAATTTGTTAAAGAACCCAAAAGATTCAACGAGGCGACTGTCCTGACGGAAGCACAAGACCCACTTTTCCAGATCTCTCAAGTTGTTTTCATTTGTTCTTCCCCGACTCGCTGATGTTCAAGGTTTGACCTCTTTTGATTTGAAAATCCTTCATGATTTTCATAGTTTTTGATTCCCTTGCTTTGAATTTCGATCGATACCGCTACATCTACCTGTTCGTGGCTCTGTTCTTGTGTTTTTGATCTTTGATTGTTTGTGAAGCTCTATGATCGTGAGTTTTTCTGGGTTTATGATGGATTTTGTAGTTTTGAGGCGTATCCATTTCATGATTTTACTGGATTCTGAAGTCAATGCTTAATGGTTTTGTTTTCGATCTCACACAATTGTTCATGGAGAGTTTAATCTGATTCTGAGATCTGTTTTGATAGTTCATGTGTTGTTTGTGCATTCTGGGTTTGATGGCGAAAGTTGTTCATGAAATATGATGTTAGATCTTTGAAAATTATGGAGATGCTCTGAATTTTGAAGTAGTGTTTGTTATGTTCTTGATTTTTTTTTTTGTCCTGTTTTTCTTCTTTGTTCTTCATTCCAGCTTCTCTCATTGCACCCTTTTAGTTTTTGACTTGGATCGGATTATAACGAACTTTTGGGTAATTTGTACGAAAATCTTTATGATACATTCAATATTGTTGCATCTGTTCTTTCTTCTCGTCCTGTTTAGAGTTTGCCTCGTTTAAAACAACAAGTTTGCTTGAGAATTGAGAGTTGTATCTGTGAGATCCTACATCGGTTGGGTAGGAGAACGAAACATTCTTTAGAAGGGTGTGGAAACTTCTCACACGTTATAAAAACTTTGAGGGGAAGCTTGAAAGGAAAAGCCCAAAGAGGACAATATCTGCTAGTGGTGGGCTTGGGCGGTTACAAATTGTATAAAACATTGAACGATGTGTTAGTGAGGAGGCTGAGCCTTGAAAGAGGGTGGACGCGAGCAGTGTGTCAATAAGGACGCTGGGCCTCGAAAGGGGGTGGATTGTGAGATCCCACACCGGTTGAGAAGGAGAACGAAACATTCTTTATAAGGGTGTGGAAACCTCTCCCTAGCAGACGCGTTTTAAAAGCTTCGAGGGGAAGCTTTAAAGGGAAAGCCCTAAGAGGACAAGATCTAGCCGTGGGTTTGGGCCATTACAAATGGTATTAGAGCTAGACATGAGGAGATGTATCAGTGAGGAGCCTGAGTCCTGAAGGAGGGTGGACATGAGGTGGTGTGCCAGCAAGGACGTTGGGCCCTTAAGGAGGTGGATTGTGAGATCCCACATCGGTTGGGGAGGAGGAACGAAACATTCCTTATAAGGGTGTGGAAACCTCTCTTTAGCAGACAAGTTTTAAAAACTTTGAGGGGAAGCTTTAAAGGGAAAGCCCTAAGAGGACAATATCTGCTAGCAGTGGGCTTGGGCCATTACAAATGTTATTAGAGCTAGACACGAGGAGATGTGTCAGCGAGGAGCCTGGGTCCCGAAGGAGGGTGGACATGAGGCGGTGTGCCAGCAAGGACCCTGGGCCCCGAAGGGGGTGGATTGTGAGATCTCACATCAGTTGGGGAGGAGAACGAAACATTCTTTATAAGGATATGAAAACCTATTCTTAGCAAATGCGTTTTAAAAACTTTGAGGGGAAACCCGAAAAGGAAAGCCTAGAGAGAACAATATCTACTAGGGTGAGCTTGAGCTGTTACAATATCACTTCACCGTGGCTAGGAGAGTTTTAATATGTAATCCTTCCGCATAGATCCTACGATAGCTAGTATTCCTTAACCAAAATTGTACCTAAGAGGTTGATTTTTCCATCTATTATCATGTTCTTTCTTTCTTAGATATGATATAATTAAACTCTCTTCTTCATTCTGTTTGTTGGCAGTGAAATAAACGTCGCGGGAATCGAACGCCTCTCAAGTTATACACTGTAAAAGTCGTTCGTCGTACTGCTACGACTTGTGTATCCAAAAGGCAAACAGAAAATTTTCAGGATAATTCAGAAAACCTATCCTATAATGAACTTTGAAAGTCCTTGATTTGGATCCCACAAATAGCTACTATGATAGGGAGGAAGAACACAGGACAGGCTTCTCCACTGTTTTTGATTCTCTTGGCTCTTGCTTTCTTCTTTGTTACTTATAATTTGGTGATAGCTATTATCCGGTATGGATCCACGGGAAGGGGAGTTGGACCTAACTCGTACAATCGGTTATCGATCGACCCCATCATTGAAATGCCAGAGAATGTGAAAAAACAGAAGACAAAGTTGCCTTACCATGTTGCTTTGACAGCGACCGATGCTCCGTACAGCCAATGGCAATGTCGAATTATGTATTACTGGTACAAGAAGATGAAAGACTTGCCTGACTCCGAGATGGGAGGGTTCACTCGTGTTTTGCACTCAGGAAAACCCGATAACCTTATGGATGAGATTCCTACTATGGTGGTGGATCCTCTTCCTGATGGTGTCGACCGGGTGAGGATCTGATCACGCTTTCTTCTTTGCATTCATTTAACTCACTGATAGCTACTTCGAATGCACTCGTTTCTTCTTTCAAATGAGTTGGATTCGTTTCGTTTTTCATAAAACTTGTCTGTTCTGTTCTCAGGGTTACATTGTTTTGAACAGACCATGGGCCTTTGTGCAGTGGCTGGAAAAGGCTACAATAGAGGAAGAGTGAGAATTTTATGTAAAATCATTAAAGAATAGAACCTCTCATAAACATTACTATTAGAATTCTTGAGCTTCTAATTCTCTTTGATTTTGTTTATGTTACAGATATATATTAATGGCAGAACCAGATCATATATTCGTTAATCCGCTTCCTAATTTATCCAACGAAGGTTATCCAGCTGCGTTTCCGTTTTTCTACATCAAACCCGATCAAAACGAAAAGGTT
Source organism: Cucurbita moschata (assembly GCF_002738365.1). Taxonomy (NCBI): domain Eukaryota; kingdom Viridiplantae; phylum Streptophyta; class Magnoliopsida; order Cucurbitales; family Cucurbitaceae; genus Cucurbita; species Cucurbita moschata. Next base: position 535,715 of record NW_019268532.1, read on the forward strand.
TTGAGAAAGTTCTTCCCTGAGGAATATGGCCCCGTAACCAATATCGACCCGATCGGAAACTCCCCCGTGATTATCAGGAAGGTGATTGGGAGATTAACACCTTTTAGCATGACATTTTCTTTTCCCTGTTGCCATTCTTGCAAAGTTATTTCTTTTTACTGACTCGACGTTTATTGTTCGATGTGCTATATCGGTTTTGTTTATCAGGATTTGCTGGAAAAGATTGCTCCTACATGGATGAATGTTTCATTGAAGATGAAAGAGGATCCCGAGGCGGATAAAGTTTTCGGATGGGTGCTAGAAATGTAAGCTTTCAGAAACGATAAACCTTTTGTATTCTATATTATACCAAATTGTGAGATCGAGAGGGGAACGAAGCATTCCTTATAAGGGTGTGGAAACCTCTCCCTAGTAGACGTGTTTTAAAATCGTGAGGCTGACGGTGATATGTAACGGGTCAAAGCGGACAATATCTAGCAGTGGGCTTGGACTGTTACAAATGGTATCAGAGCCATACACCGAGTAGTGTTCCAGCGAGAACGCTAGGCTCCAAGGGGGGTGGATTGTGAGATCTCATGTCGATTGGAGAGGGAATGAAGCATTCCTTATAAGGACGTGGAAACCTCTCCCTAGTAGATGTGTTTTAAAACCGTGAGGCGGATGATGATACGTAACGAGCTAAAGCGGACAATATCTGCTAGCGGTGGGTTGGCTGTTACAAATGGTATCAGAGCCAGACACTGAGCAGTGTGCAGCTAGGACACTGGGCCCCAAGGGGGGTGGATTATGAGATCCCACGTCGGTTGGAGAAGGGAAAGAAGCATTCCTTATAAGAGTGTGAAAACCTCTTCCTAGTAGACGCGTTTTAAAACTGTAAGGATGACGGCGATATGTAACGGGTCAAAGCGGATAATATCGGCTAGAAGTGGGTTTTTGCTGATACACAAATTTTAAAATCCGTAGTGAAAATGCTGTCTTCTAAAGCTCCCTTTTTCCCCGAAGGTATGCTTATGCAGTTGCTTCGGCTTTGCACGGCGTGCAGCACGTTCTTCGGAAAGATTTTATGTTGCAGGTAAGACATCCATTGACTCTAACTGGTGAGCCATATTGAAACCAATCTTGAGATGTTCCTTCTTTTTCTTTTTCTAACTGGTCAGCCACCATGGGACTTGGAGATTGGTAAAAAGTTCATTATACATTATACTTACGGATGTGACTACAACTTAAAGGTGAAGTTTCTTTGCCTTTGTTCCTTTCTTTTCTATAATCTTGGCTCTTATAATGAACTCACTTTCCTGATAATCATTAGGGCGAATTGACTTATGGTAAAATTGGTGAATGGCGATTCGACAAGAGGTCGCATTTACGTGGACCTCCTCCGAGAAACATTTCTTTACCCCCTCCTAGAGTTCCTGAAAGTGTGGTACGTTTCTAGAAACCCATTCTCCTTGTCTTCACCTATTGCTGCATATTTTTCGGTTGGAGAAGAGAACAAAACATTTCTTACAAGGGTGGACGCGGTTTAAAAACCTTGAGAAGAAGCCCTTGAAGGGAAAGTCCAAAGAGGACAATATTTGCTAACGGTGGGCTTGGGTTGTTACAAAATGATACCAGAGCAAGACATTAGGGCGGTGTGTCAGCGAGGATGCTGGCCCCCAACGGGGGTGGATTGTGCGATTCCACACCAGTTGGAGAGGGGAATGAAACATTTCTTATAATAGTGTGGAAATCTCTTTTTAATAGACGCGTTTTAAAAACTGAGGGGAAGTTCTTGAAAGGAAAGTCCAAAGAGGACAATATCTGCTAACGGCGGGTTTAAGCTATTACAAAATAATATCAAAGCCAAACATCAGGCGGTGTGCCAGCAAGGACGCTGGCCCCCAAGAGGGGTGGATTGTGAGATCTCACATCAGTTGGAGAGCGGAACAAAGCATTCCTTAAGGGTATGGAAACCTCTCTGTAGCCGGTGCGTTTTAAAAACTTTGAGGGAAAGCCCTTAAAGGAAAAATCCAAAGAGAACAGTATCAGCTAACGGTGGACTTGGACTGTTATAGAAAACCATGTCGAGGATGATTTAGTTTACTGTTTGGTCGTATTCCTACAGACTAGGGAAGTGCATAAAACTCGGAAACCGTACCGAACCATGCATAGTCGTAACATATTTGAAATAGCGAAAATTGCTCTTATGAAAAGTGATTTGTGGCCTCTCTGTTGGCAGGTAACCCTAGTAAAGATGGTGAATGAAGCAACCGCTAACATTCCAAATTGGGACACAACATAGATATATAAGAGATACAAGGTGCCCAAGCTTTTGGGGATATTCCTATAGATGTTTAATGTTTAAGGCCATGATATTGTTATAGAAACCAATCAAATACCCTTGTTTTGATTCTTCGAGGAAATTGCACAAACGACCTTGAACTATGAACTTTATTACAATCATACCCTTGAACGTTTCATTTGAGCATTCAGCCCCTCGTGTTTTGTCAAGTGTTGCAATTAGTCTCTTCTCTTTGATGTTATTAGTTTATCGTTTAATTGAGTTTCATATGTGCTCGTTGAGCTTATTACTAACATATCGGGACAAAAAAAAAATTACTGAGGGCTAATTGCAACGTTTAAAAAGTATAAGGACCTATTAGTAATTTTGACCATTTTTTTAACCAAAAGGAAAGGGCAAGTCCAATTAATGGGGGCTAAGTGGAATATTTCCTTTTTGGGGGGCCAAATCTATATTTGGGGCAAGTTGGAAATTGAAAAAGTCAACCAAACCAAGTTGACTTAGTCAACTTTGTGTTGGCAAGTTTGATTTATATAATGAAATTTAAAATATTTTTGTCCACTACTTTTTAAGACAGTAAAAAATATTTGTAATTATTAGATAATAAAATAATAAAACCATGAGTCTGATAACTATATGTAACAGGCAAAAATAAACAAAAATAAACAATATTTATTTTGACCCACTAGGGACTTCTTCGTCTTACGACTTCTCAACTGTACTCCCTGTAATAACGCAAGTCCACCACTAGTAAATATTGTCCGTTTTAACTCATTACGTATTGTCATCAGCCCCACGATTTTAAAACGTGTACGTTAGAGAGAGGTTTCTACACCCTTATAAAAAATGCTTCGTGTCTCTCTCTAATCCATGTGGAATCTCACACTCGTTCACTCAACGAGCTCTCTCCCACGTGTAGCTTCTTTTCTTTTGTTGGGTGAGTGAGATGGCTTTAATTAAGTATGAAATATTTGACTATTGATGAGTTCACACTTGAAATCCTTTTTCCAATTTTTTGACATTTTAAAATTCCATCCCCATTGCCCTACAACACCCTTTATTTTAATCTCTAATATTTAAATATTTAAATAGTGGTTTTTTTTTAAAATATTAAATTATTTATTATTATTATATGTCAATATTAAGAAGATAAAAGAGGATAATATTTCATGTTACTCGTATATAAATAATAACTTAATGAAAAATATATAATAATTCCACTAATTAAATGCTGACCTTTAATTAATAATTTTTTTTAATTAAACAAATTACTTTTATTTATTTATAAATAAATAAATAGAAAGTTTGAACGCACAATGTTTTAAAAAGATTCCAAGTTGGAAACAACAATTTCGTCTGCTGGAAATTTATGGACCCCACTGCCCCTCCGCCGCCACATACGTTGCGTCTACACGTTGAGGTTATTTTCGTCATTTCAGTTCTTCTCACCAAACCCTCGGTTTTCTTCGTCGTCTTCTTCTTCTTCCTTCTATCCAATTCAATTCCGTTCAAATTTCCTACAAAAACCTAAATTCCTCTGCAAATCCAGATTTCTTCTCACTCAAATTCTTGATTATCGTTTCGATTCGACTCCATTGCAGTTGTTGAAGATGGAGGTGAAGCGCCGTACGGCTTCCACTTTGGTCTCTCGTCTTAGCTCCGTCTCCGAGCAAATCCGGTGCGATTCCCTGTCGGAGCTCCGATTGATGACGAAGAACGACGCTGAGAGCCGATCGCTTATCGCTGAAACTGGTGCTATTCCTTATTTGGCTGAGACTCTGTATTCCTCCTCTCACGCTGCCCAAGAAGACGCCGCTGCTACGCTTCTGAATCTCTCAATTTCCTCCCGTGAAGCTTTGATGTCCACACATGGCCTCCTCGACGCGATTTCTCATGTGCTTGGCCATCATAATTCCTCTTCTTCTGCCGCCGCCGTCCAGTCCTGTGCTGCGACTCTTCATAGTCTTCTCGTTGTGGATGAGTACCGCCCGATTATTGGTTCAAAGCGTGATATAATATATTCGCTTGTTGATATTCTCAAATTTAGGAAATCTCCTCAGAGATCGATTAAGGATGCTCTGAAAGCGTTGTTTGGGATTGCGCTGTGTCAGCCGAATCGGTCCACTATGGTCGATCTCGGAGTGATTCCTCCGTTATTCTCTTTGGTTGTGGTCGGCAGTCACGCCGGGATTGTCGAGGATGCGTCGGCGGTGGTCGCGCAGGTAGCGGGATGTGAAGATAGCGAATTAGCATTTCGTAAGGTTTCCGGATTGGGAGTTTTGGTGGATTTGTTGGATTCAGGAACTGGTTCAAGTCAGAGGACAAAGGAGAACGCGGTATCGGCGTTGTTGAATTTAGCGAGGTGGGGAGGAGAGAGGGCGGAGGAGGACATCAAGGATTTGGGATCTGGAATCTTGAGTGAAATTGGAGATGTGGCCATGAACGGCAGTGAGAAGGGGAAAGCCAAGGCGGTGGAATTGTTGAAGCTAATTGCAAGCGGCGACATCGACGGTAACGTATTCGAGGATTTGCAGTTGGATCGTTTGATAAATTCATGCTCTGAATAGGCTTCTGCTCCATCTTCCTTCTCTCTTTGATTGATTGATTGATTACTCTCCACCATATTCATGTGTGATCGGATTAATTCTTTTTCCCTCGTTCGAACAAATTCCATGTACAAATTCAACATGAATGTATCTGTAGATTATAGTTCAGTATCAAAATTCTACACTTTCCACCTAGAATTCAACAAATTTTCATGTGACTCGCATGATCTTGTGGCTGATCTTTGGTATGTAATCTCTGTTCCACCTAGAATTCAACAAATTTTCATGTGACTCGCATGATCTTGTGGCTGATCTTTGGTATGTAATCTCTGTTCCACCTAGAATTTATGTCTGAAGTCGAGTTGGTATTTAATGGTGAATGTGAATGGATAGAGTTTGAAGCACCATTATGAGGATATGATTCTGTACCTATCTGCTGTTTTGGTTCATTCCATTTCTGGGTTGCTTTCCTTCTTTGTGCTTGTCCTTTTCCTCCTTGTTCTTATCCTATTACCAATCTTTTATCCACTCCATTTTTATAGTGATTTTTATTGCTAACCCAAATCCATGTTCTTCACTTAGCTCACCAAACTCCCACGTCATTCTTCTCCCATTACTTTAGAATGATGAAACCCTTATTGGTATGATGGATGGATGGATGGATGAATAGTAACATTTCATTTGAGTTTTCCTCTTGAATCTGAAAAAGATAGTGAAAAGAGTGTAAAATGTTTTGTATTGCAGATGAACGATGCTAAACAATAGGGCAGAGTTATCGTAGAAAATGTTAGAAACCACGATTGGGATAGTTCAACTTCTTTTTGGCGGTACAAAATGTTAGAAACTCTACTTTGCGCTTAAACTCTCATGGCTTTGCTTTTGGTTTTCCTAAAATGACTCGTACAAACGGAGATGTATTCAACCCCGTAATTACGATGTATTCAACCTTAATTAGTCAATGTGGGACTCCTCTCTCAACAATCCTCCCCTCGAACAAAGCATACCATAGAGCCTCCCCTGAGGCCTATAGAGCCCTCGAATAGCCTCTCTTTAATCAAGGCTCGACTCCTTCTCTAGAGCCCTCGAATAAAGGACACTTGAGTCACTTTTGACTACACCTTCGAGGCTCATAACTTCTTTGTTCGACATCTTAGGATTCTATCGACATGACTAAGTTAATAGCATAACTCTGATATCATGTTAGAAACTACAGTTTTCCACAATTGTATGATATGGTACATTCTGAGCATGAGCTCTCGTGACTTTGTTTTTGGTTTCCTCCAAATGTCTCGTATTAATGGAGATGTATTCCTTTATCTATAAACCCATAATCAACCCTTTAATTAGTCGATATGGGACTCCTCTCCCAACAATCCTCAGCATTATAAACCCATGATCAACTCATTAATTAGCCGATGTGTAACTCCTCCTCAACAATCCTCGTGATCGTTCTTTGTGAGTTCACTCTTTGCCTTTTGATTTTGGTGACTTTACATTGTACAAACTTGTGATATGCTTAAAAAGAAGTGCTTTCTTCGACAGTAGATGATGGCAAGTCTCTCGAGCATGAGGGCCCACAGTTCATCATGGGCAAAAGAACAGAAGGTAAACTTTGGTTAAGTTTCATTTTTTACTTAAATTTATGACCTTTTACTACAAAAGTAATAATACTTTAATGATTAACTTGAATTTAAATGGGTAGATGATGTGATATTTTGATAAATAAACTTTTTTTTAATTTTTTTTATTTACTATCGAAATTTTAGATGATTTATTTTAGTCTTCCAAGTTTTGCATAAAAAAGTATTTTAATATTTATCTTTAATTATTTATTAACTATATAACTAATATTTAAATTTATTTGGAAAAAAAATTGTGCGAAATTAAAATCAATAGTTTGAGAAAGTTTAAATATCAAAATTAAATCAACCTAAAAAGTTTATCAATTAAAATGAAATTTAGATTAAATTTTTAAAAAAAAATTATAGCAAATTTTTCGTTTTTGCAAACATTTTGAACTTTTTTAGAACACATCCACACAATTCTTATAACTTTTTTTAAAATTGAATTATTCATTTTAATTTTTTTTCGCAAAAAATGAATATTATACACGTTATGTTTGATTTTTTTTTAGTTTTAAATTTGAAAATTAAGCTTATTTCTTTATTTTATTATCAATTTTTTGAAATTCAGGCTAAGTTTTGAAAATTAAAAATCGAATTTTAGTAAGAATATAAATGTTTTTATTAAATTGATAATAAAATAAATGATTATCAATATTACAAATTTGGATAAAAATTAAGTTCTTAATCATGAAGACTAAGTTAAGTTTTTCTTTTTAATCTTTTTAATTAAGCGTATAAATGGTGTGATTAAAAGGACCAAAAATGAAAAACTTTGAAAGCCCTCGCAAATCAAACGGATATGGCTGATAAGAGAAAGAAGTTGGAAGCGTAATTCGAGGCAATTCGACCTGGCTGGAGCAGTCACCAAACCATATCCATTGCGAAAACGAAGGATTTCCCTCCACTGCAACAGTTGAACCTCTCCCCCTTCGTCAATGGCGCTTTTACAGCCCCCCAAAACCCTTCAAATCACCGCCAATCTCTTCCCCATCTCTAATTTCAGCTCCATTCGACCTTCCATTTCAATTCCTTTCTCCTCCTCCTCCAAAACCCTTCAACAAAATGCTCTTCTTTCATCATCCACCACCACTCCCAGAAGGATTCTGTGCAAACCCCCCAAGGGAAAGTACATCCACGACGATTATCTTGTGGTAAACTTGTGTTTTCTTTGATTTTGTTTGTGGGTTTGTTGCCAATTGTTTGCTTCTTTTCGCTATTGGTTCGGTTAATCATTTATGAGGTGCTTGTTTTGGTGTTGGGTTTGTAGAAGAAGATGACGGCTGAGGAAGTGCAGGAGCTGGTGAAGGGGAAAAGAAATGTGCCGCTTATAATCGATTTCTATGCTACATGGTGTGGACCCTGCATTCTAATGGCTCAAGAACTTGAAATGGTATGTAGCAATTTGATATGAACTCACATTTATATGGCGTTTCTTTGCTGTACATGTGCCTAAATGCTTCATTTTCAAATATGGCGTTTCTTTGCTGTACATGTGCCTAAATGCTTCATTTTCAAATATGGCGTTTCTTTGCTGTACATGTGCCTAAATGCTTCATTTTCAAATATGGCGTTCAAAGAACGTATGTTATTATCCATTGGCTTAAGTTTTTGTAGTTTGTAGCTACATGGTATTAGATAGCAGTCCTTGTGTTAAAACCTCGCTAATAAGTTGCTGTGTCCCATGCTAGTTTTCAAATCCATAAGTGAACCTTTTTGTAACCGCTCAAGCCCACTACTATCTGGTATTGTCCTCTTTAGTTTTTCCTTTCGGAATTCCCCTTAAAGTTTTTAAAATGCGTCTACTAGGGAGAGGTTTCCATACCCTTATAAAGAATGTTTCGTTTCCCTCTTCAACTGATTTGGGGTCTCACAATCCACCCCCTTGAGGGCCAAGCGTCCTCGTTGGCACTCGTTCCCCTCTCCAATCGACGTGGGATCTCACACTACCAGTTTAAACATCTTGGTTTAGTAGTGATTTAGCTTCTGAATCCTGTTTGATTATTATTTCAAATATATTGTATGTTTAGATAGGCTAAAGGCTATTCCAGTTTAGTTTACATTTTCCCTTTTAGCTGGAACAACTGGGTAGTCAGTTTGGTTGGTAGTACCATGGTGATTTGGGCTATTCACATGGTGGGCACTGTAATATTGTGGTCTGTAACGGTGGTTTAGCATTGGCATCGCACATGATCGTCTCGTAATGGTGGTCTGACTGCAGGAGGGATAATCTGCGTGGCTCGATAAATCGATCCTCTTTGCATTCAATCAGTGTATCCCAAACTAGCAATTCTATCTTTTGTTAGTATATTTGCTCCTATTCTGCTGTCCTACAGTCTATATGGGGGATGGAAGGAATTCCTAGTCTATACGCCCATCGTTTTTTCTTTACTTCTGGTGCTCTATTGTGAGATCTCACATCGGTTGGAGAGGGGAACGAAGCATTCTTTATAAGGGTGTGGAAACCTCTTTCTAGTAGACGCATTTTAAAGCCGTGAAATTGACGGTGATACGTAACGGGTCAAAACGAACAATATTTGTTAACGGTGGGCTTGGGCTGTTACGTCTAGTCTCTATCTTAGGTGGAAAGTTCACTTTAAAATGATACACGGAATTGATTAACAAGCTTGTTTGTAGTCTGAATGTCACAAAAACTTATGGTTTTAGTGGATGATTGAGCGTTGAGCGATATTTTTGTGCTCGTGATCACGTACAAAGCTTATGTTTCTGCGAATTTGTGTTCTTTTTATTGAACAAAGAGTATGTGGGAGCAAGACTCACCATAAACAAGTCTATAGATTATAGTTCTTATCAACTTGCTTGAACAAAGTTGGTTGGATGGAGTTTTTGCACTTTCATTTTGTGTATGCGCTGGAGTAAAGTTGTGGTTTGTTCAAGCAAAATGGTAGCTCAAAATGTTTGTTTCGTCTATTGCTCAGTAACAGCTCAAGCCCACCGTTAGTAAATATTATCCGTTTTAGCCCGTTATGTATTGTTGTTAGCCCGATTTTAAAACATGGCTATTAGGGAGAGGTTTCCATACCCTTATAAGCAATGTTTTGTTCCCCTCTCCAACTGATGTGGGATCTCACAATCCACTCTCTTTGGGGCTAGCGTATTCGTTGGCACACCACTCGGTATTTGGCTCTGATACCATTTGTAACAGCCCAACCCCACCGCTGGCAAATATTGTCCACTTTGGCCCGTTACGTATCACCGTCAGTCTCATGGTTTTAAAACGCATCTGTTAGGAAGAGGTTTCCACACTCTTATGAGCAATGTTTCGTTCCCCTCTCCAACCGATGTGGGATCTCACACATTACAACCACATATCAGTAATATTTTCATGGTCATGTCGGTGATATTTTACAACATTTTTACTATTGATTTTCGTTTCATGAAAGTTTTATATTTTCAAATCTCTTCGGCCTCGCATCATCTGCCATAACTTCCCATTATTCCCCAGAGTGGGCTAGTTTTCAAATTTCACATTGCCTCGTGGATCTGCTATGATTTGTAAATGTGTTGTTTGCTGAACGTGTCGATGCTCGAGACGATTGCTTGAGCTGATGGCATTATCTATTAACTTCGAACATAGATTAACATTCGGAGTTGTTGGATTAGGCTGTAACTAATACGTGCTTATTCAACTTCTATCTTGGAAATCATGGAAGCAATTGCTAACGTGTAGCTCTTACCACAGCTTGCGGTCGAGTACGAGAACAATGCAATGATCATCAAGGTTGATACAGATGACGAATATGAATTCTCGCGTGATATGCAGGTGAAAATACACAATCCTTTCTCCCTATCCTCTTTGCTTGGTTTCTATACGACAAAGCGTTCTTACACGAAACACTCTCATCTGTATGATCTACAAACACATCAATTATCAGCAAATCGAGTTGTGAAAGATATTGTCTTTGTTCGTATGAAAGGTAAATCTGAGTTAGATGCCTTGTTTCAGGTGAGAGGACTGCCTACTCTCTTCTTCATTAGCCCGGATCCGAAAAAAGAAGCTATCCGCACCGAAGGTCTCATTCCGATTCAGATGATGCGAGATATCATCGATAAAGAGATGTGAGCTATGAAGAAAGGAACATCAGGAATACCCTCGTCGACACAGCGGGAAAATTTGGAGATCGAACGTGTTCTTTCGAGTCGTGGATGGAGTTTTTTGGCCTCCAGTAAGTCATTTTTTAACCAGAGATTTGAATGGCGGAAAAGCTATTACTTTGCTCCCATCATTTTGTACTGAAAACATAATTTTCTTTTCTTTAGGAAGTGTTATCTTGTAGTTGCAACAGTTCAACTAACAGAATTTTAGTTGGTTTTAAAAATTCAATCATGGGTTGATTTGGTTCGGTCCGTTTTCGGCTCTTTGGAAATCGATGCAAGATGGAGTGTAATAAGGTCAAACGTAGCGTTTTCTTTATAGACACTTCATGCTTCATGCCAACCAAATGTAACAGGGTCAAATGGTTGTCTGGCGAAATTAATCGAGATGAACGCAAGCTAGCCCAGACACCCGTCGATATCAAACCAAAAGAAATATTTTTTAAGAGGACAATATCTGCTAGCGGGTCGTTAAGGGCGTTTGTTCTGTAGTTCTAGATAAAGAGTATTATTAATTTACCAATAAACAATGAAAGTTGAGTTTGTTTGTATCAATATTTATACAGATGTAACAAGAACAACACCTAAAATACAAAATTACAAACAAATTATTCTTTGTGACAGATCTGAATCTCAGTCCCAAGAAGAAAGGCATTGCCAATGAATGATACAAAAAAGGTGTTACCTTGAGGGTTCCTTTCATGTCTCTGCAGTGTCACCATCAACTATTGCTTCGGTTAAACGTCTTACTCTCGGGGCCGAGCAAGCCACAGCGAACTAAGAGCTCGTAGCCTGGAGAAGTAGTCATGTACGGCGAGAAGCGCACGAGCAGACTGACGAGTTGTCAATATTCGGTGCATTTGTTGAAGTGTCTGTTGTCGCAGATTGTCGGCCTGGAATTTATGCACAACAGCAAGACAAATAGTGTCACGAGACCGGGTTGTAAGGAATAGGAGTCGTGGATTAACTACGAAAAGGACTCCGATCTAAAAGTACGAGACATAATTGATAATTACAAAACAAACGAGAGACCGATGCACCACAACGACGTAACAAAATGTACAATTTCCCAAAATGGATCGCTTTATTACCACATTACAGAAGAGATCTATAACAGCGGAAATCCACTGCTAGCAGATATTGTCCTCTATGGGTTTTCTTTTCTAAGGCTTTCTCTCAAGGTTTTAGAACGCGTTTACTAGGAAGAGTTTCCACACCCTTATAAGGAATGTTTCGTTCCCTTCTCCAATCAATGTGGGATCTCACAATTCACCCCCTTGGGGGCTAGCGTCATCGTTGGCACATTGCCCGGTATTCGGCTCTGATACCATTTGTAACCGTCCAAACCCACTGCTAGCAGATATTGTTTTCTTTGGGCTTTCCCTTCAAGGTTTTTGAAGGCGTCTACTAGGGAGAAGTTTCCACACCCTTATAACGAATGTTTCGTTCCCCTCTCCAACCAATGTGGGGTCTCACAATTCACCCCATTGGGGGCTAGCGTCATCGTTGGCACACTGCCCGGTGTTTGGCTCTAATACCATTTGTAACCGTCCAAACCCATTGTTAACAGATATTGTTTTCTTTGGGTTTTCCCTTCAAGGTTTTTGAACGCGTCTACTAGGGAGAGGTTTCCACACCCTTATAAAGAATGTTTCGTTCCCCTCTCCAACCAACGTGGGATCTCACAATTCACCTCCTTGGGGGCCAGCGTCATCGTTGGCACACTGCCCAGTGTTCGGCTCTGATACCATTTGTAACCGTCCAAACCCACTGCTAGCAGATATTGTTTTCTTTGGGCTTTCCCTTCAAGGTTTTAGAACCCGTCTACTAGGGAGAGATTTCCACACCCTTATAAGGAAGATTTTATTTCCCTCTCCAACCAATGTGGGATCTCACAATCCACCCCCTTGGGGGCTCAGCGTCCTCGCTGGCACACTGCCCGGTGTCTGGCTCTGATATCATTTGTAACAGCCCAAGCCCACCGCTAGCAGATATTGTTCTTCTTGGGTTTTCCCTTCTAGGCTTCCCCTCAAGATTTTAGAACACATCTACTAGGGAGAGATTTCCACACTCTTACAAAGAATGCTTCGTTTCCTTCTCCAGTAGAATCTCACAAGGATCCATTAAGCAAATCAAGTGGTTGGCATAGAAAACAAGTTTTGAATTTGAGTTGGCCTTTACTCTATACTCACTCGAGCCGTCCTAGGAAAGCGGAGAAGAAAAGTTTCAAAATTCATCAAAATGAGATATAGGCTCAACGGTTAGGTTCGACTTTGGTCTCATCAGACACCTAATGAAAGGCTAACACGGAATACACATACACATATTGTGTGTAGTATTGGAATACTTACTTGGCGTATAAAACCCTCGAGCGTCCCGAGTTTACCCATCGCCATAGCCATCTGACCCATGTAGTTTGCAACGTTCCCCGACGAACTGGAGGAGCCGAGAGATCCACTCGACAACGTCTCGGCCAGGGACTGTTGCAAGGCCTCCATCCCTTGTGATAAAGCATCTTCTGCTTGCTGTGATGACTGCTGCAAGTTTGTGATTCCCACCAACTGCTGCTCTGTTAGAGGCTCCAGTTGATTTACAAGAAGCTGCAGTTAATAAAATAACTTCAATTACACTTCAAACCCTTTTTACTCTATTCTTTTCAGAGGGACGGAGGGAAGCGTTCGTCACCTTTAGGAGCTCGGATGAACGAAAACCCCCGAGCCAAAGAAAACATCTTTCGGCAGGTGTTTTCCACATGCCTGATAACAAATGGAAAACGTCAGCCTTCGCTGCATTTCCCTTGAGCCTGAAAAGCTCATCGTAATGAACCAAGATGCCATCGACTACAATACGCAGTTCCGGGTCACTTGCATGAGAATTAACAGCGGATCTCAATTCGTTCATTTGACGGTTGTGATCTTCAAGCCATCGAGCATATTCTACGTCGAATGCCATGGCTCCTACGAAAAGATAGTAATGTATATATGAGGCCATATTGTAACATGGAACTTAACTAAATAGAACATAAATTCGAGGGGCGAGGAGGGAATCATGAACGCTTCGATCATAAAATCTCGAGCGTGCATCACTTTTTTTATAAAAACGACGCTTTCTCGTTCTTCCCCTTTTTCTCATCTTCGTTAACGAGCATATCAAACAAACATTTCGAATGCGACTCGGGCTACCATAAACAGAAGCTAACATCTATAGAAGCTTTAAAGAATCTTAACCACACATTTATAAAGTAATACCATTGCCACTCATTGAATGGGTCTGGTCACCTGAGCTTGATATGAAAATTCCCTAAGAACAAAAGACCATAGTCAAATACGACGCGAAGAGCGTGATCATTACAAAATAATAACACGATCAAAATATCGATATGATCGTTAGATGGGAAATATAACCTGCTGTCGTGCTCGTTGAAGCTCCTGCTCGAGTTGTGTCAGCTTTAAACGACTGCTCTCTAGTTGTTGAACATAAGCCTGCACGTGGATGCGACAATAAGAAAAATCGTAATAAAAACGAGATAAGCGTAACCGAACTAGTTATTGCTGCAAAATACGGTACCAGCTATTACAACTTAAAACCGAGCAGTGTATCCTTGAAAACAGCCAAGGGGCCATGGATTTACAGTCAAAGTAGCCCTCTCTTTAATCTATGGAATCAAGGTGCTGGTTCTTGGAACCAATTCTTGAGAAGAAATCTTACTTACAGCAAGCATTTGGCTATTATGTCACTCGACCTAGGGATATGTTGCCTTGCTCGACTTACCTCTCGAGGGACACCCATTGTAACGTCCCAAGTCCACCGCTAGCAGATATTGTCCTCTTTGGGCTTTCTCTTTCAGGCTTACCCTCAACGTTTTTGAAACGCGTCTGCTAGGGAGAGGTTTCCACACCCTCATAAAGAATGCTTCGTTTTCCTCCCCAACCGATGTGGGATCTCACAAAGCGTCCTCGTTTGCACTCGTTCCCTTATCCAATCGATGTGGGACCCCCCAATCCACCTCCTTTAGAGCCCAACGTCCTTGTTGGCACACCGCCTCGTGTTCACCCCCTCTTTGGAGCTCAGCCTCCTCACTGGCACATTTCTCGGTGTCTAGCTTTGATACCATTAGTAACGCCCCAAGCCCACCACTAGCAGATATTGTCCTCTTTGGGCTTTCTCTTTCAGGCTTCCCCTCAAGGATTTTAAAACATGTCTATTAGGGAGAGGTTTCCACACCCTTATAAAGAACACTTCGTTTTCCTCCCCAACCGATGTGGGATCTCATAATCCACCTCCCATTCAAGGCCCAACGTCCTCGCTGGCACTCGTTCCCTTCTCCAATCAATGTGGGACCCCCCAGTCCACCCCTTCGATGCCCAGCGTCCTTGTTGGCACACTGCCTCGTGTTCA
>NW_019268532.1:550702-551045 GCF_002738365.1 Cucurbita moschata
CCCCCCTTTGGAGCTCAACCTCCTCGCTGGCACATCTCTCGGTATCTAGCTCTGATACCATTAGTAACGCCCCAAGCCCATCACTAGCAGATATTGTCCTCTTTGGGCTTTCTCTTTCAGGATTCCCTTCAAGGTTTTTAAAATGCATCTGCTAGGGAGAGGTTTCCACACCCTTATAAAGAATGCTTCATTTTCCTCCCCAACCAATGTGGGATCTCACAATCCACCTCCCATTCAAGGCTCAGTGTCCTCATTGGCACTCGTTCCCTTCTCCAATCGATGTGGGACCCCCCAATCCACCCCCTTCGATGCCCAGCGTCCTTGTTGGCACACCGCCTCGTGT
>NW_019268532.1:551070-646975 GCF_002738365.1 Cucurbita moschata
CCCCCCCCCCCCTTCGAAGCTCAACCTCCTCGCTGGCACATCTCCCCGTATCTAGCTCTGATACCATTAATAATACCCCAAGCCCACCACTAGCAGATATTGTCCTCTTTGAGCTTTCCCTTTCGTGCTTCCCCTCAAGGTTTTTAAAATACGTCTGTTAGGGAGAAGTTTCCACACCCTTATAAAGATTGCTTCGTTCTCCTCCCCAACTGATTTTATGGCTTGAAAGCCTCGGGTCTTTTAAAGATAAACATCGGAATATACGCTCCTTCATTAAGTCTACTTCATAGTCAATTAAACATAAGTATAAATTTTAAGCCATACTTTCTTCCTCAATCGACTTTTCCTAGCAGCCTCACGATTTTGAGCTAACCGACGAAGAGTCTGCGAACGATTATCAAATTCGTTAGCAACACATCATTTCAAGAACCCAGGAATTAATTAGAAAAATGATCCAAAGAACACAACCTTCTGATCAGTTTTATCCTTTGATCTGTCACTAGAATCCGAAGCCATAACAAGTGTTAGGGCCCGATCGTTAGACTGCAAAACAAACGGAAATTAGTCTATGGAAACGACAAAGATCGAATTTTCATGAACTAGAGAACACAAGTTATCCAGGCCTGCATCTCAAAATGCATATCATAAAAGGAATTCTGTATATCAAATATAAACGCCTGAGCATAAACACTGAGGATGATGGGACCGAGTCGTGTGAAATGAACGTGCAGTAGTACATTACCCTCCGACTTTTTTCGTCTGTGTCCCCATCTGTTGAGATATCAGTCCTGGGACTGCCCTCAGTAGCCATAGAAGCCTCTTATCTTTATATCTGTACGACGAACCGATATGGCAACCTGTTGTGATCGAACCTAGAACGAACCAAGCTCTGAAACTCACAAAAAAAGTGGAGGTGTATCAGGTGAATCTGGTGAACCTGTAAACAACTATCCCGACCTTCGTATTTTCAGAAAAACAAAATTATAGTTTTGTCTTCCATTAAATCGACACATTTCTAAGCTTTCGTCAACTTGTTTCCAGCAAAAAGCATCTGAATATCAGTGTATACATAGAAATAGCAATCATTATGTACATTCCACACCCTAATAAGGAATGTTCAGGAACCACAGATATTGTTTGCTTTGGCCCGTTATGTATCGCTATCAGCCTCATGGTTCTAAAACGCGTCTACTAGAGAGAGGTTTCCACACCCTAATAAGGAATGTTTCGTTCCTCTCTCCAACCAATGTGGGATCTCACAATCCACCCCCCTTAGGGGCCAGCGTCCTCGTTGGCATACCGTCCAGTGACTGGATCTAATACCATTTGTAACAGTCCGAGGCCACCACTAGCAGAAATTGTCCTCTTTGACCCGTTACGTATCACCGTCAGCCTCACAATTTTAAAATGCATCTACTAGGGAAAGGTCTTCACACCCTTATAAGGAATGTTTCGTTCCCCTCTCCAACCAACGTGGGATCTCACATAACAAATCATTTTCTTAAGCTACCATAGAAACCGAAGATTAGGACATAGTTTATTTGATTGTACTCTTCCTAGCATGGGGTATCTAAAGATGAAGAATGTATTAAAAAAGAAGCCAAAACACAACAGTTATGTTTCAAGTTCTCTAAGTAATGCTCGATACCAAGAGAAGCTTACATTAAACAAACCCCCACGAGCGAATGGCGAACCACTTGGCTTAGTAGCTTCCTCTAAACGACAACCATTTGACCTCTCACATATCCCAAATCAGAAACACGATAAGAACGGATCGACAGTCTTCCCGTGCAACTGAAAATAACAACCCATCAATTCATGACTTCATCCATCAAATCATAATTGGTCCATTAAGGCATCTTTTAAAGAGCCTTTCAAACAAAACCACCAATGGAAACATGTTATGAGACAACAAAATGGTTAACATAAAATATCGACCATGAAAAAAGAACCGAGGGCGTACGGGGTAAGGTGTAAGCCAGTAAAGGAATCATATAAGCGATGCCGATGGTTCGAAGAGTATCTGCAATCCCTGGTTTCTATCAGTGAATTGGATCTATGGCTCAGATAAACCAGTTCATAAGGATAAGCATTCGTTCTTTAAATTGTGTTTGCTTTCTCGTCATTTCACTACAACGAGCTTCGTCTTTCTTAAGAAAACATTTAAATTCTCAATACGTTCTCGTCATTGCTCTACAACGAACTACTTTGTTTCGTTTTCAATACGTAAAAAGTAGCTAACAAAACAAGGAAACTCGTAAGTGAAAGCTTATTCGTAGGCTTAACTCCAAAAAACCAAATGGTTATCAAACGGGACCTTCAAATACATACTGCAATATCAAACCCGAGCAACTCGGAAAGAAACACTAAATCTAGAATACGTCGAGTTTCAAATTCGATTCTAACCTCAATCCTTGAAAAGTAGCCAAAAAACTCCATTGCTCAACAGAACTTTAGGTTTACCAATGGAAGAACAACCAAGAAAACCAGCTCCGGTAACATATTAGAAGGTAAGAGAAGAACAGGTAAAGAACAATACAGATCCACGCGAACATTACTCCAACCATCACAATGAACAGCAAGCATTCAAATCTAAAGAAACATTCAAACGATTTATGAACCCAAGAACATCAGAGAAGCTAAGCAATTAGAAAGAGGTATCCACTAAATCGTCAACGGGGCTACAAAAATGACCCATGAACTCATAGCTAAGCTAACGCAAAGAAATCAGTGATACCCACGATTTCCCTCAACACTGCAAGTCAAATAGAACGAAACCCAGATGCCAAAAATCAAGAAAACCCCAAAAGAATCGATCACTGACAGCAGAAATGGTCGAAATCAGCTGAAATTTGCAGGTAAGTGAAGCAAAAACCTACTGAAAAAGTTGCGGATGATTGCCAGTTTCTTGCTCGAACACACGCACTCACGCACTCACGCACTCACCTGGGCAGCTGAGGAAGAAGACGACAGCGCTGCTGTGTGCCTACTGGTATCTGTGTGGGTGAATCGAAGGGGCGGGGCCTGGGGGCTTGGGGGTTTGTTCAAGGCCACGCCAATCTCCAGACGAACCGTTGCGTGAAAATGTTCCACTTTTCAAGGACTAATTGCCTGTAATTTACTGTTTTTTTATATTTTAAGGATTTAGGCCTTTTGAGGTGATTTGTCTTTTAGCCTTGGAAAGTTTTTACTTCGGCTTCCTTCTAAGGGTGTCAGAAGAGAGGCGAAGAAATTCAGCACAATGACACCCCAATTTTGCTTGTCAGTTTAGCTCACCGTGTCAGTAAACCAGCAATAATCAAATTCATAAATTCATAACAATATTGTCCACCATTATCGACTCACGGCTGCCTCAATCTTTATGGTTTGATCAATTTTTTGCAAGTTTTTATTGTGTTCTTCAGAGAAGAATCTGACCCAGATTCTAAGTTTTTGTTTTTCTTTCATTCTAAACCCAAAGGAATTAAATGATTGGGAGTTGAAGTTGTTGGAGTTGTCTCTGCACAAAATTATTGTTCTTGGTACGAGACACAATCGTGCAAAGTTAGTTCTTAGTCTAGGGTTGAAAGAATTCAACAATGAGATTTGAATCAACCAATCAACCTTTCGATTGTATTCTATACTCAAAATATATAAATAACGATTAAAAGTATCAAACACTTGCTCGTGAATTCATAGTTTCGTCAAAAGTGACTTGTTGTCGAAAGATGCTTATGCAGGGTTGAGAGATCTTCCTCCAAGAGATCAACTAAACTAGGGCTACTCGGCTTACCCCTCGAGATATAAGGACTACGCCTTTAAAGTGTTTCATTTTTTTTTTAAATTATATCCAAAAGATATTTTAAGTGCATCAACCTTTTCTCTTAGGGGTCATAATTAAATAATTATTTCTAACCAACTTTATAAACAATTCAAGAATTTGATTAGAACGTCTATGATTAACTCCGTACTTCAATCAATGTTCAATAAATAATTAAGAAAAAAACACATACGTTTACATCAATCCATAACAAAAATATTTGGCATGGATTATTCATTATATTACATGAAAAAAAAATTAAAAGTTCATAAATATTTTAATGGGTATATATAATTTTAAAAAAACTGCCAGACTATAATTTATCAAAACCTCATAAATAATCTCGAAAAACTAAGTCGTTAAAAATAGTAGAACTAATTCTATTATTTAGAACTATATCTGTCTCTAAGTAGAGACTTGAGTAGACATTGTCATGGATAAAACCACGACAATAGACAAACAAGGACTCCTAATGGTCATAATTTTCATAAAAACTAGGCCAAAAGGTAAAAAAATGTCTATTATTTATAGACAAATTCAAGTATAATGAAGAATGAGAGGTAAATAATCAGCCAGACAAGATGTAAAAGCTTCAAAAGCTTCAATTCAAGGAAGCTGGAAGTGGTGCTTATATAAAAATAATATTGAATGCCCTCCAAATTGAAGGGGTCAGTAGTACAGAAATTATAATAAATGAGCAACCAAAACATTGCCTGCCTGTATATAAATAAAAATCTTGAAAGAAATCAGTGTTAGTTCCTCAAAGATTCATAATATTGCAGCGTAGTTGAAAGGAAATGTGCTTACATGTGGCTGGGTCGGGTTGGGTTGGATGATGTCAAGATTCATCGTTCATATGTTGTGCATGCCATTTGTTGAAACCAATGACAAGGGCATCTCTCATCCACGCGTGCCTGCAGCTTTCAATGGCCTCAGGAATGGTCACCCAGCTTCTGTTTCTTGTGTTCTGCTCCGGCCATGACTCAAGCTCCTCATTCACAAACAAAGCATACATTGCTGCTCTACACAATCCTTCTGGACTGAACTCATCTTGCTGTGTTTTACTCTTGAAGTGATAGATTCCTAAGAACCCCTGAACAAAGCCAACAGATTTTACACGCCACTTCTTCGTGTCGGTCTCCGAGAGGATAAACAAACGAACATACGGACATAAACAAGAAAGGCAGTAAACTATTCTATCAAAAAATGCAACATTCAATAACATCCTACACCAGCCGCTAGCAAATATTACCCACTTTGTCCCGTTAGGTATCAAGGTCAGCCTCACAGTTTTAAAATGCTAGGAAGAGGTTTCCATACCCTTATAAGGAATGTTCATTCTCCTCTCCAATCGATGTAGGATCTCACAACCCAACTCCTTCGGGACCAGCATCCTCACTGGCACACCACTCGGTGTCTAGCTCTAATACCATTTGTAACAACCCATCGCTAACCGATATTGTCTGCTTTGGCCCGTTACATATTGCCATCAGCCTCACGGCTAGGGAGAGGTTTCAACACCCTTATAAGAATGCTTCGTTCCCCTCTCCAACCAACCAATGTGGGATCTCACATATGTTAACCAACGACAAATTAATGCAGATATAACATCAAAACAACATGACTCAAGAGATAAGAGGCTCAAGAGCTCTCCCTAGTCTCTCCGAAGTGTGCATTCATGCATATCTACCAGCCACGGTAATAGAGGCTCAAGAGATCCTCCGCCTGGACCGTCCACTTCATTGCGTAGTCCTACAGAAAGCTACTAAAAATGATACACCCCTCAACACTCCTCAGCATTCCTCTTCCAATCATATATATACGTTAGATGAAACAACCTTCAATTTTCACAAAAGGAAATGAGAAAAAACAATTCAAGCATTTAAAGTACTATTTCACCATAAGTTCACCACGAACTCCGGCCTCTTCGATAGCTTCCCTTACAGCAGCCTCCTCCACCGTCTCGTCATTCTCCCAGCCTCCCTTTTAGAGAAAATGCTGATGGTTAGAGATAAAATAAGCTCATATACTTTCTTCATATGAGAGAAGCAGAAATGAGAGGGAAACAACTTCACACCTTCGGGAACAAAAGACCCGGGCCACTAGGCGTGTCAATCATAAGCACCTCCACGACTTTATCCGAAACTTCATCACTACTCCCTTCGGAACTTCTATACCTAAAAGGAATACACCTACAAAAGAATAGAAAGGCATTCATAAACTATATCTGCCACCACATTGATTGATCAATCATTTGATTCAACTGCATTTCATTCGTTTAAATAAAACATAAAACACAAGCAGCCCGGATGTATAAAATGCAATGCAGAAGGGCCATAGAGATAAATTTAAAATGAGCCATCTCTTATTAACTACAAGAAGTCATTGAAAGAAGTATAAAAGAGAATGATGCAACTGAGTGTGCTCAAAGATCATGATGTTATTCCATTTATGCAGATTTAGTCGTATCTTTTTCTCACGTCGCTTGAATCATCAAGACTGGATGAAGAGGGAAGAAATTATTGATAGCTTTATGGAAGGAATATAGATGGCCAACTTTCCATCAAGTCATCAAGGATGTGATTGACTTCAGCCAAAGCCAATGCACTAATATCAAAAGTCATGAATCTGCTATCATAATCTGTCGCTGCTAGTTATGACAGACAAAAGGACATCATCTTTCCAGATGGTGCCAACCCAACCATCATCTGTCCATCCATTCACCACAATTAACCACGCTGCAAAGGAGATGAAGCACCCTGAGTAAGAAAAGAAAGATCGGCCATCTCTCCCTATCGATCAAGCTGCTTTACCGAGGTGAATGAGGTAAGATCAGCAGAGCGAAAGAATAAATAGATTCACGATCAAATTAGTTTCCCCTTTCCTTCCTGAAACTGACCTAAATCCTACTAAGACGGATTCATTAATGCAATGTGTCACCAAAGTACTTTCGTGACAGATTACATTCTGGATACCCAACCACAAATCAATAATCTGGCAGAACTTCAGCACTCAGGTCTCGATACACAGATCATTAAAAATAAAGAAGAACTCAAATTTATGCAGACCTGTAGGAATGTAGTTTAAACCGAAAACAACCATAGAGTTCCTAATCGATTAAAGAACCGACCAACGAATCAAAAAAACACCAATACCGAAACAAGAACAACAGTGAAAACCAAAGCAGTCAATATCTATTACGTGGTAAAAAAAAATGACAATGGCGGCCTCATTTTTCACAAAACTTCGACAAAGATGGTCAACGAAAACGACTTGGAAGCAAGGAAGGACACAAACATACAAACATTAAATAGCTGGAGTCTACGAATCTTAAAAAATAATGGTGGGAATATACCCAGCAATAAGGCGACAACCGGCATCGTACCGCTGCTGCTGCCGTCCGGTGCGGGCCACCAAATCAGACATGCATATAAATATATGTATATAAACTATCGTTCAGCGGGATCAAAACTCAGAGACGAATGCGAATGCGAATGCAAAATCCTGCACATCCCTAAAGCAGGGGAGAAATTTCAACATTGTCCATTTTTCTCTCAGAATGGACGGTTGAAGGCAATCTGAAACTCCATTGAAGAGTGGCGATGAATGACGATTGATGGTTAGGGTTGGAAGGTTGGAAGAAAGAGAGAAACAGAGATGGAGATGGAAGGTTGCGGCTGAAGCGGATCTAGCGGTGGGGTCGGGTCAAAACAGGGGAGAGATTAGGATTGATGGTGAAAAGAAAACCAGTGGGTCCAGAGGGGAGTTTGCGGGAGAATCCGGTGGGTTAAGAACCAAGGGAGATTATATATGGAGGAGAAGATGACCGTTGAGATCAACGGGCAAGGGTAAAATGGTAAAATGAGTGGGGATGATCTGTTGGATGGAAATGCGAGAATTAGGGTTAAATTTGAAGCAGTCATTCCTCATGGCCTGGATTACGTGGGCCAACTTTATTAATTCTTATTTTTTCTATTTTTAGGAATTAATTAATATTTTAATAAATATTAAATTACAATATTAGACACAACTTATTCCAATTTTATATTTAATATATTATAAACATATTCAATTTATAACTAATATATCATAAAATTTTACATTAAAATGAACAAAAATTTGGTTAAAATACTATTTTTTTTTTTTTTTTATTTTAGTGAATCGACTCCAACTCATCTATAAAGAACTTTCTTTTTTTTGGTCGGACATATCTATCCATCTCGAGTCTCGTCTAGATCGATTCGGGAAGCGCGCAAGAGCTATAGCTAGTGAGAAGAGGTCTTGAAGATTTCACGGATCGAATTCCAATCTTCTTCTTGTTTCAATTCCCTCTGCCCTTTTGCACTTTGAAGCATGTGACGGGCACCAGTGCTACCAGAGATACGATACTTCCTGATACTGTATTTGAAGCCATTGTTTGAATTCCTTAGGATATGCAAGTGAAACAAGTTCTTGCAAATGGGAAAAGGGGCGGTTTGAATGTGGGGTTGTTCTTATTTTACCCGAAGGGTTTGAGTCATCCCACTATTGGGATTAGAAATGCAAACACATAGCCTTGGGCGCATGGCTTGAGTATTTTATGAAATACTCAGTCACCCCACTATTGGGATTAAGAATGCAAACACATGCAACATATGAGCGGGACCTAACTTTTCATAAACTTTACATAGCCTTGGGCGCTTTTCTATTCTGGGTAGGGTTGGGTGTGTGGTACTCCTTCACACACGGCCCATGTACGTGTACATGGACCCAGGCTCGTAAACATACCCCCTGGGCATGACTTGGTCGAACACAACATGTTACACGTGGCCCATGTACGTGTACATGGACCCAAGCTCGTAAACATACCCCCTGGGCCTGACTTGGTCGGGCACAACGTGTTACACGTTGGCGGACACCACAGAACAGAAAAGGGCCCGCATGATATCATGGCGAACATAAATATCGTATTTCATTTTTTTGTAACGTAAAGAGGAAGAATCTCGATGCACGTGACATACATATATGCATGAGATCCCTTAACATATCTAACATGGCATTACATAAGCCGTGCTAACAATCGCATTTACGTTTCTTACATCACATGGCATCTCACATGACTTACATTACATGACATATTACATAACATGAAAGTAAATCTCATTTGCATAAACATCTCATGACATGACTCGATAGTACAACGTGTATCCATGACATCAATCAACATTTTCATGGCATATATTACTAACATATTATTCATAACTTCACATAACATAGACAGTCAACAGTCAACATAACTCATTACGTTTCATAGCATAAACAGCCACATAATTCATACATCATTTAGTCAAATCACATAATAAAACATGGTGCATGCAGGGGTCACAGGGCACGCACCATCATACAACACGTAGTAAACTAACTCCAACAGTAAGGTCACTTACCTCGATGGCCTTGGTTGAAGTCACTCACAACAAGCTAATCCCAACCGTTAAATACGTCCTATAATAATCACATCAAAACTTAGGAGCCTTTCATAACATACCCTAGCTAAATCTCATACTATTTATCAAAATAAACTCCCGACCTAATCTGTCTTTATCGTTTATGAACCATACTGACCTCGGATGGTAAAACTAAGGGCAGAAACGGCTTCGAAAGGGTCGAAAACCATGGAATCGATATATTATAGTGATATCGAGCCACCAAGCCGAGCTACCGAGCTGACAAACTAAGCCGCCAAGCCGAGCCGCGGGAATTGACGAAACCGAGCCGATTTCGTACACATGCGAGCTGGCCGCACTGTGCATGCGAAGCTGCCGGAGCTGTTGGGTGTGCGTCTACGGCTCAACCTAATTCCAAAAACCTTGCCTCCCTTACCCGAATTCCGGTGACGCGCCGACGATCCCATAACGTCCTCAACACCGATTTCCGACGGTTAACCTTCTTTGACACAATGATCCCAACATCAATACCTTACTTCCACTCAATTCTTCCTCTGAAAAGCAACCTCAATGTTCCGGAGGAAAGTTTGGAGAGAAAATTGTTATCAAGGTAAAAGGTTGGGCATAAAAATATAAAAATAATCACAAGACATTTGATAGGTATGGGTTTTAGATTAGGCCTTTCCCAATAAAGCATTCTAGGGTTTTAAGATAAGAAAAAGAAATAGGAATGTTTCTATTAAGTAATAAAAGTCTCGCAGAAAACTAGTTTTCTCTCCATTTCCAGGATATCACATTTAATTATTTCTTTTATTTTTATTCGATTAAACTTGAATAGTTACATTTTCAATTAACGTAATAACTTCCTGAAAATTGCACCTTTTTCGGCAAGGATAGATGCATAACCTAATATCTTGTCATTTATAGAAATAAAAATAAAATTTTAACTAAATAAGACAAAATGGAAAATTTGAATAGTTACATGTCCAATACAATACATTCATCTCTGCATCTCAAAATTGGGTAAAATACACAACAAAACCCTATAAGAATCTCAAATCTCTCTTCAAAGACCATCCTGCCAGAAATTGATGTCCATAAAACCTGGACTTTCCAAAATTTTGCCTGTTTTCCTCCTGAAAAAAGAATATATTCATGACCGAGAACGCAAATGTGAGAACGATATGTGCGAAGTCGAACCAAACTAATATATGTTGTGTTGAATTCAAAACGATAATCAAACTGCAGCAGAAGTAACAGAAAAGGATTGATAATGCATTTACACATTTACAACGTTCATTCATGGCAGTATGGAAACATTCAACCCCTGAATCAGCTCTAAACTTGGAAGCAACTTGAACGTAGTCACCAAGAATGTTCCCATTTACAATATCATTGCTAACAGGAAGTTCATGTTCTTGGATGAATAACATCTTAGACCACTGAGAAAGAAGAAAAATGCTAACCTAAAGTTTTGGGTCGCATTACGAGAATCTGGAAGAAAAATGGTGGGGTGTGAAGAATAGAGATTTCTTTGATTTTAAACTATCCTGCCTCCCCCACGAAAGTTGTCCTACTCCTTCCGAACCTATAATTCCTAACTCATAGTATTCAGTCTTCACCATAATTGTGAGATCCCACGTCAATTGGAGGAACGTGTGTCAACGAGGACAGTGAACCCCAAAGGGAGAGTGGATTGTGAGATCCTACATCGGTTGGAGAGAGGAACGAATCCTCCTTTATACGGGTGTAGAAACCTATCCCTAGCAGACGCATTTTAAAAACTTTAAGAGAAAACCCAAAGAAGACAATATCTATTAGCGGTGGGCTTGAACTGTTACAATGATCCTCCAAAGAACTTTATCCTACTCTTAAAAGAGAGTAACTGGAGGTCGTTCGCAGAGTAAGAGAAGACCAAACTAAGTTGGCACCAACTCAATCCTTTAGCGTGTAGACCAACGGATCCACAACAGAGGACAGAATTAAAGAGGAAGTTAAGATCTCCATTTTGCTTTTCACACTGTATATTAACAAAAGAACGAAAAAAAAGACAGCCTAGTGAGTGAGGAAGGGGAAAACCCCACCCAAAAGGTCAAGTGGACTACACGTACGAAGTGTCCTGTCTTCCAATGAAGTCATCATCAGAAAGCTTTTCACAAATATAACTCCATCTTGGATTAAAGTTAACCAACAGACTACTATTCCGAATCAAATGGGGATTCCCCATCTTCTGGCTTGCCCTTATATAGATTTTCATAGTCTCCAGTCAGGTTTTGGAAGGAATTAGATATCAAGGAAAGAACAGGATCTTATTCATTCTTCTATTTGAATTCAGTTTAACCATTTTGGTTAGGAAACCACTTCTTTTTTCCTCAAGAATTTCTCTATTTAGAGGACAAGGCCTTCACTTCTAACTCTTGGAAGAACTTGTGGCTGATAGGGAGATGTGTAGTACCTAGACACCTTTAAATGTTGTATATGGAAAGTATTTTCCTTCAAGATTCCTCTCATAGCTCAAATCCCACTTCCTCTCTATCTCTATCCTTTCATACTCCACTTTATTTTGATTAACCTATGGGGTTCCATCTCAATGGCCAAGGTATTTGATTGGAAAAGATCCATTACAAAATCCAGACTTGAGTCTGTGTCTCAAAAGTCCTTCTACACCAATTTACTCCCGACATTTACCATTTAGAAAGTTTAGTTTGAACTTTTAAGCCTCAAAGATCTAAACTATCTTCTGCGAAGTCTTCACCTCTACAAACCAGATAGTTTCATACTAGATATGGTTCACCTTTAATGTGCACTTCCAACTAAAGAATTTTTCCCAATATCACAAGCATGTTGACCATAAATGAGCAGCCTACTGGATCAATCAGAGCAGCAACCACAAAAAGAGAAGGGGGATAGCACATCTCCTAAACTAAAGCATCGAGATGTTACAATTTCCTCGAGGTTTTTTTGTATCAGACCAAACCCCCGCTAGCAGATATTGTCATCGGCTTTCCCTCTTGAGCTTCCCCTCAAGGTTTTTAAAATGCGTCTGCTAGGGAGAGGTTTTCAAACGCTTATAAAGAATGGTTCATTCCCCTCTCCAACCAATGTGGGATCTCACAATCCACCCTCCTTCGGGGCCCAGCATCCTCGCTGACACTCATTCCTCTCTCCAATCGAGGTGGGATCTCACATTTTTTCATTTACAAAAGCTTTATAGTTCCATGATTTTTGGTAGGTTATTGGATCTCGTACTGTAAACATGCTAATAGAATAGGACAGGGTAATCTACCAGAAGCTCCAATGACCCACCAAAAGTCGATTAATTACAGTATGAACTCAATTGTAGTTGATTCTTATTGGAACATTTGATGTTATGGGGATAGTTTTAAGTATATCATTTCTTAAAATTAAGCATCATATTAGTTACTTGATTCTTGGCAGGCAGTCTCGTGCAAGTGGGAACATTCCTAAAAGATCTAAATGCTATAACCTTCTTCACGGGTCTTACTGTCAGTGAATAACAGTTCTAAGATATGTGAAATTTCATAAGTTTTACACACAAACCTACAATCTTCTCACAAGTGAAGTGCACAGTTTTTACAGAAGAGACGAATTACCTGAATTGCACTCCAAGCGTTTATAAAACTGCCATCTTCTTCTGGTACATCTCAAGTAGATGTGGATCCTCAGAAAGATACTGCATCACAAACTTCACCAAAAACTTATCCTCGCTAAGCATAAATGCTCTGCCAAAACTTGTCTTCTTGATAAAACCTTTTGACATCAGGTGCTGAAGAATAGACGACCTCGGAACCACCCTTTTTTCAAAACTAAGATAAAGTACAATTGGGTACCTGGAAATTTCTTCGTGCGTCCAGTCCAATTTGTTCATAAAGAAATCCAAGGCCCTCTTTATTTTCTCTTCAGACGAATTCATAAACGTGGGCTGCTTGAGAAATAGAGATTGAAACTGCTCCTTTGACCACCCAAAACTTGTAAAAATATGCAGTTTCGATAACCATTTGTCCTTTTTCATCCCTGAAAACGTACACAGCCCATAAATAAACATCGGACTCGAAGGATTAAAACCAGCTTCCTTCGTCTTCTCGACGATGTCACTGAACTCTTCCGCATCCCTTGCTAGTGTCCTCGGGCGCACCCAAAAGATCTTCGCGATCTTCGAATCAGGCACGCCATTAGCTCTCAATAGTTCGATATTGGGAGCCACAGATTCTGAAAACTTGCGCAAAACCCAAGTCCCACGCCTAGCAGAAAAGAGCGAGACTATAACATCAGTAGAGCCAAAAAAAATTCTGAGAAAATCAATACACGGAACAATCTGCTTCTTCAAACTCCTTCTAAGAATTTCCGGATCCCTAGAGATCACGTTGACGAGAACATGACCGGTGAAACCATTTCGAGAGAGAAACTCAAACTTAGGTTTGAGTATTGTGTCCGGATCAGCAAGGAGGAGATTAGGATTTCTGCAAAAGATGCTGGCAGTATCGGACAGTGTGAATCCATAGGCCTTGAAGAGAGCAATGACAGAGTCGGGATTTGCAGTAGTTTTGAGATGGATTCGCTTCGCAGCGGCGAGAGCTGAGTCCTTGGAGAATCCAAGGGTATGAACAAGGTAATCGACCGTCCGATTGTTGGTTGATTGAGAGATTTCAGACAGAGAAGAGAGGAATTTGCGGGAAATTGTGGTGTCGTTCCCTGCAAACTTCTGGAGATCTTGAGCAAAGAGACGCAGAGGAACTTTGAACAGAAAATTGGTCATTGAAGAGTGAAAGAAGAGGTTGCGAAGGCGGGATTCAATCGAGGGTTGCGTTTGGACGTCCCGCTCTCCAGTTGATACAGTTTTTAATTTTTAGTTGAAATTTAAAAATTAAATAAATAAAAACAATTTGTCTATGTTTTTCCAATAATTTGGCTCTGACTTTAAAACGCTTATGGCAAGGGAGTTTCCACGGTCGTTACAGGTTATTTATATGATATTATCACAACCAAAGTCTCATCCAAAATACTCCATAAAATAGCTATCAAGTCGGGTGAAGAGAGTCGAGCCTATGAAGGAGTACGGGGATGGAAATGGCAGTGTAGTTGTGAAGGATACAGGTGCGAGCAACGGAAGGATTGTTCATGCAGGGTTTGTAAGAAGGCTACTGATCACGCTCACATAGCTTAGACAATGCTAAATGCGAGATCTCACATCGATTGAAAAGGGATACAAAGCATTCCTATGTTCAATTTATAACTAATATATCATAAATTTTTACAATCAAAATCAACAAATATTTAGTTAAAATATTATTTTTTTCTATCTTTTTATTTCGGCGCTGCAACTCATCTGTCGAACATATCGTCTCGAGTCTCATCTAGATTGATTCGAGAAGCGCGCAAAAGCTATAGCTAGTGAGAAAAGGTCTTGAAGATTTCACGAATTGAATTTCAATCTTCTTCTTGTTTCAATTCCCTCCGCCCTTTTGTACTTTGAAGCATGTGACCGGCATCGGTGTTTCCAGAGATACGACCTCATGCTACGAGCTATTCGAGTCATCCACTCTGGGGTAAGAGTAAGTCTTTGACAGATTTCGAGCAACCCCAAAGATTATAATTCCTAAAATATAATGAATAATTTGAGCTAATTAACCATCAGCAGGTCCAGAACAATACATTCATTTCTGCATCCCAAAATTCGGTAAAATACCCACAAAAAACCGCTCAGAATCTCAAATCTCTCTTCAAAGACCATCCTGCCAGAAATTGATGTCCATGAAACCTGGACTTTCCAAAATTTTGTCTGTTTTCTTCCTGAAAAAAAGAATATATTCATGACCGAGAACGCAAATGTGAGTACGATATGCACGAAGTCGAAACAAACTAATATATGGTGTGTTGGATTCAAAACGATAATCAAACTGCAGCAGAAGTAACAGAAAAGGATTGAGAATGCATTTACACATTTACAACGTTCATTCATGGCAGTATGGAAATATTCAACCCCTGTATGAGCTCTAAACTTGGAAGCAACTTGAATGTAATCACCAAGAATGTTCCCATTTACAATATCGTTGCTAACAGGAAGTTCATGTTCTTGGATGAATAACATCTTATACCACTGAGGAAGAAGAAAAATGCTAATATGAAGTTTTGGGTCGCATCAAGAGAATCTTGAAGAAAAATGGTGGGGTGTGAAGAATAGAGATGTAACGCCCTAATTTTCTCTAACCTAATTAGCGTCGTTACCTTGTACTTGTATAACGAAAGTACGAAAGTTTATGTAAGACAGTCTCAATAACGACAATACGTTCATACCTGGGGAAAAACAATAACAACAGCCTAACTAAGAAATAATCAATAGATAACTAGAAGAAATAATTGCAATAACTATCATCGGAGGGAGTCCAAACAAGGAGTCCAAACAAGACGCCTACGACACTACAAGCCCTTCCTAAAACTTCCATGGCCTTCGCAGCGTTCACCGTCAGCCGTACATGGGGGCCTTGCCCTTACCTGAAAATGTAGGTAGCACGTAGCTTGAGTATTATATGAAATACCCAGTAAGTCGCCCCACTATTGGGATTAAGCATATAACATACATTAGGATACATGCGATCGCATACAATACACATACATAAGCACAAGTGCTAAAGAAAGAAAACGAGAGGGGGCCTATCTTCCATTCCTTCCCATGGCCTTAGGCCCTTGCTTTGTCCGGGCGGGGTGGATACATGGTACTTTCCCACACATGGCCCACATGCATGACTGTGGACCCACCAGGCAAGTTCGCATGCAAACTCCCTGAGCCTGGCTTGTCGGGTACGTATGACATACAATATCGGACACCACGAAAAAGGAGGGTCTGCATGATATCATAGCGAACATAATATCGAACGTACGCGTCCGTACCATCATTAGCATAACGGGGAAGTAACCCCATGCACGTAGCACATAGCGTGCATGAGGTCCCTAAGGTTTACCTCCATGGCATTATACATACAACGTTCCATCCCCTCACCGCATTACATAGCATAACTGGGTTAAACAACGGATAAGCATATCATAGCCGCATTACATAGCATAACTGGATTAAACAACAGTAAGCGTATCGTAGCACACTAGTCATCACATTCATGGCATGCGGAGTTCTCATTACAATCGTGACACGTCAATCAAGCTCATGCATACAAGGTAGCAAGTCATGACATAAACATCACATACATGGCATACGTAGCATTTCACTGCAAGAAACATATAACCTAGCATACATCAACAACACACATCGTGCATGCAAGGGCCACAGGGCACACACCAACATACATACATAACTAAAACCAACAGTAAGGTTACTTATCTCCTTGACCTTAGCAGAAGTCACTCGCACCGCTAACTCCGACGCCTAACTACCCCTATAAGATCATATGACACGCTTAGAGCCATTTCACAACTAGCCCTTATGCCTAGCTACCAAGGTACGTCCCTATCACAACTTGTTTTATAAAAAATGGAGTTCTATTGACCTCAGATGGTTGAAACAAGGGTAGGAATGGCTCCAGAAGGGTCGGAAACCTAGGAATTGGTATATTATTCGTACGTCGAGCCGCTAAGCCACACTGCCGAGTCGAGCCGAGCCTGGAGTGCAACAGAGCTGCCGACGAAGCTGAAGCCGATGGGCTGCAAAGACCACTAACGGCGCAGGGTTTCTGGATGCGTCTAGGCATCACTGGTTTCGGGCCGAAATGGGACGCGGCCCAGTGGTGGTGTCGGCTGAGACGACTCGCAAAATACCCGACGAACCGACCCGCGCCCGTGTCGCCAGTGGAATCGTCATCGTCCGTTCGTCCCTGATGGTGCGTCTGTCCTTCCTTGCCCTAACGTACCTCAGCGTTGGTTTGCTCCTATCTAAGGACTCACAGAAGTCCGAAGTCTCGCGACGTTTTCGATTCCTCACCTAAACCTTTCAGCTCCTCCCTCACAGGTACAACAGTGACTCAAAAAGAAAAGACGGCTACTAAGGTACCTAGGGTTTAATATGGGGACTTAAGGCATTAATACGCCCTTGCTGGCAAGACATGCCTCACCGGAAATACTATTTCCAGCGAGATTTAAGGCGGTTTTTTTTTTTTTTTTTTTTTTTTTCCATTTTGAAACCCTTATCGTTACAAGAGATTTCTTTGATTTTAAACTATCCTACCACCCCCACAAAAGTTATCCTACTCCTTCCAAACCTATGATTTTAAACTATCCTACCACCCCCACAAAAGTTATCCTACTCCTTCCAAACCTATAATCCCTAACTCATAGTATCAGTCTTCACCATGATTGAGAGATCCCACATCAATTGGAGGAATGAGTGTCAACGAGGACAGTGAACCCCGAAGGGGGAGTGGATTGTGAGATCCCACATCGGTTGGAGAGAGGAACGAATCCTTCTTTATAAGGGTGTGGAAACCTCTTCCTAGTAGACGCGTTTTAAAAACTTTGAGAGAACTGTTAGCGGTGGGCTTGGACGGTTACAATGATCTTCCAAAGAACTTTATCCTCCTCTTAAGAGGGAGTAACTGGAGGAGGTTGTTCGCAGATTAAGAAGGCCAAACTAAGTTGACACCAACTCAATCCTTTAGCGTGTAGACCAACGGTTCCACAACAGAGGACAGAATTAAAGAGGAAGTTACGATCTCCATTTTGCTTTTCACACTGTATTATTAACAAAAAGAACGAAAAAAAAAGACAGCCTAGTGAGGGAGGAAGAGGAAAACCCCACCCAAAAGGTCTAGTGGACTACACGTACGAAGTGTCCTGTCTTCCAATGAAGTCATCATCAGAAAGCTTTTCACAAATATAACTCAATCTTGGATTAAAGTTAACCAACAGACTACTATTCCGAATCAAATGCGGATTCCCCATCTTCTGGCTTGCCCTTATTTGGAAGGAATTAGATATCAAGGAAAGAACAGGACCTTATTCATTCTTCTATTTGAATTCAGTTTAACCATTTTGGTTAGGAAACCACTTCTTTTTTCCTCAAGAATTTTATTTAGAGGACAAGGCCTTCACTTCTAACTCTTGGAAGAACTTGTGGCTGATAGGGAGATGTGTAGTACCTAGACACCTTTAAATGTTGTATATGGAAAGTATTTTCCTTCAAGAATCCTCTCATAGCTCAAATCCCACTTCCTCTCTATCTCCATCCTTTCATACTCCACTTTATTTTGATTAACCTATGGGGTTCCATCTCAATGGCCAAGGTATTTGATTGGAAAAGATCCATTACAAAATCCAGACTTGAGTCTGTGTCTCAAAAGTCCTTCTACACCAATTTACTCCCGACATTTACCATTTAGAAAGTTTGGTTTTAACTTTTAAGCCTCAAAGATCTAAACTATCTTCTGCAAAGTCTTCACCTCTACAAACCAGATAGTTTCATACTAAAGATATGGTTCACCTTTAATGTGCACTTCCAAATATAGAATTTTTCCAAATATCACAAGCATGTTGACCATAAATGAGCAGCCTACTGGATCAATCAGAGCAGCAACCACAAAAAGAGCAGGGGGATAGCACATCTCCTAAACTAAAGCATCGAGATGTTACAATTTTCCTCGAGGTTTTTTGTAACAACCCAAGCCCACCGCTAGCAGATATTATCATCTTTGGGTTTTCCCTTTCGAGCTTCCCCTCAAGGTTTTTAAAACGTGTGTGCTAGGGAGAGTTTTCCACACCTTTATAAAGAATGTTTCATTTCCATCTCCAACCGATGTTAGATCTCACAATCCAATCCCCTTCGGAGCCAGCGTCCTAGCTGGCACTTGTTCCTCTTCCAATTGATGTGGGATTTCACTTTTTTTTTTTTTTTTTTTTTTTTATAGTTAAATGATTTTCGTTAGGTTATTGGATCTCGTACTGTAAACATGCAAATAGAATAGGCCAGGGTAATCTACCGGAAGCTCCAATGACCCACCAAAAGTCAATCAATTACAGTATGAACTAAATTGTAGTTAATTCTTATAGGGACATCTATGTTATGGGGATAATTTTAAGTATATCAATTTTTAAAGTTAAGCATCATAATAGTTGCTTGATTCTTAGCAGGCAGTCTCGTGCAAGTGGGAACATTCCTAAAAGATCTACATGTTATAACCTTCATGGGTCTTCTGTCAGTGAATAACAGTTCTAAGGTCTGTGAAATTTCATAAGTTTTACACACAAACCTACAATCTTCTCACAAGTGAAGTGCACAGTTTTTACAGAAGAGACGAATTACCTGAATTGCACTCCAAGAGTTTATAAAACTGCCATCTTCTTCTGGTACATCTCAAGTAGATGTGGATCCTCAGAAAGATACTGCATCACAAACTTGACCAAAAACTTATCCTCGCTAAGCATAAATGCTCTGCCAAAATTTGTCTTCTTGATAAAACCTTTTGACATCAGGTGCTGAAGAATAGACGACCTCGGAACCACCCTTTTTTCAAAACTAAGATAAAGTACATTTGGGTACTTGGAAATTTCTTCGTGCGTCCAGTCCAATTTGTTCATCAAGAAATCCAAGGCCTTCTTTATTTGCTCTTCAGACGAATTCATAATCGTGGGCTGCTTGAGAAATAGAGATTGAAACTGCTCCTCTGACCACCCAAAACTTGTAAAAATATGCAGTTTCGATAACCATTTGTCCTTTTTCATCCCTAAAAACGTACACAGCCCATAAGTAAACATCGGGCTCGAAGGATTAAAACCAGCTTCCTTCGTCTTCTCGACGATGTCACTGAACTCTTCCGCATTCCTTGCTAGTGTCCTCGGGCGCATCCAAAAAATCTTCGCGATGTTCGAATCAGGCACGCCATTAGCTCTCAATAGTTCGATATTGGGAGCCACAGATTCTGTAAACTTTCGCAAAACCCAAGTCCCACGTCTAGCAGAAAAGAGCGAGACTACACCATCAGTAGAGCCAAAAAAATTTCTGAGAAAATCAATACACGGAACAATCTGCTTCTTCAAACTCCTTCTAAGAATTGACGGATCCCTAGAGATTACGTCGACGAGAACATGACCAGTGAAACCATTTCGAGAGAGAAACTCAAACTTAGGTTTGAGTATTGTGTCCGGATCGGCAAGGAGGAGATTAGGATGTCTGCAAAAGATGCTGGCAGTATCAGACAGTGTGAATCCATAGGCCTTGAAGAGAGCAATGACAGAGTCGGGATTTGCAGTAGTTTTGAGATGGATTCGCTTCGCAGCGGCGAGAGCTGAGTCCTTGGAGAATCCAAGGGTATGAACAAGGTAGTCGACCGTCCGATTGTTGGTTGATTGAGAGATTTCAGACAGAGAAGAGAGGAATTTGCGGGAAATTGTGGTGTCGTTCCCTGCAAACTTCTGGAGATCTTGAGCAAAGAGACGCAGAGGAACTTTGAACAGAAAATTGGTCATTGAAGAGTGAAAGAAGAGGTTGCGAAGGCGGGATTCAATCGAGGGTTGCGTTTGGACGTCCCGCTCTCCTGTTGATACAGTTTTTAATTTTTAGTTGAAATTTAAAATTTAAATAAATAAAAACAATTTGTCTATGTTTTTCCAATAATTTGGCTCCGGCTTTAAAACGCTTATGGTGCTTATGGTATGGTAAGGGAGTTTCCACTTAAGGTATTTTGTTCTCCTCCTCACTCAAGGTGGGACATCATAATCACCCCCTTTCAGGGCCCAGTGTTCTCGCTGGCACTCGTTCCTTTTTCTAATCGATGTGAGACCCCCTCCAAATCCACTCACTTTGAGGCCCAACGTCGTTTCTGGCACACCGTCTTGTAACTACTCCCTTCGAGGAACAGCGAGAAGACTGGCACATCGTCCCGTGTCTTACTCTTATACCATTTGTAACGATCCAGATCCGCCGCCAGCAGATATTATCCTCTTTGAGCTTTCCCTTTCGGGCTTCCCCTTAAGGCTTTAAAACGCATATGCTAGGGGAACGTTTCCACACCCTTGTAAAAGGGTGTTTTGTTCTCCCCAACCAATGTGAGGGTCGTTACCGGTTATTTATATGAAAATTATCACCCTAGGAAACTTCAATCAAAACCTTACCCAAAATACTCCATCAAAGGTTATTTATATGATATTATCACCCTAGAAAACTTCAACCAAAATCTCACCCAAAATACTCCATCAAATAGTCATCTAGTCAGGCGAATCGATTCGAGCCTGTGAAGGAGTATGAGGATGGAAATGGCGGCGTAGTTGTGAAGGATACAGGTGCGAGCAACGGAAGGATTGTTCACGTAGGATTCGTAAGGAGGCTACTAATCATGCTCACGTAGCTTCGACAATGTTAAATGTGAGATCTCACATCGGTTAAAAAAGGGAACAAAGCATCCCTATGTGGAAATCTCTTCCTAACATACTCGTTTTAAAACCATGATCTCTACGTAACAGGCTAAAGCGAACAATGTGCACTATATGTTGGGCCTTGATAGGGTGAATTCTGAGATTTAATGGGTCAAAACGAACAATATGCGCTAGATGCTGGGTCTCAATAAATGGATTACGAGCCCATGTATTTTTAACAATTTTAAGACCGTGAAGCTGACAAAAATGGGACAGGAGCGAGCCCTTTTCTAATATATAAGTTTAAATTTGCATTTATATTCAATATGGAATCTCACATATGTTAACCAGATATAACATCAAAACAACGTGACTAAGCTTATTCTTTCGTATATTTCCCCAGTTTGGACATTTAAATAGCTCTCCCCAGTCTCTCCGTAGCTTGCATTCATGCATATCTACTAGCCATGGTAATAGAGGCTCAAGAGATCCTCCGCCTAGACCGTCCACTTCATTACGTAGTCCTACAGAAAGCTACTAATAATGATACACCCTCAACACTCCTCAGCACTCCTCTTCCAATCATATATATATATATATATATATACACACACACATACACACGTTAGATGAAACAACCTTCAATTTTCACAAAAGGATATGAGTAAAAACAATTCTGGATCATCCAAGGCACATTAGCATGGCGTACTTCTCCCGTTTGAATTGAGGTTTGAAACCAAACTTCTCCTCAAAAGGATAGATGGGTCGATTCAGGTGAGATCCAACTTTCTATTCACTCGTGGGATCCGGGCGGTCCGGGAGGGACCACCTCGGCTCCTCTCTTCTCGAGAATCCATACATCTCTTATTAGTATATGGACAGCTATCTCTCGAGCACAGGTTTAGGTTCGGTCTCAATGGGAAAATAAAACGGAGCACCTAACAACGTATCTTCACAGACCAAGAACTACGAAATCGTCCATTTCATTCTGGGCTGACAGAGGGATCGTACCATTCGAGCCTTTTTTTTCATGCTTTTCCCGGAGCTTCCCTTACAGAAGCCTCCTCCACCGTCTCATCATTCTCCCAGCCTCCCTTTTAGAGAAAATGCTGATGTTAGAGATAAAATAAGCTCATATACTTTCTTCATATGAGAGAAGCAGAAAGGCAGAAATGAGAGGGAAACTTCATACCTTCGGGAACAAAAGGCCCGGGCCACTAGGCGTGTCAATCATAAGCACCTCCACGACTTCATCCGAAACTTCATCACTACTCCCTTCCGAACTTCTAGACCCAACTGACACTCTAGATAAAGGAGGGTCTACCAGACCTAACAACCTAGAGCTCTGATACCAAACTGTAACGACCGCTCTCCGACGCATCGAATCACAAATGGCTACGTGGACTCTAGGATAAAAAGTCTTACGACATTTTCATTTGATAAAACGGGAGACACAATAAAATTAAAGTTATCTGATAAGCATTAAAAATCCAAATAGTTCCAAAACATAACAGGATTTGCGGAAATACATCAAAAGAAAATCAGTTACAAAATAGCATAAGTTTTCCCAAAATAAACATCAAAATGACATTAAAACAACATGGACAAAGAGGACTCGATCTAGGGTCTCAACTATAGCCGCACAGCTCCACACGTTCCCGCCACCGACATTGGTCTACTTAACACCTGAAAAATAGCAAACATGGAATGAGTATAAAAATACTCCGTAAGCATCCTACTTGTAGGCTCTTATCGGACTTAATCTTATTCACGGAAAACTTTGGCTATTAGCTCGAATCTATCTCTAGCAAAG
Source organism: Cucurbita moschata (assembly GCF_002738365.1). Lineage (NCBI taxonomy): Eukaryota > Viridiplantae > Streptophyta > Magnoliopsida > Cucurbitales > Cucurbitaceae > Cucurbita > Cucurbita moschata. Next base: position 574,418 of record NW_019268532.1, read on the forward strand.
TCTACTATGGTCTCAAAAGAAGACCCCATGGATTCTCATTGATATGGATTTTCTTCCATACCTAACTATCTACTTAGCTTAAATCAGTGGATTTTCCCCTAGTGGTGTCTAGCCTTAACTACCTGTTCCTGAGAATCAGTAACTACCTGTCACTACGCCCCGCCGGGCTGGGTCAGTAAACTACCTGTCTCACACCCCGGTCAGATTTAGATCAGTAAAAGGCCATGGCTCTTCCCGCTAGGCACCCCTGACGTGGTACTACAGTAGGATACTTACTAAGGCCACCCATATCCACAATAGGTGACAACTAAAAGACGGTAACTCATAATCTACGAAATTCATAATTCACGCTATCTAGCACATAGCAAAATGGCCCAATTCACAAATGGGCAATAATGTGCTATCCACAACCCAAAACAAAGCAGAACAAAGTATCAAGGCTCACACCATACATATCATGCAAATCAAGAAATAACAAACTATCTCGACTTCCTAGGAAACACATAATAAACCCAAAACGCCTATCAAAGAAATTTACAATAATGCATGCGGAAGCTATATAACCCTAACTATAATCAAGGTATAAACACTCACGATATCGAAGTACCATACATGAAATTAATGTTAACCAAACTCCTAAGTATAATACTAGATCATTTGCCCATACTCCAAACCGACTTCTACAAGCATTTCTTAGAACTTGCTCCATGCAGTTACTTACTTGTTGTAGACTTCCCGAGCTTGTTTCGGGTCTTCAACAAATTTCCAATTCGTTCAAAGATCTACAATTAGGTCCTACATTGAGAAAATATATCAAAACTATAGAAGTTGAGTAGGATTCGAGTTAAAATAATACAAATTTGCGAGCATTGGCCTCTGAACCGTGGGTCATGCATAGCTTCGAGTCTGATTTTGGGGAGTGGATCGGAATCTGCTAATTGGGTCGGGTCGGGTCGGGTCGGGTCAGTGAGTCGATTTGGTCCAATGGTTCGATAAATCCAACGATCAATTATCATTGCTAACAGGAAGTTCATGTTCTTGGATGAATAACATCTTAGACCACTGAGGAAGAAGTAAAATGCTAACCTAAAGTTTTGGGTCGCATTACGAGAATCTGGAAGAAAAATGGTGGGGTGTGAAGAATAGAGATTTCTTTGATTTTAAACTATCCTGCCTCCCCCACGAAAGTTGTCCTACTCCTTCCAAACCTATAATTCCTAACTCACTCCTTCCAAACCTATAATTCCTAACTCATAGTATTGATTGCGAGATCCTCATCAATTGAAGGAACAGTGAACTCCGAAGGGGGGAGTGAATTGTGAGATCCCACATCAGTTGGAGAGAGGAACGAATCCTTCTTTATAAGGGAGTGGAAACCCCACCCAAAACTTTATCCTCCAAATCTGTTAGCGGTGGGCTTGAACTGTTACAATATCCTCCAAATAACTTTATCCTCCTCTTAAAAGGGAGTAACCGGAGGAGGTTGTTCGCAGAGCAAGAAGGTAGACCAACGGTTCCACAACAAAGGACAGAATTAAAGAGGAAGTTAAGATCTCCATTTTGCTTTTCACACTGTATATTAACAAAAGAACGAAAAAAAAGACAGCCTAGTGACTGAGTAAGGGGAAAACCCCACCCAAAAGGTCAAGTGGACTACACGTACGAAGTGTCCTGTCTTCCAATGAAGTCATCATCAGAAAGCTTTTCACAAATATAACTCCATCTTGGATTAAAGTTAACCAACAGACTACTATTCCGAATCAAATGGGGATTCCCCATCTTCTGGCTTGCCCTTATATAGATTTTCATAGTCTCCAGTCAGGTTTTGGAAGGAATTAGATATCAAGGAAAGAACAGGATCTTATTCATTCTTCTATTTGAATTCAGTTTAACCATTTTGGTTAGGAAACCACTTCTTTTTTCCTCAAGAATTTTATTTAGAGGACAAGGCCTTCACTTCTAACTCTTGGAAGAACTTGTGGCTGATAGGGAGATGTGTAGTACCTAGACACCTTTAAATGTTGTATATGGAAAGTATTTTCCTTCAAGATTCCTCTCATAGCTCAAATCCCACTTCCTCTCTATCTCTATCCTTTCATACTCCACTTTATTTTGATTAACCTATGGGGTTCCATCTCAATGGCCAAGGTATTTGATTGGAAAAGATCCATTACAAAATCCAGACTTGAGTCTGTGTCTCAAAAGTCCTTCTACACCAATTTACTCCCGACATTTACCATTTAGAAAGTTTGGTTTTAACTTTTAAGCCTCAAAGATCTAAACTATCTTCTGCGAAGTCTTCACCTCTACAAACCAGATAGTTTCATACTAGATATGGTTCACCTTTAATGTGCACTTCCAACTAAAGAATTTTTCCCAATATCACAAGCATGTTGACCATAAATGAGCAGCCTACTGGATCAATCAGAGCAGCAACCACAAAAAGAGCAGGGGGATAGCACATCTCCTAAACTAAAGCATCGAGATGTTACAATTTCCTCGAGGTTTTTTTGTATCAGACCAAACCCCCGCTAGCAGATATTGTCATTAGCTTTTCCTTTTGGGCTTCCCCTCAAGGTTTTTAAAATGCGTCTGCTAGGGAAAGGTTTTCAAACGCTTATAAAGAATGGTTCATTCCCCTCTCCAACCAACGTGGGATCTCACAATCCACCCTCCTTCGGGGCCCAGCATCCTCGCTGACACTCATTCCTCTCTCCAATCGAGGTGGGATCTCACATTTTTTTCATTTACAAAAACTTTATAGTTACATGATTTTTGGCAGGTTATTGGATCGCGTACTGTTAACATGCTAATAGAATAGGACAGGGTAATCTACCAGAAGCTCCAATGACCCACCAAAAGTCGATTAATTACAGTATGAACTCAATTGTAGTTGATTCTTATTGGAACATTTGATGTTATGGGGATAGTTTTAAGTATATCATTTCTTAAAATTAAGCATCATATTAGTTACTTGATTCTTGGCAGGCAGTCTCGTGCAAGTGGGAACATTCCTAAAAGATCTACATGCTATAACCTTCGTGGGTCTTCTGTCAGTGAATAACAATTCTAAGATCTGTGAAATTTCATAAGTTTTACACACAAACCTACAATCTTCTCACAAGGGAAGTGCACAGTTTTTGCGGAAGAGACGAATTACCTGAATTGCAATCCAAGCGTTTATAAAACTGCCATTTTCTTCTGGTACATCTCAAGTAGATGTGGGTCCTCAGAAAGATACTGTATCACAAACTTGAACAAAAACTTATCCTCGCTAATCATAAATGCCCTGCCAAAACTTGTCTTCTTGATAAAACCTTTTGATATCAGGTGCTGAAGAATAGACGACCGCGGAACCACCCTTTTTTCAAAACTAAGATGAAGTACATTTGGGTACTTGGAAATTTCTTCGTGCGTCCAGTCCAATTTGTTCATAAAGAAATCCAAGGCCCTCTTTATTTGCTCTTCAGACGAATTCATAATCGTGGGCTGCTTGCGAAATAGAGATTGAAACTGCTCCTCTGACCACCCAAAACTTGTAAAAATATGCAGTTTCGATAACCATTTGTCCTTTTTCATCCCTAAAAGCGTACACAGCCCATCAATAAACATCGGGCTCGAAGGATTAAAACCAGCTTCCTTCGTCTTCTCGACGATGTCACTGAACTCTTCCGCATCCCTTGCTAGTGTCCTCGGGCGCACCCAAATCATTTTCGCGATGTTCGAATCGGGCACGCCATTAGCTCTCAATAGTTCGATATTGGGAGCCACAGATTCTGAAAAGTTTCGCAAAACCCAAGTCCCACGTCTATTAGAAAAGAGCGAGACTATACCATTGGTAGAGCCAAAAAAATTTCTGAGAAGATCAATACACGGAACAATCTGCTTCTTCAAACTCCTTCTAAGAATTGACGGGTCCCTAGAGATCACGTCGACGAGAACATGACCGGTGAAACCATTTCGAGAGAGAAACTCAAACTTAGGTTTGAGTGTTGTGTCCGGATCAGCAAGGAGGAGATTAGGATTTCTGCAAAAGATGCTGGCAGTATCAGACAGTGTGAATCCATAGGCCTTGAAGAGAGCAATGACAGAGTCGGGATTTGCAGTAGGTTTGAGATGGATTCGCTTCGCAGCGACGAGAGCTGAATCCTTGGAGAATCCAAGGGTATGAACAAGGTAGTCGACCGTCCGATTGTTGGTTGATTCGGAGACTTCAGACAGAGAAGAGAGGAATTTGCGGGAAATTGTGGTGTCGTTCCCTGCAAACTTCTGGAGATCTTGAGCAAAGAGACGCAGAGGAAGTTTGAACAGAAAATTGGTCATTGGAGAGTGAAAGAAGAGGTTGCGAAGGCGGGATTCAATCGAGGGTTGCGTTTGGACGTCCCGCTCTCTTGTTGATACAGTTTTTAATCTTTAGTTGAAATTTAAAAAATAAATAAATAAAAACAATATTGTTTTTAAGTTTTTCCAATAATTTGCTCTTAAAGCTTAAAAAATAAAAAATAAATAAAAGTATATTAGGTCATGTAACTACCGAGATTCACTTCGAGTCTTTTTTGGGCTTTCTTTTTCGGGCTTCCCTTCAAGGCTTTAAAACGCGTATGCTAGGGAAGGTTTCCACACCGAGTTTTGTTCTCCTCCCAAACCAATGTGGGACATCACAATCCATCCTCTTTCGGGGCCCAGCGTCCTCGCTGACACTCGTTCATTTTTCCAATTGATGTGGGACTCCCTTTAAATCCTAATCCATCCCCTTTGGGACCCAACGTCGTTACTGGCACACCGCCTCGTGTCTACCCCCTTCGGGGAACAACAAGAAGGTTGGCACATTGTCCGGTGTCTAGCTCTTGTACCATTTGTAAGGACACAGATCCTGCTAGCAGATATTATCCTCTTTGAGCTTTCCCTTTCAAACTTCCCCTCGGGGCTTTAAACGCGTATGCTAGGGAAGGTTTCCACACCCTTATAAATGATGTTTTGTTTTTCTCCCCAACCAATGTGAGGGTCGTTACATGTTATTTATATGATATTATCACCCTAGGAAACTTCAACCAAAGCCTCACCCAAAATACTCCATCAAATAGCTTTCATGTCGGGCGAATAGAGTCAAGCATATGAAGGAGTACGGGGATGGAAATGGCGGCGTAGTTGTGAAGGATACAAGTGCGAGCAACAGAAGGATTGTTCACGCAGGGTTCGTAAGAAGTCTATTGATCATGCTCACATAGCTTCGACAATGCTAAATGCGAGATCTCACATCGATTGAAAATGGGAACAAAGCATTCCTATGTACAAAATCTCTCCCTAACATACTCGTTTTAAAATCGTGATGCTGACAACTATACGTAACAGGTTAAAACGAACAATATGCGCAATATGCTGGCCCCGATGGGGTGGATTTTGAGATTTAATGGGTCAAAACAGACAATATGCGCTAGATGCTGGGTCTCAATAAGTGGATTACGAACCCATGTATTTTTAACAATTTTAAGACCGTGAAGCTGACAATAATGGGAGCGAGAGCGGGCTCTTTTCTAATATATAAGTTTAAATTATTGCTTATTTATATTCCATGTGTAATTTTATATTTAATGTAACTAAATTTAAAAATGGAATAAGCTAAGTGCATTTATTATTATTTTTTTATATATATAAATAAAAAATATTTTAGCTAAATTTATATATTTCATTTATTAAGATCTAAAAATTAGAGATTTAAAATCATCCGTCTAAAAAATATTTAATATATTTTTTCTGGCGAGTTTTCACAATTGGTCGATTTAATTATTTCTTTACAAAAACATAATTTGTGACGTGTAATTAATTTTAAAATCTAAATTTTATCCATGCAATCTTTAACATAACGGTTGTTCTCAAATATATGACGTCATTAATGGCATCAATTACATAAATAAATAATTTATAAATGTGATATTTTTCTTCCAAAATTCGCACACCTAATTAATTGTGTTTTTAATTATTTATTTATTTATCTCATTTGTTACCAATAGTAAATAATTATTGTGTTTGTTGTTGATGTACTATTTTTGTGGTAGTAAATAATAAATATTTTTCGTATTTATAGTTAATAGTAATTTCGACGTCAATTAATGAGCTATTAAGCTAACATCGAGTTATTTTCATAAACGATTAAAAACATGATATGTGCAGTTATGTGAATCCTCCACATACACGAATGAGAGGGTTAAAAGATTGCGCTCGTCGATGAAAGCATTGACAAGCTATCAGACACGAATGAACCATTTTTATGAAATTTTGAAGTACGTCAATAAAGTACTGGACACGGGTGTATTAATCTTTCAAAACGTAACGTTGATCAACAACTGACCAGACACGAGTACGTCATATTGTTAAACTCGAACGTACGTTAACAAGCCATTCAACAAAAAGTATTGCTCCGTCAAATTCTAAAGTATATCTATAGAGTTACCACTCACGAGGTAAAAAAGTAAGAAAAGAGACAGAAATTGACGAGCGATGAAAAGAGAGAAATATAGTAACAACGGTTTAAACCGAAACCACAAAAGTTAATGGAAAAACAGTGGGAAATAAGCTGGAGACATATCCCAAATTGACGATCGTATTTGTTAGAGAGAGAAATCGACGATGACAGCTAAATCCAAAACAGTAGGAGTAAAGGAAAAACAGTGGAAAATAAGTTAGAGAAGTTTAATGTACTCATCAGCGCCTGCCCTTGAGTTGTGGATCATCCAAGGCACATTAGTACGTCGTACTTCTCCTGTTTGAACCGGGGTTTGACCAAACTTCTCCTCAGGAGGATAGATGGGTCGATTCAGGTGAGATTCAATGTAGATCCAACTTTCTATTCACTCGTGGGATCGGGGCGGTCCGAGGGGACCACCTCGGCTCCTCTCTTCTCGAGTGGAGGAGAACGAAACATTATTTATAACAGTGTAGAAATATCTCCTTAACAGAAGCGTTTTAAAACTTTGAGAGAAAGTTGGAAATGAGGAGCCAACAGAGGACAATCTCCGCTAGTGGTGGGGTTTAACCATAAACAGATAAAAGCGAATATTTTAATTAAGATTAAAAAAAATATAAAGCGAATTAAATGAAAGTTTTCCTCTTGGGTTATGAGATATTGGTTTCGAGGACTCCCAAACACACGAAATTTCACGCTGATGCCACACATATATATATGTCGAGACGCCATTTCAAGGCGCCATTCGTAAATTGTAACTTTCGACCAATCTCTCTCTCTCTCTCTCTCGACCACGCCGTGGAAAGACAACCAATCGGCTTCATCCATTCACGTTTCCAGTCTCAAAAGTCGTCTCCTCAATCTCTGATTATCCTCCTTTTTCGTGCGGCGATCTTCAATCTACTTTCTGAATCCATCGGTGTTCTTTTTCCTTTCATCCACCGGGAAGAGGAGGACAGCTCCGGCGTTTGTTCATCGTTTTTTGTTCATCTTTGCAGTGGATACTTTACTTCACAAGCTCTGCCATCATCTAGCTGGTGTGTTGTTCTTGATGATGATAACTTGATTCTTGATGTATATGGATGTTCGGAATAAAATCAATCAATCTATCGGCTGTTAATTGGAATCAAACGTTTTAAGTTGGGAAGAAATCCTGAATCTGTACTCACTGTGCAAATCACTAATTCTGAAACCAACGTCTGGGTAAGTGAATTTTTCTTGCTTCTGTCTCTGCTTTTTAGTTTTCTAGTTCGGCCTCGACCTTTGGTGCACTGAGATTTGTTTGTTGCTCGCTTACTGCTACTTTGATCATTTTTCTTAACCAAGAGAGTTGTTGTTTCTTTAGTGGATGATTGATTCTGAAATGCAAAGATCTGTTGTGTTGGTATCTGACCTTCGTAGGATAGATGAAAATAATGCTGAGATATCAGTGATTGTTTACCAATTCGTTCTTTCAGAATTCGAAGTGATGGAACTGGCTCAGTTAGAGGCATTGTGTGAAAGACTTTACAATTCTCAAGACTCAGTGGAGCGAGCCCATGCAGAAAACACTCTGAAGTGCTTCTCTATGAATACTGATTACATTTCCCAATGCCAGTACATTCTCGACCATGCATTGACTCCTTATGCATTGATGCTTGCGAGCTCAAGTTTGTTGAAGCAAGTCACCGATCATAGCCTTGCGCTGCAACTCCGTTTAGACATCCGTAATTTTCGAGTATCTTGGCATCAACTTATTGTTTTATCAGCATGCTAATTTTTTCCTTCTAAATGGTAGTCATTAATGTTGTTTGTAGGAGGCTATCTTATCAACTACTTGGCCACCAGAGGGCCTGATTTGCAGCCTTTTGTCAGTGCATCTTTAATTCAGCTACTATGCCGACTCACGAAGTTTGGTTGGTTTGACGATGACCGATTTCAAGACATTGTCAAAGAATCTACGAACTTCCTGAGACAGGTGATAACCTATGTCATAGGTCATACATAAAGCGCGCCAAGGTGTCCACTTCCCTTCTTTTCACCAGCACAAAGAAAAAAAAAAGAAAAAAACGCCATTAATTTATAATTTCATTGGCTGTTGTAGTGGGAGGATGTCTCATCCGGTCTTCGTTTAACGAAATGTTTCTGGTCAATAAGAAAAGTATCTCTGATGCAACCACGTTAAGCAACTACGTTGAATGAATTTCCGGTTATACCATAATTGGTATCGGGGTAAAAATATGCTGCGACAATACAACGTGCACAAAAATTGAGTAAGAGGGGTTGCGGTTCACTCGACGTTCGAGGATCAAAATAAGCAAAAAATACACGTTATAGTACCTCTAAAAACATGCCAGTTACAAGAAATGTTAGGAAATGAGAAATCACTAATAGACTTGGAAAGAAAACACCAGGAATAGACTTTAAACAAGCTGAATAAAAAATGTCTGCCCAAGGAAGAAACTTGAAAACTCTTTGATTTCTCCCCAGCCATAGTTCTGATAATGTAGTTGCCTATATTCTTTTGAAATTATATTGCTTCAGTTATCATTTTTATGGCTAGTACTCCACTTAATGTCTTATGACCCTCTTTGCTGCAGGCAACATCAGAACACTACACCATCGGTTTGAAGATATTGAACCAACTTGTATCTGAGATGAATCAGGTTGGTTTTCTTATAGCTACCCTTCTTATCTGAAAATTACTCATCTATTTGGGAAAGGGAGATTTAAATGCGGATGTTTCCCTAACACGTATTTTTCTTGTAAATTGAAGTTGTAATAATAACGAATATTTTGGTGATGAGAGTAGTTGTTTGTGGAGAGTTCCATTATTCCCAGTTGGATGCTTTTTTTGGTGGTAAAATCATAAGAACGAATCTGCCACATGCCAATGTACTATTTTAATCTCTTTTGAGGCACCTGGGTGATAAATAGGACAGAGTGGATAAGAAAGAGGAACAAATTTTTATTATGACATCTTTCATACATTAACGTAAGAGTGGACTAAACTGCTAATGGAAATTCTTGCATTGTGGATAAATTCGTTTGTTCTGAGATTTTTGGTTTAATACGGTTATTGGCCATGGTAGGTGTGAATTTTTAGAAGAAAATCAGACTAGATTGTTTTTATCCCCATTTTTGGTTATGTGTCAGTTAAATGAATTGACTTCTTATTTGTGCTTGCCAGCTTTATATATGCATATGAAGTGCTGGTTGAATGAGTTGATTAATTGTTTATGCTTGGTTACTACCACCTCTGCACATGTATGTATGCATGTTGCTCTGGAGGATTTGTTTGAGCTGAGCTTTCCCTAAATTCTTTCATCAGTTAGTTGTATGTAGAATTGCAAAATTTGTACTTTGTGCAGAGTCACCATTGATGAGAAACCAAACTTTCATGAAGACAAACGAAAATGTACGATGAGCAATACAAGAAAAAAAGAAAGCCCACTACTACTACTAAAGATGCCTACACAAAGAATCCTAATTAATAAAATCACAAAAAACATCTCCAATCAGCATACATACGTATTCCGTCCTATCAATACTATTTGTCATTCAATTTTTGTTTGAATTTTTTCTTTATAATTTTGCTACATTTTTTAGTAGATGTGAAAGTCCACGATCGTTTTTATACACATTTGCTGTATGTGTATTTATTTGTACAGCGAACCTGTTTTAGTTTTCCCCCTTTTATGGTTTTGTGGTGGCTGGTTTGTTAACTTCGTATATAGGAGTACTAATCCTCAATTGTAGTAGATAAAGGTTGGCTTCGGGGAGATATTTGTTTCTTCAATCAAATGGATTATATGATTGGAAAGGAATAATTTGAAGACAAGTGCAAAACTTAACTTTTTTGCCTGGAGTAATAACTTTAGCTTCTAGTAAGGTGTCTAATTCTTAATATTTCTTCATTGGAGTCATTCTATTTCTGTCAATTTATTTTTATGTTCTCAAACTTTGTTTCGGTGTCTTAATTTTTTTTAGATAAAGAGCTTTTATCCTCTTTTAAACTTTATTATTTAATTTCTACTAAATAAAGTATAGTTTTTTATTTAAAAAACTCCCTTGTGTGTATGAACTAGCAATTGACCTAAAGTAAATTAGACCTGCTAATGCTTTTTGCTAGGATAGACATTTCTTTATCGATCATTTTCCTACATGGTTTTGAGTTCAGTCTAGATAATATTTGCGAGGATTAGAAACTAAACTTTTACTTGTTGATTGTAGGTGAAGACAGTTTCAGAAGATTTTAGACAGTGGTTATGTTCAAATACTTGGGAGGAAAGCATGTTTATTGGCTTTTTGGGGGCTTCGTGTATTTATTTTTTAAATTTAAATTTTTATATTTATAGTGGTGTACGCACAAATGGACTCTTGATCCCCACTTGGTCTTCATAGAGGATCTAATCCTCCATATCTTTTAGGTTGTAATGATTGACGTTCAATTAATAAAAATTCTCATTTTGTATGAAATAGCAAGGTTGCATTCAAAATCAGTATACCTATTTTGCTGCTTGTGTTTATGTTGTTTTATATTGGCTGTGTGCATGAACGTGGGTTTATTTCTTTTTCTACTCTTCAGGCACCTTTAAGTTATTATTATGTAGTTTGTAATTTTTTGACATCAGCAACTTTTTCTTATACTGACATTTTTATTTTTTAGCCTAATCAAGGATTCCCTTCAACAAATCATCGGAGAGTTGCTTGTTCCTTCAGGGACCAAGCCTTGTTCGAAATCTTCCAAATATCTTTAACATCCTTATGTCAGTTGAAGAACGATGGTAACATGCTAATTTACAAGTTGTCAACATGACCAAACCAGTATTTTTTAATTCTTTGAACCTTTCTACCTTAAAATTTTATTTGCCTCGTTTACTGATGGATTTTATTTTGTGTGGCATACAGTAGCTGGTCGTCTGCAAGAATTAGCACTTTCTCTATCACTGAAGTGTTTATCTTTTGATTTTGTTGGGACCTCCATTGATGAAAGTTCGGAAGAGTTTGGTACCGTTCAGGTATTTCATTTGGTTACCTACCATTTTTCGTTTAATTTTATCGTTGAAGGTTGGAATAGTCTTGGCAAGCATAACATGTACAACAACTTTATGGAAAAGAAGCCCAAACCTTCATTCTTTTATGGTGTGCCCCTTATGAAAGAGATGGGAAATTTCTTGAACACGTTTTTTTCCTCTTCTTCATTTTTTTTTGAACAAGAAACAAAACTTTTCATTGAATAAATGTCAAGAGACTAAAGTTCTTGAACACGTGTTTTTCACTTATAAGTATTTTAGTTTAGATTTGTTCGCAGTTGTTTCGGAGTTTTGGCCTTAAGGTGGTGCAAATCTAGCAATTTCTTGCTTATCTCATTTAGTTAAAACATGTGTCATTGACCAGGAAGTTAGGTTATGAATCTCCACCTCACATGCTGTTGAGCTAGAAAAAATTTCTTAGATATTTTTGCTCAGGCTTACAAGGATAATCCTTTTGTTGGCAAAGTTAAGGCCCCGTGACTTATAGCTGTAAAAGCTTCTTGTTTATTATTATTTTTTTAAGACAATTATGGCTGCTTATTGAGGTTTGATGCTTTGTACCCTTGATTTAATTTAGACAATTACTTGATAATTTGATGCTAAGAGTGGAGATGCTTATGTACCCTTGATTTAATTTGTTCTCTTGTGAAATTCTTTGGCCAAATCTATGTTATATTACTTCCTTCCTTTGATTAACGGTAACTGAAGTGCATGTTTCTAATCTCTCATTTTCGAGGATAGGAGGAGATCTCATATCCTTCTTATTTTTCTTTTTCCTGGTTGTTAATGGAATGTTTCTTATCCAAAAAATATAAAGAGATCGGGATGATCTTGCATTATGTTTGGTGTTGCAGATTCCATCTTCTTGGAAGCCAGTTTTGGAGGATCCTTCAACTCTACAGATATTTTTTGATTGCTACGCCATTACAAAAGCGCCTCTTTCCAAAGAGGTTTGTACTGTTTCCTGATGACTATAGCTACTGGATATTGATTTTTGTTTATTGAGAAACCAGGTGAAGCTTCAGGCTTCGATTTAGCTGTTAGCTTTGATTATTATTATTATTATTATTTAATGAGGAACCAAACTTTCGTTAAAGACAAATGAAGGAATTCATGTAGATAATAAAAAAAGAAAAATCCCACCACAACATGTGGCCTATTTGAAGGAACTTAACTAAAAATTACAAAAAAGCCCTGGTCGTTGAGCGTAAGATGCAATAGATAAGCTACACATTTAAACATTCTCTTATATCTTTCAAGCCAAATGTTCCATAAGATAAAAAGCTGCAAATTAAAGGCTCCCCCTTGTCTTGAAACAGTAGGTAGAACAATACCTTAAGAAATTTGGTTTATCATCCAAGTTTGCCCTTTTCTGGTAGAGATGAACAGCACAGTGACAAGGTTTCTTAAATCCATTTTTTGGAACATACTAGTTATTCATCGATATTCTTTTTAGTTCCGGATTCATTTGCTAATTTATTTTTTTGTTTAACAATACTTTCTTATGGGCTTCCAAAATTTTCTTCTAGGCACTGGAATGCTTGGTGCGACTGGCTTCTGTTAGACGCTCTTTGTTTACAAATGATGCTGCCCGTTCAAAATTTTTGGCCCATCTTATGACAGGAACTAAAGATATCCTACAAACTGGGCAAGGTGTGTTTATTATTGCATTCGTACTTTTGATATACGTATATGTCTGTGGTTGGCTTTTAAACATTTTAATATTTAATTATTATTTTTTGGAGGGGGCAGATGGGTGGGGAGAACTAAAAGTCCTTGTCCAATCAAAGAACTTTTGTTTTTAATTTCTTATCTAGGATGGTCAACTTTATTTTTGTTTGTATTTATTTTCATTTTTGTGAGGTGCCTTGTGTCACGGTCATGCTTGTCCACGACGTGTTGTCCATGGCCGCATGCCCATTCCAAAACATTTTGACCTTGCTTTCTTTTTATGTCTCTCATTTTAGCACAATTAATTACTTTTTTTTAATTTTTGTTGGCGTATGACTTTTTGCCATGTCTGATTTTTACACATGCTAGAGACAATTTGTCTCATGTACTGTCAGTCAAATCTTCCTATTCGAGCTATATCTATCAATGTTGTTGTTTTTGTCCCTTGTTACTTGCTAGCATATAATATTTATTTTCTCAAAATGCTTTCCAAAACTTTCTCTAACTTCATTTTTTAAGAACGGGGTAGAAGATATGAGATAGTTTATTTGTACCATTGCGTGATCCGAGTTTGAGTTGGTTGAATTATTCAAGGGTGAGAGTAAGTGCCGCACAATCACTTTGAGCCCCGAAGAAGTGCGATTGCAAGTAACTCTGATACCCACGAGTTACTTGGAGCTTGCATTTAGCTTTTGTTGTGTCCTTGTAGCATGGTTATGTTAATTGATCAGTATAGCTGAGTGGTGTTACTTGTGGCGTTTACATTAAAAAAAGGTGAAATCTGAAACTTGTGGAGCTATAAGATTATAGAATTCCTTGTCTAATAGTTGATTATTATACTTCATAGCTTGCCAGCGTTTAACTAGCTCAAGTATCATGATAAGTTTGGCTTTGTTAGTTTCATCCTAATGATTGAATTTTGGAAAGTTGTTTTTTCTTTTGAAACCCAGATTTTTATTTTTTGTCAATTGTTTTAGTTTATATTTCGTTCATTTTTTTTCTACTTATCTACTTTGTATTGGTGATCAGGTCTGGCTGATCATGATAATTACCATGAGTATTGCCGTCTTCTTGGACGTTTTAGAGTGAATTATCAGGTATTTTTGTTCTTCTGCTCTGTAGCTACTTTCACCTGAACTGTGTGCCTGTGTGCGGATAGAGTTGACTTTATGTGGCTTATGCTACAACATTTTTGCACCTTTTGTGTCTATATTTTACTTGGTGCATTTATTTTTGCAAAAAACTTCCTCTTTGTCTTTGATCATATAGGGGTGGACAGTCTTATGGCAGGCCCCCTGAATCTTTTGAAATCTCTATGCATTGAATAACAATTAGTATGATCTACATCCTTGGGCCCTCCATATCTCAGTTCTGCTTCTGCTCGTGTATGGAAGTATTAGTTCATCATAATATGCGTTTGTGCTCCTTTTCGCCATGCATAAACTAAACCGACAATTAGGATAAGCACGAAAATTAAAGCTTCTATAAAGACGGATACCCCTAATACATCAAAACTCATTGCCCATGGATAAAGAAAAACTGTTTCAACATAAAAAACAACAAAAACTAGAGCAAATATATAATAATGGATTCGAAATTGTACCCAAGCATCGCCCATTGGTGGAATGACAAAAAGAAAATGGAAAAGAGAGTAAAATGATTGAAGAGATCAAAGCAAAGTCATAGTGTCTACTGTTATGGTCGTACATTTTCAACCGTGATCTTGACACGCTCATGACAAGCCTCGAGAGAAAACCAAGCCCCATATTCATTTTTCGCTTGTCTTTGTGGATTGGTTGGACCTTAGGCGAGATTTTTCTTCGCCAACCAAACATAACTTGTGCGGAATCCAAGCTTGTTCGGCCACACACGCCGCCTGCGCGTGCATGTTCAATCTTCTGCAACCCAACCGACTTGCCTCTACACTAGGTCAAGTCATTCGACTTGACCTTTCCTCTACTCGGGGTCAAGGTCTCTCATGTGTAACGTTGCATCTTATCATGTCATCTTGGTTCCCAATTAACACGCCCATCAGGTCTTGATGCCATCCCAAGTCCTGGGATGTCATTAACCAACTTAGCTCATTCGATCATGGTCATCGAGAATGGATCCGTGTGTTGTTCATATCATCGGGACATTTCAAACATCGATCCATCTGGGTTCTATCAAGGCATTATACCCTCCCGTGTCTATGCTAGTTCATTTGCGGAATCCGTTCCGAATAGCTAGTGTATAATCCAACCTCTGACACATGGGCAAGGATGCAATGTCGGCACACCCGTGCCGTCAAACACTGTCCTTGAAAAACCCATTTCAAAGGATGGGTGCCACTTGAGGGTCGCTGCTTTGCGTGTCTTGACGTGAGGGTCACAACTTACTTTCTTCATAGTATATGATTGTGACATTCTCCCCCACTTAAACTGTGGCTACCACGCTAATATACTTGACAGCAATAAAATGGAAGAAGGGAGGAGAGGCACAAATTGTGAATAGTGGAGATGAATCGATCTGAGAGAGTAAACCAATTGGGGAAGTAGAGGAGAGGTTTCAAGCACAAAGGAATGTGGTAAGTGGGTCAAAGGAATTAGAGAACCCATATTAAGGTGTTGGATTGAGTTCATAAGAGAGGTGGGTAGGAGGAAACCATAACCTTTTATGAGGGGTGTTCAAAAACAACCAAAATATTTAGCCAACCCACATGGTCCACTAGCCTATCTCTAATCCCACTGCTAGCCAGACCAGCACACTACCTTCATAGTGCAGCCTCTATATTTAAAAAACACTTGCCCAAGCTAATTTTTCCCCTCAGCCATCCTCCCTCAGTCTTTGATGGCTCAAAATTTTGACCTTGGTTTTTGAACAGGATATATGGTTCTTACCTAACAAATTTCTCTGTAATCAATCATGTCTGTTCTTTTGCTTACTCCTTGACATAAAAATTGAAATTTCTCCTTCAGGATTTAATGATATATTTATCTGTTTTTTGGATTTGTCGGATAGATATTACTTTGATTAATATAGATATTTTAAATTAGTAAAATGTAAGCTTACGTATGACTGCAGGAGCTACTCACATCTATACAATTGTTTTGCAGCTGTCTGAACTTGTGAACGTGGAGGGCTATAGTGATTGGATACGTTTAGTGGCAGAGTTTACTTTGAAGTCCTTGCATTCTTGGCAGGTTTATTGAAATAGTTGAATCTATATTGGAATATTCCACAAATAATCGATATCAACCACAAATCATATCTATGTGCATCACTAATGAAAATAATGGAATGTTGCCAGTGGGCTAGCAGCAGCGTCTACTATCTCCTAGGGCTGTGGTCGAGATTGGTGTCATCTGTTCCATATTTGAAAGGCGACACTCCAAGTTTATTGGATGAGTTTGTGCCTAAAATTACTGAAGGTTTCATCACATCAAGGTTGAACTCTGTGCAGGTGAGTGACCTATCTTTCTTTGTTGAGACTCGGTGGTTTCTGCTTGCAAGTAAGAAGAAGCTTTCTCCATGTGACTCTATAATGTGCAGGCTGGATTACAGGATGATCTTTCTGAGAATCCATTAGATAACGTTGAAGTCTTACAGGATCAACTGGATTGCTTTCCATACCTTTGCAGATTTCAGGTCCAAATCATCTTGTGTGGGGTTTCGTTCTTATTTTTTAATTGAAAATTACTTTTGGTGTTGCGCCTTTAAATATGTAAATTTAGCTTCATCATTACATGTTTTGATTGGTGCCTTTTGCCTTTTGACCCTTGCATTTTCAAATGAGTTGCAGTATGAAACCAGTAGTTTGTGCATCATAAATATCATGGAGCCCATATTGCGAACATACACGGTATTGTTATTGATAAGCATGTTGAGATCTTATTTTGCTTGGTGGTATTGTCGGTCACTTAATATATCTTTTTGTTTGACTTAAATAGGAAAGAGCTCGGCTGCAAGGTAGTGATAACAGTGAACTTTCAGTTGTTGAGGCCAAACTTGCATGGATTGTTCATATTATAGCTGCTATCGTCAAAATAAAACAATGCACTGGTTGTAGGTCAGATAACTCTTCCGCTTCACAGGAAGGTGGAATTTTCATTTCACGATAATTGTTGACTTTTCCTAATTTTAGCTTTTACTGTCATCAGTGTGGAATCGCAGGAAGTTCTTGATGCTGAACTGTCCGCTCGTGTGTTGCAATTGATAAATGTTACTGACAATGGTCTACATAGCCAGGTATGTCTGAAATATCTGCCTCATGTTTCTATAATTCTCACCAATGGTATCTGCAGGTGGAAAAACTGTTCATTGTTTGAGCTAAATAGTATCTACATCTGAACCAAAAAGCATTACCCTTTACCATATTGATAGGAACCAGGTTTTGAGATTGAATTATAAGGAAATAGGGCCTAAACTTTATTACGATATCATTTAGAGATAAACGGGTCTCCCTTTGAGTGTGTTCTATTACTATTATCTTTTTTTGTAACTACCTTTAATTTTTTTTAATGTAATTTTGTCTTCTTTGATGTTTTCTTCTGTCGACTCCTTTGGTTGACCCTGTTTCTTAAAGCCATTTTTTTGCACTTTCATTTGCGACAGTTAAAGTTGGTTCTTTTAACCCAATACTGCTGCTGCTGCTACTACTACTACTAATAATAATGACTAATTGCCTCCATCTTACTATCCTTTCATTACTCTACTCTCATAACACACCATATCCTCGAGGTGTGGGTCAAGCACTGTTTAAGGAGGGGGAGAAGCTATAACTTAAAATCGATCGTTTCTAACAAATTCTTTATCTAATGACAATCCTTACATTACTCTACTCTCAAAACACACCATATCCTCGAGGTGTGCGTCAAGACCCCACTAATACTTAACTGCACCTATCTTGCTGACCATAGAAGGTTCATCTACAATCACTCCTCAAATATCTCCGATCAGAATAAAATTCAGAATCCAAGTATTCAGGTTTGCGAATTGAGCTTTGGTCACTAGACCTTTTTCTAATTATGATATTGGTTTGATTTTATTGGATTGGAGTCCCTATATGTAGTTTATGGAACGTTCTTTTGTAGGGCTTATTTTTTTTTTATGCCCTTGTATTTTCTTTCATTTTTATCAATTAAAGCACAGTTTCTAGAAAAAAAAAAAAAACCATTTATCGGTGGTTCTCTTCATTAGTGGTCACAAATGTTGTAAACTTCATGCCCATAAGTTCATCCATCGACCCCGGCTCATATTATTGGTAACCATGTTTCTATTTTCTCCTGTCTCCAAATTGAGCCTTCTTTCCCCACTTACTGACAGCCCAGCTATCCAAGACAATTCTTCAAGACGCAAGCAGATAGTATGCAATTCTTCAACCCATTTATTTGGGTCATACTCACCAGGCTCATACGCAGAACCCTCCAAGAGATTTGAAAATTGGTGCCTGCTAGAAGCGTCATGCAACAAAAATCCCAGCCCCAAAGTCTATGTTGTTCAGCACCCAGCATAAAATAATTCCTTAGTATGCATGACACATGGACCCCTCCCCACTCCTTCCGTTTTTCATGCCTCTATGCCTTAGGCTTCTCCCCTCCCTTAGATCTCCTAGTTGGACTCTTCAAATTATGAGTTGTGTTGTGAGGACCCCAACCTCATTTGGAATATGTGAATTGAGCTTGAGAGTTGCATGGAATTTTGATGATTCCAAGGGCTTAGTGCAGCGACAACTTGCCTTTATTTGACTACCATGAGGTTGCAAGATACATCTGCGGATTGAGAAATGAAATTCAACTTAACCCCTTTCTTCTTGGTGGATTAGCACAAGCTGCGACCCTGGTTTAAAGGGTGGAATGCAGATGTAGAGGACAGAATAAATATCAAATTACTGTTGACGGATGTTATCCAATGGTAAGGAAATGCAGAAATCAATCTTGAAGGAAGCCTTACAAAAAGAAAATGAACCCTAGCTAATGAAAATGTAAGCCTATATAAAAGGTTCAATAAATAATGATTGTTTTAGATGTTGGAGTAATGGGTACGTAGTGCTCACTAAAGCAAAAAATAGCATTTAAGGAAAATGATCGGAAGATGAGAAATAAGTATTTGAAGAGGCTAATTAGTGCCCTCAAAGGCAAATGATGGCATTTGAGTTGTTCCTTCGTGGGAAAAATTTCTAGCGGATGGACATTACTGCATCATAACCAAAGTATCTGAATCTCCTGGGAAACTACCAGTCAAACCAAAGGTATTAACCATGGCTGTCGTTTTTTTTTTTTTGGGTGATTGGACACGCTATAAATTTCATAATTAAAAGCACTAAAACAGTCTTAAGTCCATAGAGAGAAGGCATCCCCAGATCATGAGGGTGGAGTTAAACAAACGGACTTTAGGTTGATGACGAAAGAAGAGTAATTACAGGAAGATTTCTGTAAGAACAATCTTGTCATAAGCACTTTATAGGTCTCCAACCTTTATTTTCCTTTTTCTCCAGTTATCTGCATTCTTTTCTGCAGATAAAAAGGCATCCGAGAGTTGTCTTTCACTCTAAAAATTAGCTGGTTAAGAAAATAACGTTTGTGGTAGGATAAAAAATTTGGATTCAATGAGGATTTTAGCAATAATATTACATAGACCAATAAATACGTTCATTCTACCTATTGAATCTATGCATACCTCATTTTTTCTATTGAAGATTGTTCTCATAAAATAACGATATTGCTACAAAGGCTTGATCGAGCAAGCTTCATATCCTCAACTACGTGCAAGCTTCATATCCTCAAGTTCATTTACCTTCGCTTCTGCAGAGATACAGTGAAGCAAGCAAGCAAAGACTTGATCGAGCTATTCTTACCTTCTTCCAGAATTTTCGGAAGTCTTACGTGGGTGACCAGGCAATGCATTCTTCCAAGGTAATTAAAAAATATATCATTCTGTTCTATATGAAGGGTAATATGTCGCATCTATTTATTCCTTTTTTCAATTGCAGCAGTTATATGCGCGGTTTTCTGAACTCCTTGGACTTCATGACCATCTTCAACTGTTGAATGTGATTGTCACCAAGATTGCTACAAATCTCAAGTGTTACACTGAGGTGAAAGATCTATTCATTCTTTGTATTTATTATAATATTGCTATGTGTTATGGATTTAAATCAGTTTTTTATGTATATTCCCAGAGTGAAGAGGTCATTGATCACACCTTAAGTTTGTTTTTGGAGCTGGCATCTGGGTAAAATACTTGATAAAAATGTTATAGTTCATGAAATTGAAATCATACGTTATAGATTTCTGATCTCCCCTACTTTCCAGATACATGACGGGGAAGCTGCTTTTGAAATTGGATACTGTTAAATTCATTGTTGCAAATCATACGGTACTACTTGCCGAAGATATGTTTTTAGTTCCTTATTTATCTGAGCTCAAATTATGTTATATCCTTCACTCATCTCATTTAAAGGTTTTTCTTCAACCTGAAATTGTAGAGGGAGCAGTTTCCTTTCTTGGAAGAATACAGATGTTCTCGCAGTAGGACGACTTTCTATTACACCATCGGCTGGCTAATTTTTGTGGAGGAAAGCCCTGTTAAATTTAAATCCTCAATGGAACCACTGTTGCAGGTTAATTTCTCTCATCCTTGTCAAATATATAAATGTGCCGATGTGCATGCTTGCTTACATTCCATGCCATGCCATGCCTGCAAATATGCGTATCTAGCTCTTTCAATTAACTCACATGCTAATTTTTAGCAAAATTCTCATTTCTCTTCATACCAAATTATTTGACTGGGTTAAACTCTTATTTTAGCATGTTTCTTTAATATTCGTTGTTGTTCTACATAAAATCTTGCCAATTAAAGAAGACTTTAACTAATTAATTATTTCATTGTCTAGATTATCAATTTACTTTTTTTTTAACCTTTGTACATCATATTGTCATCAGTCCTACGAAAGTTGGATGGCCTCTGTACCAGGAGTAAGTAACTTCGCAAAATGCTCTTAAATTTTGTCTTCTTGTTTTTTGTTTGGTCAAATCTCTTTTTTCCCAGACTTCAGAAAAGAGAAGTGGTTTGCTTATCCATAAAAAATTATAATAATAATTCATCGTCATGTCTGAGGACTGAGATCAAATATAGGTACCGATAGAGTGAAAAGAGTTTATTGTAATTAAAAAAATGTGTGAAGAATTAATTGAATTTTTTTTTAAAAAAAACCTAATTAAGTTCTTTGTGGAAAATGAGCTGATACATATGTTGATCATAACTAATAAAAAGAGGGAATATACTATGATGCGGTAGTGGGAAAAGTTTATTGACTCATATATGCCATGTTTTAGCTTTGCTCAATTGAGATTTCATGACATGTTAGGCTTTTATCAAATTGGAATCAACTTCTGACTCCTTGTTTCGCACCGATGCTGTAAAATATGCCCTTATTGGGTTAATGAGAGATCTCCGAGGGATTGCTATGGCCACAAACAGGTAACTTTTTTGAATATTTATAATTATCTCAATCTTGTGACTTATTTATACGTTTTCCTTCCTCTTACAGTCGCAGAACATATGGACTTCTATTTGATTGGCTATACCCTGCACATATGCTTCTCTTCTTGAAAGGGATTTCTCAGTGGACGGACACACCAGAGGTACTTGGTATATAGTTTTTTTTTTTTTTTTTTTTTTTTTTTTTTAACTAGAAACAAAACTTTTAAAAAATGAACAAGGTGGAGCCCATTTGTGCCTTTGTATACGAAGCTGGCCAACTGTCACACTTTCACAGTAAGTCAAACAGAAATACGAGAAACAAGCAAAGGAAGTTGCCTATGGCCTAACTGCGAAGTAACCAGATATTTAGTAAAATAACCTTCAATGACCTTTGGATGAAAATGACTTGTACTAGACCAATTTTCAGTTTTTCAATTTTCAAATGAAGATTTCCAATGGACGTACATTTCCCGTCAAATTTCATTTCCGAAAAGCTATCATCAATTTTCACCAAAGCCTTATCAACCATAAAAAGATTAGTTAATACCTTAGACTGTAAGTAACCTTCCGAAGCTTGTTTTACCTTCTGCCATGGATCACGGGAAAACATCCAAGATACCACACAAAAAGCTCTGAGATTTAAATCCATCACTTCTTTTTCTTTCCTTACCCAGAAAGAAGTATTTGACATCGCCTCAGGGGAATGCTGCTAGATACATCTGCACCTCTCACCTCCTCTGCACAATTTCTAAGAATGTGCTCATCTTTGCTTCCAAACGACCTTGATAAATCACCAATCTCAGGCTGCTGTCCAAATGTTCCTACTGTAGAGATCACAGAAACAAATGTTATTTGAGTGTTTCTTGCTGCCACATTGAACCAAAGATGACACACATACAGTTATTTGAGAGTGTTTCTTGACATTTAGGTTTGGGAACCAAACTTCTGCATCACATTTTAGATGTAAACAATGAATGTTGTTATTGTTCTATTTATAACCATGTATTCTCTTCTCTGTTGGATGATATGATTAAACGATATATTCAGGTAACAACCCCATTATTGAAATTCATGGCTGAGTTTGTGTTAAACAAAGCACAGCGCTTGACTTTTGATTCATCATCTCCCAATGGCATACTTCTTTTCCGAGAAGTCAGCAAATTAATTGTTGCTTATGGATCAAGAATTTTATCTCTCCCAAACCCTGCTGATATCTATGCCTTCAAATACAAGGGAATTTGGATTTCCTTGACTATTCTAACTAGAGGTAAGTATATAGCTATCCTATGACTACAATTTTGATAGGCGCTATTGGCTATTTTTGTGGGTAATATATTTTTCTCTCTTACCGGCTTTAATTCATTTACTGAAAATTTGAATTTTCATTTTGAAACATGTTAACAACATTTTTTTCAGTCAATTTTATCTTGACTTTGCGAGTGGCTGCATCCATTTCGTCATTTATTTATGTCTTGATAATCTTTGGGGCTTTATCTGCTTCCTTTATCTCTTGTAATTGTTAGGTAAGGATTCTAAGTTAGATTCATATTTCTAAGTTCACTTGTATTAGCAAGGCCAATCGTGCATATAGTACATGTTCAAAGTTTTTCTGTTAACTTTTGTTGTGTAGATTGAAAAGAGAATCAGAATCAGATGCTTGTTGTCTTTAGAAATTTTAGGAACTATTGTATGCTTCAAATTTAGTAATCTTTTCTATAAATTGCTGTTATTGCAGCTCTTGCTGGAAACTATGTCAACTTTGGAGTTTTTGAAGTCTATGGTGACCGAGCACTTTCTGATGCACTTGATATTGCTTTAAAGATGACACTGTCAATTCCTTTGGCTGACATATTGGCGTTTCGAAAGGTGTGCAGACTATTTCCTTTAGCTCATGGTTTTAGTTTCAAATACAAGATTGTAAGTTGTAGCGTATCGTATATTTAGAAAAGGGTGCAACTGTAGAACAACTCCAAGTCCAAGGTATTGCTTAACTTAATAAAAATTTATGTATAACTTTGCACTGTCTTCTTGTTAAGAATATGAATAAAAGAAACTATATACATGGTAATCTATCCATAGAAACTTCTGAGTCTAGTTAGGATTTAAAATGACATAAGAGTAGAATATCATAATGTAATTTTCTCATTTGATATTTACAGTCCTTTTTGGCCTTTTGTCTTAATTTTCAAGCATACAAATGAGAAGGTGAAGAATATATGAATAAAAAGATTAAATATATCATAGTGTATTATGGAGAGGAAGTGTTATAAAAGATTTCAGAATTTTGAGTCTGGCCATTTAAAAGTTTCATCTTGGTGTTTTCTTTCAAAGCCTTTCTATCCTCCCAATGGCTCTCACTCCTCCATCGCCTTCCTTCTACCCCACACCTTCAGCCATGCTTCTCCATCCACGACACCGTTCCTTTTCATCAAAATTGAAAGATGGACCTTTTCCATATCAAGTGACCCCAGAAAACCGAACTTCTTTAGCCTCATGAAGCTACTAATGAACGGAGCTTTTCCCTAGCCTTTGCTAGAGAAAAAATTATGTTGGCTCCATGTGTGTTTCACCACATTTTGTGAGCTTCCATTGACCCTTAAGTTCTTCAATGAAACAAGGCTTTGGGAGACTGTTTTTTGGTTAGAAAAAATATCCAACAAGAAAGGACTGTGTTGAAATTGCAAAGCTTGGTGCTGTTGAGGGCTTAAATAAACTTATCCTCCCTGGGAGTGAGAACAGAAAAGGTTGGCGCAACGTCATCTCCATCATTACCTCCTTCACCAATACCAAGTCGGCCTCCATTATGGAGCTACCTCTTATAAGAATGCATTAAAGAGTAGGCCCCACAGAATAAGACTGCTAAAGTCCCCACTCCTTCGCCATTTGCAACCCTTATGCTATTGTCTGCTGTCATCATTCAACGTGAGCACCCTCCATCATAACTGGCATGATATCATGTGAGACCTTCAACAACACCTATCGGTCTTTTCTTCTGTAAGTCCCATACAACTGGACAAGGCTCGATCTCTTGAAGCCTTCAAGAAAACTGGAGATGTATGTAGAGGTTATTTGGACTCGGCTAATAAGACCTTATCTAGATGGATTTGATGGAGGTGAGAATTATGGTGAAGGAAAACCATAGTGGTTTCATACCAGCAGAAATACGCTTACTATCATTTCATCTTTACCATTGACTGTACAATTTGACCCCCCTTCTTTATGGAGGATAATTACATTGGGTACTTGGCTGGAATCCATGGAAAAACACCCTTAATGCAGATGAAAGAGAAGCAATGCCCCACCTTTGGATCGATTGATGTGAGTTTGGATGGTCCCTAGAAGATTGACTGCTGCATTAGGGACTTGTTGTGGAAAGGGCCAACTTTAGATATTTGCAATCATTTGGTTGGATGGGATGTAGTTTCTCGGTCAATTACTAAAAATGGACAGGGTTTGGGAATACGAGTAAAAGAGGCAGTTTTATCTTTGAGAAGGATGGCTTTTGCAAACAAGTCATAGATAGTAAATGTGTCTGCAACATAGACATGATAGGATTACCAAGGCTAGGAGAGGCCTGAAAAGTTCTGACAGGAGAGATGCTCTATGTATAGCCTCTTGAATTTAGTGTACTATTTAGGCAGAAAATTTTATTAGATTTTTTTTTTAGTTATTCTCTTTGTACGACGTTTATTTTGACAGTTCTCTGTTTCTTTGCAGCTGACTAGGGCATATTTTGCTTTTCTGGAGGTTCTGTTCAGCAGTCATATTGTTTTTATTCTAAATCTCGACACAAGCACATTCATGCATATAGCTGGTTCTCTTGAATCCGGCCTTAAAGGTCTGGATACAAATATTTCATCACAGGTATGGTTGTGCATAGCCTTTCTTCTTACAATTGTTTCCTGTTTTTCCCTTATCGTTTTCTTTTATTAACCAATTACTTACACTTTTACAGTGAGGTCTGTGGGAGGTTTTTCCTTGGGCAATCTTGAGAATATTTTTTTTATTATGTACATGTAACCAGAGGTTTTTAATTGGTGTTCCAGTGTGCATCGGCTGTTGATAACTTGGCAGCTTTCTATTTCAAGAACATCACTATGGGAGAGGCTCCATCTTCACCTGCTGCTATTAATCTCTCTCGTCACATTGCAGATTGTCCCACTTTGTTTCCCGAAGTAAGGAACTTTCTTGTTATCATGCAGATGAATTTCCAACTTTCTAGTACTGAATGTAGAAGTTTGTTCAAGTCGGGGGGGCATCTTGGTTCTGGTTTTTATAGTTTTTAATGTCCCGCAAACAAATAGCGTTATTGCAGTTAAAACATAACACAAATGAATCATAAACTAGTAGCTTTCAGTTTTTAGAATAGTAATTTATTATGTTATAACAAAAAGATCTCATCATCAAATCCACGTCAATAAACCTTTCCTTATATTGAACATATTATTATCAGCATGAGCCCATTAGGGAGAGATAATTGATTAGATAAATCTCAGGTGATATCTGGGGCATGTTTGTGAGTGATTTTAAAATGGTTAGAATCACTTTTTAAACCATTTTGTAACATGCTCAAGTATGCATGTTTTAGAGTAACTTTGAACATGGACAAAATGATTTTACTCCTTTCAAATTCATTCTCAAACATGTCCTTAATTGCGCATTTGGGTGTGTTTCATCTGCAATCTTTAATCTCTTTTGAAAAACAAGAGTGTGTTCATCATGTTTGCAGATTTTAAAGACCCTTTTTGAGATTGTTTTATTTGAGGATTGCGGCAACCAATGGGGTCTTAGCAGACCAATGTTGAGCTTGATACTCATAAGTGAACAGGTATAATGATTTGTACTCTTTCTATTTATTAAATCTTAAATTGTTACGTAGACTGGAAAGTGCGTGACCAATAGCTTTCCCTTACTTGGGTGGATCTTATTTGAACAATCAAATGTCAGTGCATTCACAATGATCCATACTAGCTTATAACGATATATATAGGACTTCGTTCCCCAATCCCACCCCTACCCCACACCACTGCAACCACCAGAAAATAATTTTTAAAAATGTCAAGTACGTACAAGGCCTTTTTGATTATCTTCTCCGTTGTGCTTTTGTCACCTGAATTATCATATTTCTTTTACAAGCCTTCAAAATTCTTTCACTTGCATTCAAATGACAATTATATTGTTGAATGGACGATTTAAGTATTACCTGGAATGCGACTTTAAAAATTGTCATTTGTTTGCAGATGTTTGCTGATTTGAAGACTCAGATCATGGCTTCTCAGGCAAGTTGCCTTTTCCTCTTATTCATCAGAATTGCAATTCACTTCCCATGCCGATTGATGTTATGTTGGGAATGTGCGGATAGAAAATAAATAAATGTTAAAGAAAAAAAAGAGCGGTATTTTGAATACTTGTCATATTTCATAGATGTGATTTTCTTTAGATTGCCTGCTCTAAGAGAACTGCTACATATTTGGGGGAGTTTGCAGGGTAAATCTGATTCCATCTCTCCTAAATGTGGGTGAGAGAAAAAAAGCAAGAACAAAAATCCTTTTAACGCTCAATTGTTGTGTCAAAATGCAGGCAGTGGATCAACACTCGCGGCTCTCCCTCTGTTTTGAAAAACTAATGAAAGATGTGACTCGAAGCTTGGATTCAAAGAACAGGGACAAGTTCACCCAAAACCTAACCGTCTTTAGGCATGAATTTCGTGTTAAATAGTTTCCATTCCTTGCAAAGGAGATTTGATGATGAATTGTCTGCTCAAGACATTCCTTCGCTTGGGAGAAAGGGAAAAAAAAAAGAAATAACAGGAGAACAAAATCTGTCAGGTGATTAGCATATATGTTTTGAGTCGAATTATTAGATCGTTTTTCGTAGTACTAACGTCCATATTGCCAGAAGACCCCGAAGCGATGCGGATAACTAATAACTGCACAGGTCTCCATAGCAAGAAAGGTATGTTTTGTGTCCCCCCAAATTATAATGTGTGCTGAAGAAGCTTGGTACTTGGTAACTAGTTGTAGAAGTAGAGGAGATGAAATGGTAGTAGTAAGAAAGGGTTTGATTGAAAGTTTGGATATTGCAAAGGGTGGTTTGGAATTTTTTTGCTCTTACGTAGGTTGTTGATTTTAGATCAATTCTTTTTAGACGACAACGGTTTTTTCAGGTGTCTAGGGGTTGCTGCTGATATAATGTACATTATTGTTTAATATTCTTTATACCTTGTTGATAATATAAGGAAAAGCAGATTTGATTTCTCTTTCGTTTCTCTTTTTTTTTTTCCCTCCCTTTTGGATAATGCTCTCTAATTTCTACATTTGGATAGTCCATTAGTGTGGTTTGAAATGAATTGTTTGATGAATTATGAGTGTTTTATTTTGTTTGTTATCGAGTATGATCATATTCTATGAACTGCAACTAAAAATTTATTCCGAAGAAATTATTTTTCAATTGATTAAAACATATGCTCTCATCGGAAGTTAATAGAAATTATTTTTTATTTTCCTTAAAGTGTTTCAAAGGTTAAAAGAATAATAAGAGGGACGATGCATCGAATTTATGGCATGATAGAATTCTAACTAAAGAGGTTGTAGTCTTTTTTTTTTTTTTTTCAAGTTCATCTTATTTTTCTACCATTTTTTTTAAAGATTATTATTTCATATTTTTTAGATATCCTCCTTTCATTTAACCTCATAGCACAAATTGTGATCTCTGTTCATTGTGTCGAAGCTTAATTTACAATTGTGGTAAAAATCAGCATAATATTTCAATTATGCAAATCTTCTAGAAGACAATTATTTAAACTTTATTTAGTTTATTATATTGGTTATACTATATTATGTTAAAAGATTAACAATAATATATTTAAATTTAAATACAAAAGAATACAAATATATATTGAGGTAAATGATGTAGAAGAAACAAATTAAGTTTTGAAAATGACAATGAGATTGATGGAGAGTTACACTACTGAACATTATTTAATTCATTTTAAAAGTTAGTTACAGCAAATGCGTCCCATTTCAAAAGCCTTTTTTTTTTCTTTTTTTCTTTTTTTCTCTGAATCATAAAAATTATCGTGATTGATTTTTATTTATTTATTTTTTCTCTAATTTAAACTGATGTACTATCAACTTCACCTTTTATTTGGTAGTAACATTAAGATCAATCTCCAAACTGATCAATCAACTCTATACATTAAGATCAATCTCCAAACTAATTTCATGCAAACATTCATCTCAACCATTGACTCTCTCCCTTGTTCATTCAAAATCTCTTTGCCCTTTTTATAAAACTTTCTTCTTGAACCAGGATCAAAAGCCAAAAACTCGAGCAACCGTAGACGACGCAAGAACAAATAGACTTAACTCATTTGTTGCTTGAAAGTGAGTGTCGCACAATTGCAAATCCGTTGCCATTAAAGTGCGATTGTGACAAGTGATCGATCTCCCATGGCCTAAACTCACTATAAAAATTTTAGGTAGAGTTAACTTTGAATTCTATATTTTGAGAGAGACAACCACGTCAATTTGAAAGAGAAAGAGAAGGCAGAGGATAGACCGATAAACTCCATCTCTTTGTTCCTGATAAAGCAGCACTAACGAACACCAGATAACAAGCGTCTGAGGCAGATGCGCATTCTAATAATGGAACTCAGCTTTTGATAAATTATAATACATAAAATTCATCAGACATTATAAAATAGTTCGTTTTATGTTACAACATGGCTGCCTAAGGAAAGAAATGAAAATTATGGCAAAAACTCAATGGAACTAACCCTTAGAAACACGTCAGCACGTGTTTTAAATCGAACAAAAATGGGATTTGACAATAACTTAGAAGACCCGAAAGCAAAATATAGTAATCAATTTGGTTGCCCTCGTGACAATAAATATTTTACTACTGTAGGACACTCGACAGCAGCCCAGCTGTCTTTTCGGTACTGGTCGAGTTTGATCCGACTGTTAGCCAAAGCTCGACGAGGAGTGTTAGAATGAACCATAACTGCCATGCTGAACCAAGCAAAGAAGAGATCTTAAACATGAACATGGTACAAATCAGGCTCCTGCTGCATTACTTAGCTGGAGAGTCATTCTTATGTTCATTGCAGCCAACTCTGCGGCCAGGTACTTGAAGACATAAGGCATGGCCACTGTCTCCATACCTTTACTTGTTTTGCAAGCATGACATATAACCCTTTTAGGAGCCTTCCCCGGGGGAAGACCACCAATTTCGCGCACGGCACGCTTCTGGGGCTGGACTAAAGTTGATGTAAGAATGCTACCGCAAAGCGAACACACATCAGCAATGTGATGATCAGAACATGTATGAAGCCTATCATGTAATAAGTAAGATGCTCCATGTGCCAGCATTGAGTCACGCTCCATTTCACCAAAACGTATGCCACCACCTTTTTTCCTACCTTTGATAGGCTGTCGAGTGACTTGATCTACAGTTCCAGTCGAACGAACCTGATAATAACACAAACATAAATCAACAGGTCATGTCTTTTATTAATTTTTTTGGTAAAAAACCGTGAGAAAAATGAAAGAATACACACGAGCATATAAAACAAGCTCAAACAAAAGACTCAGAACAAGACCATCTCAAACTTTTTCATCCGATCTCTCACCCTCTATAAAAACTCTAGTGTTTATTTTCTACAAATACCCCATAAAGAAGTGAAGTCTCAAGTGCCTATAGTGATGCTAACAGATTTTGTTGCATGTGTTCAATGAGAAGATAGACAATGGTGCACTAATAAAACTTCAAACCTTCCAAATGATACATATTCTATATTCCAACTTTTCGACAATGTAGTTTACCAAGCTATATCTTGGTGTGAACTGTCTAATATTTTTACTTCCTATAGTTATACCTCCCTCATTGCAAATTGAGAAGGTCTTTTGTAAACACCATGTAAACACCATGGATTATAGATCCCTCTTGTAAATTTCAATCATCAATGAAACTCAAAAAAAAAAAAAAAAAAAAATCTACATTCCAACTTGTTAAAACACAGTGAAACAGAATGAAGTATTGGCACGGTCCCTAGAGCTCAAGGCATGTATCACACTACTAGAAATGTATCAACAATTTTAGATATTATGCTTTGGTTTCACCCCCAAAGCAGACATTTACTTGCTTCAGGATACATGAAACGAAATAATATGAGAATATAATAATATCTTAAGAATAAGAAGACGCCAATGTCCCCCCAATAGGTGAATGGTAATTCATTCTTTATAAAGGCACTAATGATAAGACCTCAAAACTAATGTGAAAATGTCAATATAGTAATTGGCTATTAAAAAATAAATTAAATAAGAAAATTTCACCTGATATTTATCAGAAACCATGTGCCGAAGACGCTGATAATATACAGGTCCAATAAAAATTTCACATGTTAGCTCTGTTCCATAAACTCCACTGTACAATACCTCAACACCATGGTAATTGAATCCCTTTTTAACTAATGTGGAGCCAAGTTCATCAACAAGTGATTCAGTTTTAGACTCTTCATCTCCAGCATTTGTTTTCTTTACCGAACTCTTAAACGGCGTCGCATTGATAAATTCTCCATTTAAACAGCCTCCCTGTAACAAGTGATTGAACTGTAACTACAAAAGATGGCTGAACGGGATACTAAACGGAGCAATGAAACTTTGCCGAATCAAAACTTCTTCCTAATTTCTTTTCTTCCCAACAAAACATCGATGGTGTCTTATTATCATTACAGGCACTAGAGGTTTTATTGCATTAAGTTAACCAAGAGAGACATCTTGAATCGCACTCTACCAATATTTATATTTACTTCAGAATAAATTGTTCATGTAGGTGCCTTCAATTTCATATTTAGTTAAAGTAGATCATAACATTACTCTGTTTCGATGATCCTTCGTGATTGGAAAGCCCTTTTGTGATTAGCTTTCCTTAAGAGGGGGTTCCCTATTCCCCGGCCATTAGGCTGTTTCTTTTGGTTTTCTCAATGTATTTCCAAGTTGCTCATCACAAAAGAAAAAAAGAAGGGAAAAAAAAAAAAAAAAAAAATATGTTACTCCGTTTCCAGATACCTTAGCAGCGACAGACTCCATTAACATTGCAATTGTCATTCTCGAAGGAAAAGCATGTGGATTGATAATCAAATCGGGACGCATTCCTGTAGCTCCAGAAAATGGCATATCAACATCTGGCCATAGCTGGGAGCAAACACCTTTCTGCCCATGTCTACTACTAAATTTATCTCCAATCACTGGATTTCGGGGATGTCGGAAGCGTATATTCACCTTAATAGGAAAAAAGAAAGGAAAGCAAGAAGACTTGATCAGACTATTTTTGTTTCCACGGAAACAATACCTGAAATAATTAAAAACGAAGAAGAAGGACAACGATAAATTTAATACAAACAGGGGGGCTAAGGAGATTACAAAAATTCAATAATCATTAGACCTGCTTTTCTAATGATTGTTGAATTTTTATTTATAGAAAATAAGTTTTATAAAAAACATAGTAGCAAAATGGGAGGGCAAAATATCTACTTTCAAAGGATTTACAAAAAAAGAAAAAAAAAAAAAGGAACAAGATGCGAACTTTTCTCAGGAGTTATAAAAGAGGTAGTTTTCAAAATCTTTTGTCAAAGAAGCCCATCTAGAGAACAAAAAAAGCAATCCTATTTACAATCTCAAGGTCACAAGCGCAGCTTTTCTACAAAATACACCAGTTTCTCATAGGCCCCACTTCCAATAACATGACTGAAATTATCATCCTCCATAAAGCCATGAGTGCCATGACATAGTAATACTTGATTCAACGCATGAGCCAATGAAGCTATAATTGTCAGCCACAAATATCAATAAAAAGAACATTTAAAAACATGAACAGGTAGAGCTTCCTTGCTTTCATAATAATACTCACATAGGATCAAGTGAAACTCCAAGTTGAGTCCACTAGAACCAACTATAATTATTTATCTGCTGTTACAATTCAGATAAAAAGGAAAGAGATCCCTATTTACCTTTTGAGGGTGCTTCTTATTCTTTACATCAACAGACACGTAATCAACAAATACAGGTTCTGAACCTTTAAGTTTCATGTTTCTAGTTGTGCCTGCCACTTCATCATAAATGCTACAATAGGGCTCATCTGGTTTTATCATCTGAAACACGTCACCAAATTTAGTCAGTTTTAACATGGAAAAAAAACAAGATAACACAGAAAATAAGGCTAACCTGACCAACATAAGGAAGCCCATCCGAATCTATATGAGACCGCACAGATTTATCTATATTACTCCTCCTAAACAACTTTTGGCTGCGACTTGATCTACT
The DNA here is from genome assembly GCF_002738365.1 of Cucurbita moschata. Lineage (NCBI taxonomy): Eukaryota > Viridiplantae > Streptophyta > Magnoliopsida > Cucurbitales > Cucurbitaceae > Cucurbita > Cucurbita moschata. The sequence continues at coordinate 607,357 of NW_019268532.1, forward strand.
GCTCTGCTCAGACAAGTCAATGGTTTCTGTCTGCCAATTTACCACAATGGATGAACGCATCAGCAAGAATATGCGTAACAATTTCATAAATATTCTGTTTTTGAGTCAAACAAATAGATAAATATTTGTCTTAGGGGAAAAAGATGTTGAATGTGCAGATGTTGAACGTGCACATGTATTTATTGATCACAAAAAGAAAAACAACCACAAACAAACCTGATAAATTTGTCCATGGTACATTCCACGCTCCACAGAGGACTTGTTCAAAATCATTGCATCCTCCATGTCATAACTACACGCATCATGAATAAAATAGACTGATTAGTACTGCAAGAAAATATAAACCAATCCCATCCAAAAAATTTATCCAACAATCTTTATTTCTTACCCAGTATATGCCAACACTGCCACTATTGCGTTTGTCCCGGTTGGATATTCATCTATGTTGTATTTCATATATGTACTTGTACGAACGATAGGGGTTTGAGGAGTCTATAAACATTCCAAAATAAGTTTGCATGTTATTGCAAGAAAACTAACGAAAGGCTTCAAACATAGAAGACGGGTAATAACTGAAAGTGCCTGAACATAACCCGATTATTTCACATTTTGCAACTTACAAATTTAAATCAAAACAAAAAAGTAGTTACATCAACATCTTTCACATTGTTATTAGCGGCAGACAGTGAAAGAATAAAAAGGCCGACAGTGAAAGAATAAAAAGGCCGACAGTGAAAGAATAAAAAGGCCGCTAACCTCACAGAAAAAAACAAGAGATTCAAGACTCAGACAACAGGTACTAAGATCTAAATTTCAAGAAAGCATACTATTGGGCCACCCTTTTAGAAATGAAAAGATTTTTCTTTGGACTTCTCTCATCAGAGCCTTTCTTTGAAATGTGTGAGAAGAAAGAAACCAAAGGTTCTTTTTGGACAAGGAGCTCCCTTTTGACAAACTCCTCAAATTTATATATCATGCTATATCTTGGTGTAAATCTACTGCTTTCTTTTCTTCTTATAGTTATGCTACCCTTTTATCTACTTAGGCAAGCTCTTTATGATACTCTGAACATTTCGTCCCTTTCATAATTTCATACATCAATGAAATTGTTCTTATAAAAAATGAGGATATATAATCAAGTTCTCAATTAAACTGATCATCCAAGACCAATATAGTTTAAGCATCAATCAACAAATGCTCTGGATATTATGTTCCAAATATAGAACAATAACCATTACTAGATCGAAAACAGAAAGACTACGTGCTCTTGATAATATGAGAAATCTTATTAACAAAAATAAACAAGATGGCAACAAACCTGAAGATGGTATAGCTTTTGATCTGCACGGAACTGAATAGCTTGCAGAGAGAATGCCATTGTTTGTTTTGCCATCTACATTCAAATTATCACAAGTTAGGAGAACATAAACAAAGAAACAGTATATTATAAAAATGAAATAATGCGAAAGCACCATTTGATAAATTAACAATTAACAATTTTAAACTGTTTTCTATTATTTTTAAATTTTATGAATTGCTTCAAAATATATATTTTATCATTGAATTTTTAATTTTAAAAATATATGTATTCTATTTATTAAAGATAGAAAACTATTTTAAAATGGGACTTCAAAATAGTCCATGAGGAGAGAAACCTGGCATTGGTACATATTACGCGGGCTCTGATTGTGATCCGACCAAGGGGTAAGATTCCCAACCACACTGAGCATCCCAGTTGGATGGATTTCTTCATGTGTCGCAGGAAACTCATCTTTCCTGCCACCATCACCCCCATCAGGACATCTTATTTCCATAAATACCTGTTTAAAAAAGTTAAGGAATCAGATTTTTAGCTTGCTGAGATCCAGAAAACAAGATCCATACAAATCTAGCATTAGGGCCAAAAAATTTCTTTCGAATAGGTCTGAACTGTGATATAACCTGTTCAAATGGCCCAATGAGTTCGATATTTAGATTTTCCTCGGAAGATATTGAAAGATTTCTAACTGGTCGAACAAATCTAGAAGGAGATGTGAAAAGGAATAAACCAGGATATGCTCCACATATACTCAATGGTACATATCCAACTTCCAGATCTTCAGGAATCTGACACATATCGTTAAAATATTAAGAATGAGAAAAGAAAAAAAGAAAAAAAAACAGAAAAAAAAAAGAGAGAGAAGTAATTGAAGAAAATGGAAAAATACAAACCACATGGGGAGATGAAACTTTTAATTGTCGTAAATGAGCAACAACTTTTTCTACTTCACCAGATGATATATAACCAACTATGCGACCATCTAAAATAACATTAAGAACATCAGGAGGACCCATTTGAACAAGCTTTGGTAGTGACGGTATCATTCCAACTGCAATTAGGACACTCAAAATAGACGCCCTTATTTTGAAGAAGTCTCTAACTTTTCCTTGAGAATTGAAGTATGATGTAATTCCTGAGATAGAAAATCATAGAATCCAACTGAATTTTCCATCCACTACATAGCAAATATAGAGACTAACCATTACCCTACTAAATAGCAGCACAGAGGAATTTATAAGTGCAGCCACAATATTTTATGATAGAAATTAAAGTACCAACTTGATTAACAATCTTGGGAGAGACGAAATATCAAGTGTAATATCAATTTGTCAGGTGCAGCATATAACTCTCTTCTGACTTATGATTTTTTTTCTTGTTTAAAGCATTTTTTCCTTTAACTTGTTTTTAATTACTGTGAAGTAAAATTTTGCAATTGTTTATTTTTGTAATTGAATCAAGTCAACAAACAAATGTCCCTTGTGTGAGTGAATTTGTGTAGAGAATCGAAATTCAGTTGAAGGAAGATGTTTGTCTTATAATTCCTCATCTCGATTCCCTTTCTTTTTCTTTGTGGGTGTTCAAGTTTGCACACAGTTGAACTAATCTTTAAAAGCAACTTCTCAAGACCCTACTACTTTGTTTTCCTTCAATTGTTCATCTTTCTTTGATTCATTGAACTTCTGTGACTTCTTTGATTTCTCATCCTTCTATCATATTGGAACATGTCCTTACAAGAGCATCCTTTGTCGGGGGACATAATCTTGGTCGTAAGAGAGTTCATTTTATTGATCTAGGTGGGGTTTTTCTAGTTAATCGAGTTCCAACCATTTATTTAAGGTTCCTCCAAAATTTATGTAAAGAAACAATCCTTCAACATTTCCCAACTGCAATTAGCAACAACATAACCACGTAGTCATCAATTGAAAGCATACACATGGAGCACTAAATGCACAAATTTGTGGTATTTCAAAAAGTTGATTAAAATTAAACATCCGAAGATGTTCAGAAGGGCTCTACATATAAAATGTACAAATCTTGCCCCAAGATCCTAAAAAACAATTGTATGTGCAAAGAAGTTCCAAACTTTTGCACAGTAAATTATTGTACAGAGCACAATCAGTAACAGTCACAGATATGGACAACTCTCATATAGACACATAAGATGAACGGCAAACTTACTGCAAGTGCTGGTTAAATGATTCAACAAGCCACATGGTTCACCATCAGGAGTGTGTACTGGACAAAGAAAACCCCAGGACCTACATGATAATACCACATTATCAAAGACAGGCAAAATCACAATGCCACAAACCTACAAATGGCATAAAGAGCAACATACTCAGGTAGCAATTTCCGCACTGTTGTGGTGCGAAGTCCAGCAAATGAAGCTCCACGATGAACAGCGCGAAAATGAGATATAAAGCGCAAAAAATTAAGTCGTTCTGCCTGAACTGTAAAGCCTGCCCTCTGATGAAATCAAATATTCACATTTTATAACAAAAATAGAATACTCAATGCAGAAAAATATAAAAGAACTCTTTACAGTTGTGGAAAGGAAATGGACCTTTTGCCCATATGAGGAGAATAAGATCCTCAATACCATTTGTCTACTCAAGTCTTTTGGTGCAACCCCCAATACCATTATTCATTAATACGTCCAAAAAAATCAATTTCTGATACTATTTGTCAATGAATTGTAGATCTCAAGGAATGGCCAACATTATGCACTTATTGGCTAACCATAAAATTATCCCGGCATGCCTTTCTTCATTTTGTTGGCAAAAATTAATGGAGAAACAAAACTAAAAAAATAACTAACTAGAGCTGTAAAGCATGTATATCATCACTGAGGCTCTGAACTCAATTTATTTTGTGATATATCAAGAACTTGATCACTGAAAAGTTTAAATCAACATAGACAAAACTACCAAACACCTTATCACATGTTCAGTGATAATATATATTTCCTACATAGGTAACACAATTAGCACCAATGTACATTCTTACCTGCTGCAGATCTAGGCCTGTTTGTGTAACCAGTCTTCCGGTTTTCAGCAAATTATCAATAGCTGAACTAATCTGTTTTGACGGATTCTTGTCCATGACTTTCTTGACATCAGCTACTGATGATATAAAACAAATAGATACTTTCAGTAACAAAAATAATATGCAAATACTGATATTCAAATTTGAAGATAATTAATTCTAATTAAATTAAATTAAATTAAATGTAAAATAAAAATAAAAAAATCAAAATGTAAAATCGAATTTTTTTTTTCAACAAGAAACATGATTTTCGTGGGGCAGTCTGTGTGTACAAAAGAAGCTTTAAACTGAAATGGTAGTGAACAAAAATAAAGGTTTAATCCTTTTCTTTTAATAAAAGAAAAACAAGGGTATTCAAAGGTCCTCTTAGTTAGCTGAAGGGGCATAGTATTTCATGTTCTGACAGAAATAGAGATATTAATACAGCCGAAGTTGTGTTCTTGATAAAGATTCAATTTTAGAATTTGAGGACAGATTAACAGTGGATAAGAGCCACTGAGTTGATGAATGTTAATCTGACAATAAAAAGAACCTTAAGCGTTCAAGAGAACTTACAGCTGCAGAAATCAAAATTTTTGCTGGAATCGCTAAGTTCATCTTGAAGAAGCTTTTTCACCTTTTGCAACCAGTCTTCTAGTTTCTCCTAGAATTTACATCAAAGCATAAGTTTAATAACAAATAAGCTTTATCGTGTAAAAAGAGCATTAAGGTCTTGCTATTTTTCTATTAGAAAACGGAACTTGTATTAGCAGAGTCAAGCTATCAACACAGCATATAAATTTCTCAATAGCTGAATCTATCAAATTGTGTGTAGAGCCAGCATAGTATTGACACAAGGTTTCTTGATAATTGAGTTTTTCCAACCTCCTTGGAAAGAGAAAATCACACGCTTACCTATTGAGTTAAATGAACATGACTTTTGTATGGTTTAATTTTGGCTGTTCTCGCTTATAGAAATCTTAGTGAATAGCATAATAAAATATTATGCTTTGACAGAATAACATTCTTTAATGGTCCATAAAAGTAGCATTGCATGTGTATCTATCAATTAGGCAAGTGATACGTCTGTAATTGGGCTGGGCCACTAAATTGTTGTTATATCTTTTCCAGAATCGTCCTTTCCAAGACAAGGCAAAAATACTTTGGCTCAATCCATTAAGCACGGATAGTCCATTTTAGGCCGAGTGTTCGCGTTGGTCACAAATACATCTGACACACTCTAGACAAGTGTCTAACAAGCTATTTGCAGTGTCTTTTATTTTTTTAGTTTCAGGCATGGCTTGGACACAAATAGATAAAATTTTGAAAAAAAAAAAGACAAAACTCAACATAAAAGATTGCACTCTAAAATCCGAACCAATTATCACATACTGCATATATCTTAAAAGAACCTATGTGTATTTTTCCATCGTAAATGAATCATGAATGAAAACTTTTCCATATCAAGCTTCTATGAGATAGAAGTTCGGCATTTTTCTACCTTCATATAAATAGTAATCAGTTGACCAGGTAGCAGAACGTCTTGGTTTTGCAAGGAATCAGGATTGTCAGGTACAGACGTCTGATCTATAAGGGAGAAAAGTTTCTGCGCCATAAAACTTATCAAGGGGAAAGACACGCACGAAAAAATAAAATTGTCAGTAATACGAAATGGAAAATCATAAATGAATGTGCAATAGAAAAGGAAGAAGTGCACAACTCCGTTCTAAATCAAAATTTTTAGGACTCTTGTTAAATAATAATAATAAAAATGCCAGATTTAGAAAAGTAATGGCAGCTCACATGAGGAGATTGAACTTGTCATAATTGTTGTCGAGGTGAACAAATATGTAGTTTTTGAAAACTGCATCTGCAATCTATAAACAAAGACGTAGAGAATTAACCACTAATTAAAATGCTTTATGAAGTGAACCTACAAAGAAAATGGTTCATATATTGACCAAAGAACGTGTTATGAGTAGAAGTATAACTCACAGTGGACATTTTTTCTTTTTCCATCCCCTCCATGACTGGCTGGAAGTGTTGTCCTATATTTACAGTAAATTCAATTAATATATATATACATATATATATATATATAGGTAACGGTTACAACCATAGAAATGACCATTTAAATTATACTGAGTTAATCACCTATATGCTCTAGACATTGACGATGATCAAAAAGTGCCAGGTCTCGAACTTCATCAAGAATAATTTTTGCCCTTTCACCAACTAGCTGAGTTCCAACAGCACCCTTACCCTTTTCGTGTTTATCACTATAACAGCTTGTCAGACTTGCAAATATTTCATGGTCAGTTGTGTCAATTAGGGCCTGACAAGACAAAGTAAATATGGAAACTGTTCAATGTGAAAAAAGACTAGAAAAAACAATAATTCATATGCTGCTTTTTATTCAAGGAGAAATCCAATATTTAGTTATTGAACCTTCAGGACAACCCCTATGGGAAGCAAGTACTCCTTTCCCTGAACCCTACAAAATTATGTTAAAATGAGAATGTCTTCAGCTTCACAAATCTGAAACGTAGAAATTTTAAATAGGTATATATCTCTGTAAAGCGATGTCTACAAACATTACCAAAAGCCAAGTCTGGCACTTCCATTCCTAAGATAATATAATTTGACTGTTACTGAAGATTGATCTTCTCTTACGCACCTGGATTTGATAATCAAAAATTTAAAACTTAGGTGATATCTAAAGATTGAATGTAGATCCCACAAACAAAAAAACAAAACCAAGAAGAAAAAGAACCTTATAACCACTGCTTTATCGGTGTAACCTTCCCGTCGATCAGCAAATGAATTCCTCACCATACTCATCGGCTGCAAAGAGTTATGACACCAAAAAAAGTTATAGCAAATAGTCTTTTAAAAAGAACTTAGCAGGTTCTTTCGACTAGGAACCAGAAAACTCATTAACAAAATTGAAAAGTAGGGTGGAAATAAAAGACAACAATGCTAAATGAGCCAGCCATCACATATTTCCTGAAAGTACAATAAGCATTCAGACACCCAAACTCACCCGAAAGACTTTCAAAACGACCGATATCTCTCCTTAGAGCACAAGGACACGGTTATACAACATATAGAACAGATCTTAATCAAGTAAGTTTGTAAATGACCGATCTCTCAAACCCCTCTTTTTTTTTTTTTTTTTCCCTATGAAACGATCATTGTACTAAACCAAATACAAGACAACCTAAGGGCTGGGGAAAAGGAAACGCCACCCAATATTCTACAAAAGCAATGCCTCGACTAGTAATTGTGAGAAGTTTTTTTTAAAAAGAAACAAACTTGCATTGAAAAACAAATGAAAGAATACATGGACATACTAAAAATCAAGCCCACAAAAAGAAACCATATCGGATAAAGGGTCTCCAATCAAGTAAAATAGCATCTAAAGAATAATTACAAAACTGACGACGTCCAAAGAGAAACATAGAATCTACTAGGGACCACATATCAGTAGGATCTCTCACAAGCTCACTAAAGGTTCTATTGTTTCTCTCACCACATAAACCCCATAAAATAGTCAGATCTCCACCTGCCATAGAAACTCCCATTTTCCCAAAACGGTGGTTGGGTAAAGAACTAGGTTGTAGATACAAAAGAATTTCATAAGGTTTGTACAACACCAAAAGGTTGTTTGTGATACTCTTTAATTCCTCTTTTCCAAATAAGCCAAAAAGCAGCCAATAAGCGCAATTTCATAAGATCTCTCAACCTCTTGCTCAACTTTGATTCAAAGAATAAAGTTCCAACAAGTATAAATTTCTTTTCTTTTCTTTTTTTTTTTTTTTTTTTTTTTTTTTTTTTTGTCCTTTTGCGGCTGGTTGTGGGGAACGTTAGAATTTTCAATACTCAAGGTTGTTGCCAAAGCTAAGTGTCAAATGCCCTCCTCCAACTCATTTGTGGAACTCCTTTTAACGATCAAGCCAAGATCCTTCAGTCCAATGGGATGGTTCGGTCAAAGCCTTAAATGGAGGAAGGATAAAGTATTTTTGCAAAAAGTTGGGCATGGTTGACATATTTGCTCCAGCTTGAGAGAGAGTGATGTAATATATATTATTATGTATAGTCATCCTTTATTGCAACTGCACATTCTTAGTTTAGGGTTCTCTTGTGTACCCATATATAAGTGACTCTCTAATAAAGAATACATTGCATATTTAACAATACTATTCGCACAATATACCTCCTCCCCACCGCAAATATATATATTTATATATATATATATATATGTATATATATATATATATATATATAGAGAGAGAGAGAGAGAGAGAGACATATATCATAATAGAGAGAGAGACATATATCATAATAGAGAGAGAGACAAATATTTGTAATTTGAAAGGCTATCCATTAGTTGTTTCTAGGGCAAGGTTTCATTTCCTCTAAATCCCTCGGTGTTCTTCCACCTTTATTTAAAGCCATTTTATTGGATCTTACTAAAAATAAACTAAAAAATCAATGTGAAATTCAACTCTTGTATACATACACACATATATCAACAGAAATCTAAATGACACTGGATAAATAATGATTGCATTCTAAAAAACCTTAATCCTTGACTTTGAAAGAAGCCTATGATAAAACAAAAGGTAGCTCACTTACGTAGTTTCTTTTTGGTGCTATCAAAAGCCGAACAACTCTCTCCAGCCCATTCATAATGAAATAACTACAACATAATTGAAATAATCAGAATAGCCACTCCAAATATTACAACAATAAACGAAACTTCACATTGGAAGAATAAGTTGCCCCATTACAAGAATGAGATGGTTTTTATTGTACACCTACAGAATCGTAAACAAAAATATTCAATATGCCACAAACAATAACAGAAAATTAATTGGGAAACCACCAATAAAAATGGATGACATGGAAACAAAGAAGAAGGCAAGAAAATGTGGTTTTTTAGGGCATTTTTATGAAGTCTTTTTAAATGTTATTCACAGAAATAATGAAGCTCTAAAAGTTTATGCAGATTAGACTTCAATGAAATTCAGTTTCTCTCCAAAAAAATGTCTCACTAGTTCATTCAACACTTGTGATCTTCAATTTTATTGTTATCTTGAAAATCTTAATTTGACCACAAATTCGAGCAAAGATTTCACACTTTTTCGCCCAAGGGGTCTCCAATCCTTTTGAATTATGCATCTTAACAAATGCAAATTATAGAATCATTATGATATTGAACAGAACTTTGTCAAAGAAACTGGTGCCAATTTCCAGAATGCAACAATTGTACATAACAATCATGGAAATATGATTAGCAACTACAAGTTAATGAGAGAACAGAGGTTACTCTTTGCCAAGCAGTAAATTATCATAATTTGAGAAATAGATCCTTTTTTCCCAAAATAAACGTACATATATAATTGAGAAGCAATCTAAGAGAACTGCAAAAGGTAAATAACTTTCAGGTTTAACTTGCAGTTTAACAAAACATGCCTGCCACTAGAAAAGTACCTTTTCCTAACAAACAGTGGTGGCCCTAGATCTAGCATAGTTGATTGCTGATTAGCCATCAAATCAACAGAAGTGGTAATGGCTTTTTGTTTATTATAGCTTATAAATAATGAATCAACCATCAATTCAATCAGTGTTTTGCTTCGAAATTTTTTTGTAGTGTGTGGGTGGGTGAGGGGGTGGGGGCGATGCAATAAGTAAAAGAGTAAAAGGCATGGTGAAGTTACTTACCCACCCATTTCTGATGCCTCTTCTTTGTAGGATACTAGCTTCTTGGGATCAAGACCTCTCAAGTGACAAAGCTTTGACTGAGTAAAACGCACAAAGGGATTAATGACCAGGCAAAATCAGGGAAATACAGAAAAATCCAAGTTTTAAGATATTCATGAACATGTTGATGCACTTATTTGCGGCTTTCAACCTATTTCTACATCTACTTCCTTAAATTAAGATTTCAACAGACCTAAGCAACTACGGGAGTTGTTTCTACATGGGGAAAATAGATAAATATAATTATTTAATAAAGGAAAAGAAGACTGACAGTGTCATTTAGTAACAGCAATTATAGAGATATGAAACAAAACGAAAACAAAGTATGGAGCACAACCTTCAGCATTACTGGGAATTGCCCAAAATTAAATTTCTCTCTTATGACAGCTTTTTCATCGTATTGAAAACAAACATCTGCCATCAACTTGCCGGTGTATGAAATTTTAGCTTGCCTACACTGTTTGAGGGGGAAACGAAAGAAGCAGGGTAATCCATAAATCCATTAAAATCACACGAGAAGCTAAAATGAAAAAGAAAATGAACAGGAAAGATCATTCTTAATTTAAACCATACTTCAGAAGGAAGCAGAGCTTCTCGCATTGTTCTCAGATTGCGCTCCTTCTGTGGTGGGTATAACTCAGGCTTACCCAACCAAAGTGAAACAATAGTCAAGAATAACATAATATACCATCAAAATTTTATAGAAATAAAAATCAAAAGCTTCCCAATATGCATTCATGCTATAGGTTGAATAAATTTTATGGAAAGCGCACACCAAGAAGTTACATGATATTTAATCAATTAAATTCCTTTTGGTTTCTGTTTATTTTTCACCCAACTTTTCACATCGCCTCCCCACCCCGAAACCACAACTGACGTGGGTTTGTGAGGAATCTTGCAGCTCCCTCCGCCAAAAAGGTTCCATGGATCTCCTGTACCTTTCCTTCTTCAATTTTTAAAGAATCATCAACCACGATTTGTACTATGGATTAGATCCACTGGAGGTTCAATAGGAATTCCGTTATAAATCCACAGTAGTTGCCTTCAATTTAGCATGCTTCTGAGCAATCTGTTGATGGTGTTCTTTGCACATTAGATGAAGCCACCACAGCTAACTCCACATTGCTCTGAAGCCACCACATCAAACCCCTCGATCCATCACTATGTTTACACCACGAACGTGCATTATCCAAATTTACTTGATAGGAAAATAATATGTATTTTTTCTACGCTACGACTACTAAATTCATGATTGCACTCATTCGTATGCTCCAATTTCCCAACTTACAGAGAGATAAACAGTGAGAAGGATGGAAGAGAGATCTCCATCTACTTTTCCGCCACTATAAGTCAATGATTAACATCGACCGGCAAAATTATCCAATGTATGATGAGATTCGTCCAATGCATCAGTTTAAACAGACAAATCAAAGTAAACAGCAAGAGAGTAAGGCAATAAACATGCACCAGAAATCAACCCCCCCCCCCCCCNAAAAAAAAGAACCGAGCTGAACCAGCCATATTTAAAAGATAACAGAAGAATAAAACCACGCCATAAAGAATCATATGAAGGATATTTCTAAGCTTTCTGTTGGTGAAGGAGTCGTAAATTTCGACGGGTTTGATGCTGTTCATGAGAGTCTCCAATCCCGCATCGACGAGGTGATCAAACGATTCTATATGGTGTCTGAACAGCTCGCGCAACGCCTCATAGTCTTGGTTCTCGAAAAATTTCACCACCATCTTCTCCGCCGTCTTCCTCCGTCCACTGGTTCGCCGCAAAGTGCCTTTTCTCAGTCGTTCTCGACTGGTTAAGACTGTTTGTTCGGCAGGGTTTAGGAGCCGCCGGCTAGGGGTTGGCGGAGGGTTTTGGAGAGCCCGCCAACATGGTATTTATAGAGGTTAATTACCATCTTTTCTATTTTTTTTTTCTTTTTCTTTTCTTTTTAAATATATTCATTTTTTTATTACATTAAATTATAAATTTATATTTAAAACCAACAAAAAAAATTAACAACTTAATAAACTTTAATATTTTTTTTTTTATATTTTAAACAAACAAAAAAAATTTATCTACTTTTTAAATATATTTATTTTTTTATTACGTATGGTAAATTTATTTCTATTTTTCCATTTTTTAAATATATTTATTTATTTTTATATTTTAAACTAACCAAAAAAAAATTAATAAACTCGTTTTTAAAAATTTTATATTTTAAACAAACAAAAAAAATTAATAATTAATAAACTCATTCCAAAAATTAATAAACTCACTCCAAAAATTAATAAACTCATTCCTCCCTTCATCCACCTCTTTAAATATATTTATTCTTTTATTACATTAAATTATAAATTTATATTTTAAACAAACAAAAAAATTAACCCTTCTTTAAAAAAAAATTAATAACTCTTTTAAATATATTTATTTAATATAAATGTACGAGAGTAACACTCTTTATGATTGAGAATAAACTTAGGAATCGCGGCTCTGATACCAAGTTAGAAATCGAGTCTCCACGATACGATATTGTCGACATAATCTCTGACTTTGCTTGGCTTCCCAAAATGCCACATAATATTTATCACTTATAAACTCATTTTCCACGGACTCACGGCTAATAATCTAACACAAACTATAAAATTCAAAATTATTTTATATAACTTAGCGACAAAAAGTTTATGGTCAAATTCAAATTTACTCACTTTAGAATAAAACGTGATAATGAAATTATTTCCATTTTTAAATTTGTTTTTTTTATAATTATTATTATATGATTTAAGAAATTAAAAAATAATTGTAATTTAAGCATGCAATTACTTTAATATTTATATATTAAAAAATTTAAATTATTATTTTTGCCACTAAAATCCGAAAATTTTCAATAATAATATGATTTTTATACAATATTTAATTTTGAATACAATATATAGATTTTTCGATTCTTCCTTCCAAACTGCTTCCCTCCTCTCTCCCGGCTCACCTTCCAGATCACACAGGTCTCTCTCTTCCCCGTTTTCAGTTTTCCTTTGATTTTCCATTTATTATGAGTATATATGGCAGCTCCTCGGGTATATTTGTTCTTATCATCGGGCTTCTTCAGGAGCGGATTTCAGAGGTAGATCTGATGTACTTGGTGGTCGATCTCAATTACTCTTCTCAAGATCATGATGGCCCTTGAACGCAAAGGTGCTTGTTTGCTCTGGTTTCGTTATTTGAACTGTTTAAGTTTTCTCTCAACTGGTATTTGTTTCTTTTTTTGATCCAATCAATATGAATTTGTGCTGATTTAGTCGCATTCTCTTCCTCCTGCTCGAGGGGGATTCTGCGACTTTGTTTTGTTCATTTCCAAGTGATACTGAGAACTAGTAACTCTAATTCTGTATAGAGTTGTTGTTGTTATTATTTTGAGCTGAGGGTAGTTCTATTGGGAAATCGAGGAGTCAAGTGAAGAATTGATATGGACATTGCCCTTTTGAGTTGACGTTAGTTCTTGTTGCTTTTTTTCGTTATGGAATTTTGAGATCGATATTGATATAATAACACATGTATTTACAGAGTGGGTTTATGAGCACCATACTTCATAGTATCTAGGAGTTTAGATGCCAAGAGCCATTAGTCAGAACTCTTGTACTTCAACGCTTCTTTAACATTTAAAGCATTAAAGTTCGAAGGGTAGGGACTTTGTTAACTGAGAATGATCGTCTGGGTTTTTCTTCTGTGGGTTTTTCTTCTGTTTCTTTTAGGTAATTTGAATCTTAGACAGAAAATTTGAATCGAGGTTTTATTAGCTAGTTTGGAATTGAATCACCGGTGGTTCAACAGGCGTGGAATGTAATTTTAACCAACTGACTAGCACGGCTCTTTATAATTAGGTGATTCTTGCTATGGTGACATTATTAAGAGGACTTATATGAAGCAATTAACAATTATTGAATGTTAAAGATCTTCAATTTTAAAGTTAGCTACTTCAAGAGGCATGATCTCTCTACCTCTTCCGGCCGATCATCCATCTTACCTCTAGCAGCTTTTTGAATTCTTATAGTAGTTGGGAATGAAGGGTACCAGGGCTCTAGTTTAAGATAGATTATACATGTATGAAGTATCATTTGTCACTATCTCTTTTTTAAAAAAATTACATTCCTGTTGTGTGGAGTCTGTTAAGATCTCTTATGGACGTGCCGTTGTTTCTTTTGGAGGAGATAAGTAAAGTGGTTTTTAGGTTTGCAAGAGATAAGTCCCTAATGCCCTGATGGTTTCTCCATGGAGGTAATTGTGAGGGCATTAAAGAGGATTTTTTGAATGGCAATTTCTGAATTTTATGCGTGCGCGCAGGTGGGTTTTAGATGCCTTAATAAATGAAACTTATGTTTGTCTCATCCCAAAGAAAAATGCAAAACATGATCAAGGACTTTAGGTTGATTAGTGTTGTTATAAGTTTATATAAGATGATAGCGAAGACCTTGGCTGAGGTTTGAGAATTCTTTCTAGTGCAACTCGAAGTTTTCAGGAGATTTTAGTGGGGGAGGAAAATTTTAGACCATTTGCTCATCACTAACGATACCATCAAGGACTTTAGGAGGAAGAACTAATGCAACTCGAAATCTTTTATGTGGCTACAGGTCTCTTGATTTATGCCAATTCAAATGCTAACCTCCACAAGTGGTTGGGATTCTGGCTGCTTTTTTGTGCTTTTCATGTATAAATAAACTATTAGTTTCCTTCTTTAAAAAGATCACCCCGTTGCTTGTACAGTTTTGAGAGCATTTTTGCAACACCCTTGGTTTGAGGTTTTCCATTTTATATATCTTATTATTTTAAGAAAATGTTTAATATCCTATTAGATAGCTTTGGGTTTCAGTTTATTCTCATTTTCCCTCTCTCTATTAGCATTTCCAAGTTTCTTGTTCCTTCCTTTCTGATTTCCTTCCCATGACATCCTTTTTCTATTCCTGTATTTTCTTCCCCGTCCTCCTGATTTCCTCACCTTGTTTTCTTGTCAGCCATCCTTTTCAAATTTTCCCTTGTTGTGCTGTGGATGAGCAACAATGATCGAGTATGCAACTTCCAATTTTGTTGATGAGAACCGGTGTTATCTGCCCCGTAGAGATTTTCTTAGATAAATGTCAGAATTTTCATTACTGAGGAAACAATACCAGAGGTGGAAAGCAATTTTTAGAGTTCTCTACGATATTGCTATCCTGTAAGCCTCCCTTGACTTTATGTTGCTGAAATGACATCTTTTGAATCAGTATGAATCTGCCAGTCGCAAGAAATGGTAATAGTTTTACCTCTTTTATTCCTGGTTGCAATCCGGTAATTTCTCTTCCAATTGAAACTTTGACCTTTTATGAGACATTAAGTGGTTAAATAATAACTAAAACCTAAAAACTTAAATTGATAGATTACAACGAATTTAATATTTTTATCAATATTTTGATAGTTTCTCTCACTTGTGAAATTGAAAATTTATGAAATGCCTAACAAGTGAAACCAATATTAATTTGGAAAGAAATGGCAATACTTTGATATTATATCAAATATCAAATTACCAAATACCACTGGACAAAAAAGATTTAGTTGATCAGTTATAGTAAATTAAATATTTTTTAGTGCGATATCTATCTTTGTTTTCCTCCAGGAACACCTATGGTCTTCTAAATGTTTAACTTTATATCTTTATTGGATATTGTTTTAGCCATATTGACTAGAGAAACCTTCTATGTTCTCTATACAATATTTAATCCAAAATCATTTTAATTTCTTTTGCTTCTTTGTTTGCAGAAAGTATGCAGAGGAACTGTGAGGCCTCTATAAAATGCCTCCAGAATAATGGAATGCCATTCAGTCTGCAACATAGTGGAAATTCTGTTGATGGTTTCCAAGAACGTACGGATGAAATCAGTTGTTATAGCAGGAATGATATTCCTGAAACAAACCACCCATTGGTTAACAATTTTATTGAACGTCCAAATGAATTTCACAACAAACCTGCTTATCAGCATAATTCTGGATCATGGCCTGCCTTCCATTTTGACTCTCAAAAGGTGCAGCAGTGCCAGATGAGTGCTTCCGAATGCCAGTTCTACTCTTTGCCAGTGGAGAATCGCTTCCATTATGTTCCTTTCAAAATGTTTGAACAGAATTACCATTGTGATTTTCGGCTGCAAGAGTTTCAATATTTTGTGGTTATAGACTTTGAAGCAACATGTGACAAGGATAAAAATCCCCATCCTCAGGAGATAATTGAGTTCCCATCTGTCATTGTAAGTAGTGTGACTGGCCAACTCGAAGCTTGCTTTCAAACGTATGTGCGCCCAACTTGCAATCAGCTCTTAAGCGACTTCTGCAGGGATCTAACTGGCATTCAGCAAATTCAGGTTTGTTTGAAGCTTAGCTTGTTTTTCTTCAAAGAAAATAATTACGCTTGGAGGTTGCATCTTGCTGGCATGGAACAAACTTGGTGGTGTGATTGATTATCGATTTTACTTATTGTGTCCTACATTTAGGGTGTTTTTTATATTTAATTTTAAATCTTAATTTTAAAAAATATATATGATTCTTATCTTTTCTGATTCACTTATCCAATCTCCCTCCATAGTCTTAGTTTGGCACATAATTTTCTTTTAACGATTTCGATAATTTTCTGATGTTGTAATTTAGGTGCCTTTGAAGTTTGGTTCTAACGTGTGGCCTACCACTACCTATAATAGGGGTCTTCATGGGTTGGTTTGACTAAGATATAGACTTGAATTGAAACCTAGCCGAACCCTTGAAAGCCTTATAGTCTAAGGGAAGTATCTTGTGTTCCATGTAGCCTTTGGAGTCTTATATTCTCATTCTATTTCCTTTATAATTCTATTTGGTCATTGTTTATCTGTTAGGACCTTCTGATGTTTATCTTATCTCATTGCTGTCTATAGGTGGACAGAGGTGTTACTCTCAATGAAGCTCTCCTCAGGCATGACAAATGGCTTGAAAAGAAGGGGATAAAGAACGCAAATTTTGCGGTGGTAACTTGGTCAAACTGGGATTGCCGAGTCATGTTAGAGTCGGAATGCCGTTTCAAGAAGATTCGGAAGCCTCAATATTTCAACCGGTAAATGATCCTCACAAAAGCTGTTTCTATGCATAGTACAAATAATAGTTCAAATCATATCACGATAACCTAAATAATCATGAACTCGGAAGTGCACTAGAAGAACAAAATCATTTTAATGCTATTGGTTGTGCTGTTAGTAATCAATCAAGGTAGGAGCATCCTCACATTTGGAGCTTAAAATCTCGCAGGAAAAACAAACCAAACAGTTTATCATTGATACCTTCATCCTTCAGCCATTTGCCTAGTCTAACTTTTACAGCTTTAGCTGACGGAGCAACTTTTCATCTTCTCTAATTTGCCCCCAATGACTATCAAGTGTTCAGCATTTTTGTTTATCAATTACTACTGTTTATAGCTTCAGTGGTAAAACGTTCCTACATTTAGTAGGAAAGTGCTCTGTTTTTAGCTTTAAACGGACTGGCATATTTCATTTGCCTTTAGAATAGTATTCCCTTTGAATTGTTCATTGACAGTCAGTTACATTTCAAGTAAAAGAACGAACATACATCGATAAACATACTCGGTGGTGCCCATAACTTTTCACCAGTAGATAAACACGGTTATAATTACTAAAAAATTGTATATTTATATTTAGTACTGCAATTTAGTTCTTACTTCTCTCTTCTGATTTGACTGATGACAGATGGATCAACTTAAAAATTCCATTTTGTGAGGTTTTTGGTGGACAACGATGCAATCTAAAGGAAGCTGTTGAGATGGCAGGATTATCTTGGCAAGGTCGTGCTCACTGTGGTCTCGACGATGCCAAGAACACTGCACGTTTACTCGCCCTTCTTATGCATAGAGGCTTCAGATTCTCCATTACCAATTCATTGATGTGGCAGACTTCTGACTGCCCATTTCAATGGAAACAACAACCCCCAGGAGGCGTTACATTCCCGCCGCAACCGCCATTGAAATCAAAGCCTATGCACATTCCCATCTTCCATTACCACCCCTACTGTATCTGTGGGGTAAGGAGCAGCCGAGGTATGGTTCGGAAGCCAGGACCAAAGCAAGGGAGTTTTTTCTTTGGCTGTGGGAATTGGACTGCCACCAAGGGGGCACGATGCCATTACTTCCAATGGGCCTCTCCCTGATGCATGGAAAGATTTATGAATCTACTTGTTTGAAGCGTTCACTAAAGGAATTTATGTAAAGAAAAGAAAAAGAAAAAAAAGGTTGTATTGAAAGAAATGAAGCTTGATATCTGTCTCCTGATAGAAGGTGCTTGGGTGTGCTTGGTGAGGTTTCTGAGTCATACAGAACTAAAAAGAGTTGGTGGTTGAGTTATGAAACTATGGTCCTTCAAAAGTGGCGGTGCAAGCTTTTTGGAGGCTTCCCAACTTGTAAAGCTGACTTGACTTTATTGACTGGAGAACCTATTGGGGAGTGAGTTGCGAGAGTTGATGGGTAGTTTAGGATGATGCTTTTCTAATGATCGATTAGGCATGCAATTATCTGAAGGATCTTTTGGATAGCTATCCTTCGCTTTGCTTTGCTTTGCTTTTTATTCTTAATCTTAATCTAATGGCAATCAGTAGAATGCTAATATCAGCCCCCCCCCCCCCCCCCCCCCNCCCCCCCCCAATGCTCTTAATTGGTCCTATTGCTTCTTAGTCTCTCCTTTTAGACATGAACATCTTTTTTCTTGCATGGTTGTGTTACAAGCTACAACAAACATGATATGGTAGCTTTTCATCTTTTTTTTTCTTCTTTCTTTTATGAAACGGTTATTTATGCATTTTTAGAATGGCAACGAGAGGGAGAATATTAGGATTAGCGTGGAATATACCCTTTTCTTTTCATTGATGTTCAGTTATATGACTGATTGGCGTATAGTTTTATTAGGTGGAATTCATGTGTTCTTTATACTTTCTGTTTTGTTTTAGTTCGAGTGAGTATGAATATATCTATAGTGGTAGATTTTTTTGTTCATGAGTATCAACTTTGATTTAGACATTTTCTATGTTTGTGAATGATTTCTAGAGTTGCGTTCTTGAGTAGAGATGTCCACGGTGGAAATGGGAAACATTTTTTAGACGAGAACTAGTAAGCAGGTCAAAGTTTTTTTGCCTCCTAATTTGTAATGATATATTTAAGATATTAATAATAAAAATTTGTGAAATTCAAATGTGCTCCAGTTTTAAAACTGCGAATTTTGAAAGAGTGCGATTGTGATGCTGCAAATCCTGAAAGAGTGCGATTGTGATGTTACGAATCTTGAAAGAGTGCGATTGTGACATTTGTTCAAATTATTTCAAATGATCCTAAGTGAAACAATTGTATGAAAGTGAAAAAACAATCCTGAGATGCTCGTCAAATGTAAGAAGGAAACACGACTCTGCAATTAGAATACTAAACCATCTATGTTAATCACATATTAAGCCATTTTAAGCTCAGAACCTGCTAATGTTTCTATTAAACAAACAACAAGAGTGCCACATGATTTTATTAACGCAATGGTGTATGCCACATCTCTGACAGCCGCTTTAACTTCACAGATTTGTGAAATTACAAGCTTTACATGAGAAACAGAGGGCCCAAATTATTCGTAAAAATTTAGAACTAACAACATTATTATGTATGTAAAGCTTCACGCTGAATTGTAAGTTGAATGTAAGTTCAGCAAACTAAAGGGACTCTGTATGAAGATCTGTTCTTCTATGGGAAAAAAGCAGAACAAATTACCAGATCTTAAGGGATGTCAGTTTTGTACTCAATTACTCCTATGATCCCGTGTCCCTCGAGACTTTCTGGTCCAAATCATCGACATAAGTAGAATGCTTCTCAACAATATGTTCGATAATATGTTTCTCTACTTCGTTGCCAACCTGTTTCGGGTCACGCCGAACATGAATATTTTCATTATCAGTAACAAGTGTTACCTCCTCTTTGCGGGTCAAAAGTTCATTTGCAATGACCATATGCATCTTGTACTTTTTCAGAGCTGCATTGGCCTTTTCCAAGAGGATTTTTACATCAGTCTCTAGCTGTTGTTTAAGGAAAGGGAAAAAATTTAGTGAAAAAAGAAAAAAGAGTAGAAACCCATAAGGGAGTGAATATAGAAGGCAAGAAACAAAAGAAAACACAGAAAATATGAAAGCATCCCAATAAATCATAGTAGGAAAAATCAGCTAAGGTTTGGAGAGAGAACACCATGTTCAGGCTTTAATCTTGCAGAATCAAACCCTAATAAGTATCTATTGGGCAGAAAAAAGAAGAGGGTTAATCACACACTTCCACCATTGCCCTTTCTTGAATTTTTTCCAATGGGAGCTTTTTAATTGTTTTAACTTCAAACAAGATCTCCCTAAATCCATTCAACTGGCTTTTAAACAATTCATGTGCGGCAGTTATTTGTTAAACAAAGAATGGTTCTTTGAAACTCGATTCCAGCTCTCCTATGGACCGTGTGCTCTGTAAGAACTGAGGTCTATGGAAGAGATTTGGGGAGGGGATTTGTCAGTACACTTAGTTTCTTTTTTGTTCGTTATTTATTATTATTATTATTTTTTTTTTGGNGGGGGGGGGGGGGGGGGTGTGCTTTTACATTACGTAGTTTCAACCAGCAGAACATACCTTGAAAGAGATACAGTACGCCGTTGGAGCCCATTCACTCCTCAGCACTGATAGCATCTTTGGCACCTGAACAAGTCGCATGTCCAAAGGGCCTGATCCTGACTGAATCTTGTGCTCTGCCTGAAATGAAAACGCTAGAAAAATGGATAAAGGCAATGATCGGAATGTAGTTCCACGAATTGCTAAACCAATGAATTGACATTTGACGATTGAGAACACCACTGTTAAACAAATACATATCGTTCTCGTTTGCTTAAACAGGAGGAAATATGTGAATTCATGTCCTTCACAATCTATTTTCTTCATTAAACCAAGAGGTGGAGATGCAAGTATAAAACTAGCCATCCATGACAGTACAACAGTTCAAGCCTATTGATCTTTTGGACAGATACAGGCTTCTATATGACTACAGATCTCACACACAAGACACACAGGCACACACATCAGATGTAAACCACACGTATGCTGCATAAATGCTAATCCTAATTTGTGTAACAGCAAGGAAATTCAGAGATGAGAAGAATTGTTGAAGCACGCTGAATAAATGCACATTAAAATCTCTTTTTATTTGAACTGATGGTAAATAGGAAACAATTACTTTTGTGCTAAACCATTACCATGCTCTCCCATGGAACATAAAAGTCAGACACAGCTGCAGCAAGATAAAAGAGTGCGTAGGGCCCAAGACTCCTCAATGATGTCGCAACCATGTGCAATATCTGCAAAATAAAGAATACGATTAAGAAAAAACAGTAGATGATAATGCGAATAGTGGCCAAATTTTGCCGAACTGTACATGCCATAAAATAGAGAAGTTTTTTCTGGATCAAAAAGAATATTTAACCACCTATGCTTATAAGCTCTTAATATGTTCCTACACAAACTTGTTGAAATAAAGCTATATGCATGAACTAGATCAATTACTTGATACATTGGATTGTGCATTTTGACCTAGACGAATATTAAGATCAGATGCAAGTATGCACCACTGTTACTTTTGTGTCCTTTTTATCGTTTGTGGGAGTAGTACTAGTATATAAAGGGGCTTCTCTCCATTGCAAATACAGAAAGTAAATTTTTTTTTTTTTTTTTTTTTAAAAAAAGACATTCGAGAGAACTATTTTCTTCCCTTGTGCTCAAGTTTGATAAGTTTCACCTCTTTAAACTTCTAGGATCTAGAGTGGTATTTTCACTTGTGAACCCCATGAATATGCTTTCCTCAAAACTTGCATAATTTGAAACTCTGGCTTTGAATTAAAGATATTGCAAGTTTTGACCAATATAAGGCATATATTCTAATACTAGATCGCTCCTGCAGCTAGCACACAAATATGGACATAACGTAACCTAAAAGATCGGGTTCTAACCCAAAAAGAAAAAGAAAGGAAAATTACCTGAAGATACTCAAAAATGGTTGTGAAAGGAAGTTTCAGAAGTGTGCCATCTGCTACTGCCTGCAATATGACCACTCAAATTTTGCTAATCGATGGTATTTCCTTATCAACCAAGCTAGATATGGGCAAATACACAGAAAATATAAAGAAAAATCAGAATCAAAATTGAGTGATGATACTATTAATTAGTCCATACAGCATGATGCTCACTGATTGCCCACTTCACGGCTTCTGAATAAGGCTGGCGCACTGTATTTGGAAATGAATTAAAGTCACCTCACTATGAATTATAACAATTAATCAACAAAATAAAAGTGTGCTAGAAACGTTACTTAACCCTGGGCCCCAGATAACAAAAAACTTCCTCTTTATTAAATTCACCAAATAATAAATCAGTCATCCCAAGTCGTCCCTAACTATTTAGAGTGAGGATATTGTACATAAAGTCACTATTCCACCCAAAAGTTTACTTTTAGTTCAAAACAAAAGGAAAGTTTCCGTGTACACCTATGAACAAATGCTGTTTTCAAGAACTACGATGTATCCAACAGAATACGCAGGAAATTAATTTCCCATCGACAGCAGATGACACTATCACAGACGTAACCAGCATAGCATGGATAAAGTTAAGGACCAAAAAAATCAAAAACCTTGAATGCCTGACCCATGGGTGAACTCAAAACACTCGAGGAATGGATAATCAGGAAGCAAACTGCAATATGGTTGACAGGTTCCCCTGATCACAGAGCCACAAATTAGCCCAGGAGAGTATCAAGCTTTAACCTGGAACGATTCTTACACTATGCGGTTCCAACAAAGATAAGTGCGTACTTCCGGTATAAGAAGATAACCGAATATCCAGCCTTCAAAAAGTACCTAGGAGAAATTGGCAAGATCACTTAAAAAAAACAATGTGTGATCTCTAAAATAACACATGTGAAGTGTAATGTCATTTACTCTGTGGATGCTGCACCTCTGTGACCTGAGCTGAAGTTGTCTATATAGCGAACACATTTTTGCTCTAAAGGAACTGTGGTGCCCCCAGATGTCACACAAACAACTTTCCTGGCACTTCTAGTTCCTATACTTGCAAGTAAATTGATCCAAAAAAAAAAAAAACAAATTAGGTAAAATTACAAGTTTAATTACTCAATTTTTTAGGACGGTTTATTTAATCATTGTACTTCAATAAAGTTTGTAACAGATATCTACACTAGATAAGTGTTAAGTAATGCAAGTACTGGCAAGGTAATCCCCCAAGTAGAATATTAGAGAATAACAACTAATCAAAACAAAGAGACATGCTTAAGAGATTAACGAAGAAAGAACTTGCCAGATGAATTCATTTCAATAAATTTTTTCAAATCTTCACTGACGTTCTCAATATTCCTCAAAGGGGGAGCTGAATCAAAAAATGATTTGATTTCAACATCTAGGGCCTCTTGCGCTTTCTGCTGTCCGTGTACATCCATTTGGAAATGTCCTCAAAGAGAATCTATATCAAAAGCTCGCCCTGAATTTCAACATGGAAGAAATTTTAAACACAATATAACGTGGATTGAAAAAAAAGAGAGAGACAGACAGACAGACAGAACCCATAAACACCACTAAATATTTTATTTGAGAAAGAGATTTTATTTGAAGCAAATCCCTTTTTTCTTTGCCTTTACGAGTTGAAGAATTCGGATTTTGATTCTTTCGTATCTTCATAGAAAAATTTGAGAAATAGAACCATCTTATTTGGACTCTAGGAAACAACAGCATGTTAACAAATGCATCCAAAGCATTTGTGAAATGCCCATTGTGAACGCAGCCTGATATGACTCCATTCAATGAATTAACCCTTGGGCTCAACCCTTTTCTTGTGTGGTCCAGGTATTGGAGAGCAGCGTCAATCTCTCTATAGGGAGCAAACCCCGAGATTAGTGCATTCCAAGATATCAAATCAGGCCTCAACCCACTTGATCGCATCGAGTGAAATGCTTCCATCGCCACATCGAAAATACCTTTTTCCATGTAAGCGGAAGCAAGCACAGTCCACGAAACCACATCTTTTACACTCGTATAAAGAACATTGATCGAAAATCTAAAATCCCCACAATTACCATAGAAGTTCATGAGAGCATTCCTAATGAAAATATCAGAGATCAACCTCTTCTCAGTGACATACCCACAAACCATTTACTTGTCTTCACCCATTGTCTTCTAGAACATACTATAAGAATCGTAAGCTCAATGTGTTTATCAGGTAGTATTCCCTCATCAAGCATCGATCTGAATGCCACAAAAAGATCACTCCACTAATCTGACCAACAATACGCCCTAAACCAGAGCTGTGTAATCTGGCAATTTTCTCACAGGAATTTCATCGAACAGCTTACAGTCGCTATCCACAAAACTTCACATTAAACTTCGCCAATTTGTTTGCAAACAAACCATCAACTCAACGAGAATTCAATTTAGCAACCTGAACATTACAGCTAAACAAAACTAAAGTACGACCAATTGGGATATTAGAACCTACATCATTACAACCCGTACTTTTGGCAATTGGAAAAAAACTAACACTGGGATCTTTATGGACCGATACCGCGTTGAAATGCATCCTACAAGCTACATTCATGGAATTTCGGGAAAATCTAAAAAATTAACTCTGAAGGCGATGAAAAGCCAGAAGAAGCATTGTTTGACGAAAGAAAACCATGTTCCTGAGTTGCCATATTCGGAGGAAAAAGCTGAAACCAATCCACATAGAAAAAGAAAAAACTACATGACCTCGGAATTTAAGGATGTACCTGATCTGTGTAGAAGATTGGCAGAGAAGGAGATGGAGACGGTGAGGAAACTTGAATCTGTACTGCTCGGAAACTTTTGCCGCGTTATCGTTCTAAATGGGCGCTCTTTACAGGTGAATCAAGGATAAGCATAAATTTGTGTTTATCTTCAAATTAAAATTAAAAAGTAAATTAATAAAAATATTCCAAAACTTATTTAACACTAGTGTGTCTGATGTTCCCAATTACCTAGTTATCATGAACAAGAGCGATCGTAAATAATTAAAAGTTATTATCTATATCGAGAATGATACATTATTTTTTGGTGGCTCAATCATAGAAATTTTATAGTTATCTATGCTTTAATTTGAGCAATTCTATATTGAGTGATCTCGTACGAATTTTGTAGAATATAGTGAGTAAGGACAAAACATGTTGAAAAGACTCGTGTGTTTGTGCAGATAGTATACACTTTTAAGAAGAGATGAGTAGGTAGCGTGATCATGTCACAAGAGATGCAAGAGAATGTTAGGGTGCATAAGTGTTAAATCCGAATTCTGAATCTTATACAGCGTTTGTGTCATGTTACAAAAGAATGTCGGGACACATAGGTGCCGAATCAATATTCTAAATCCTGTACAGCATATATGCAACATGATCACATTACAGGAAAATGTCAGGGTGCATAGTGTCAAATTCAA
This sequence comes from Cucurbita moschata, assembly GCF_002738365.1. NCBI lineage: Eukaryota > Viridiplantae > Streptophyta > Magnoliopsida > Cucurbitales > Cucurbitaceae > Cucurbita > Cucurbita moschata. The sequence continues at coordinate 633,019 of NW_019268532.1, forward strand.
ATTCTGAATCTTGTACAACATTTATGTATCATGTTACAGAAGAATGTCGGGGCACATAGGTACTGAATCAGGATTCTAAATCGTGTACAACATACATGCAACATGATCATTTCACAGGAGAATGTCGGGGCACATAAGTTTCTAAATCCGGATTATAAATCCTAGACAATATCTAGGTAACGTGATCATGTCACAAGTAAGGTAAGAGAATGTGTAGGTGCCAAATTTGGATTTTGAATCGTGGTCAACTTTTCGGTTGGACGTACCAGGTATTTTAGTGGGCTTGAGCTTCGGTAGTTTTAATATTGGGCCTAAGCCCAATTATGGTCGGAGCTTTGATAGTTCTTTAAGTGGGCTTGAGCTTCCGTGATTCTAAAATTAGGCCTAAGCCCAATTATCGTATTGGGCCGTGCTAGTTTTTAGTGGGCTCAAGATATTGGGCTTGAGTTTCTGAAGTTTAAATATTGGGCCCAAGTCCAACTCGATATTCAATTAAAGCTTCCCTGATCTCGAAACGCCGCACCCATTCTCCCAATTCCGTTTACGTTCGCTGATTTTGGCGGGTTTTTTTCTTCTTTGATGGAGATGGAATACTCTCCTTGAAACTATGCAGAAAATCCTTGCATTACTTACAAATTACTGGTAATTTCTATCTCTTTGATGATTCTGCAAGTTTATTTAGTGTCTTGCTATTATGTTGTTTTTCTGCTGCGGGGAGGGAAGCTGGTGGACTATGTTCTGTAGATTTGAAGTATTTTCGAATGGCTTCTTGAATTTTAGAACTGAGTTTGCTGTTAGGCTGCATTTGATTCAGATGAAGGATAAGTATATTAGCCGCGAAATGGCAAATGATAAGAAATGTAGGCGTTAAGATCATATTATGCGTTTGCAAATGCAAGTTGATCATAGTAAATTTGGTGGACCATGTGCTGTAGATTTTCAGTATTTTCGAACGGCTTCTTGAATTTTAGAACTGTGGGATTGCTGTTAGGCTGCATTTGATTGAGCTGAAGGATAAGTATATTAGCCGCGAAATGACAAATGATAGGAAATGATTGGAAATGCGTTTGCAAATGCAAGTTGACCATAGTAAATTTGAGAATTTACAACAGATAGAACTTCAAATTTTAGGTCGGATGAACTTTACTATTGCTAGAGATCGTATACCATATTTTTCTGAAAACTTCAATGATGTGATTCTTCATTAACTGTTGGATTGTTTGACCTTTATTTTAGATATCTATAACTTAGCTCCATGGTTGAGATACTTTCATTCTTTGCTCGTTACTTTGAGGCCTTAGTTTTTAATGATGAATTCTACGCTCTGCGTTTGTCATGGTAGTCAGTTGTAGTATGCATGACACCGTTTCCTGTGATAGAATGATCTTAAAAAAAAATTTCAAGTTTGTCTTTGATCTTAAATCTCAATTTCAACCTTTCTCGATGTCATTGGGGAGTTTGATGCTGGACATTAAGAAATAATAGGGGTGCAAGGAGGAGAAGAAAAACAAAGTGATAACAAAAAAAACGCGATCAACCAATTCAACATATTTTATGTATCCAATAAGCTCATCAATCAATACACAATAGAGTTAGATTTAGAATCTAGTTCCCGTTCTTAGATATTTTTAATGTTTTGATACCCATATTTTAATATGTTTCATTACAGTCCTTTTAGAAACAAACCAGTTTAATCCTTTACATTAATTAGCCAGTAAAATAGTCAGAAAAAGAAGGAAAAAAAAAAAAATTAACATGGTACCCTGTGGAAGTGCATTAGTTTGTGTGTGTAGGCAACTGTAAATAATCTCAAGGATTTCAATATTTCTTCATATTTGACTGGATATTGAACGATGGGAACCACTATGTTATGCTTGTACAGGTATAGTGATTGAACCGAATGAACCAAAATTAAAGAAATAAGTACTTAACGAAAACTATAATTTTGGTTTAATTAATTGTCAGCCTAATGTAAGAGTCGGAAGCTAAATAAAACTATAACTAGATTACGGATCGAGATCTTTATAGAATTTCAGTTAACTGATTTTTGAAGTATAACCTTTTATTTTTGCCTAAAATAGGCATCTTTTTTCCTCAAAATTTTAATTTGACATCATGACAAACAGTCTCATATAAAGGTTATGGGATTCTACATAGGTTCTTCTTTTTCCCCCCACTAATGTACTGTGGTATAAAGCCTTCCATGTGCAGTCGTGAATTAAAGCTTTCAATTAGAAGGGCAATTATGAAAACGATGTAAAAGCTTAAAGAAGAATAAAAATTGTAAAAGTGAGGGACTAAAATTGAAAAATAACAATAATTTAGGGGCTGAAATTGTAGTTTGACCCCATATTTTGTTTGTTAATGCCATTTCCTAATAGAACTATCAACTCGCTTATAACTTTCCTAGTAACAAACATATTAAATTTTAACGATTACTTAAATTGTTTGATTTCTTTGTTGCCCTTGCATCAGATCTGTATTGTATGCGCGCATAAACGTAATTTTTGCAGAAAGAGTAAAGGTTAAAACCATGGATATGGATATGCTTATGGTTACTCATATAAGTGCATCCTATCGGGCAGCATGATCAAAGCCATCATATTTGTACTATTGCTCCTCTACGTTGTCATCACCTGGGGTCACATTCATGGCTTTTTGGGTGATTAAATCGCAGTGAAGCAATATATTGTTTTGTTAAGATGTGTATTGAAGCCATCATATTTTTACTATTGCTCCTCTACGTTGTCACCCCCTGGGGTTATATTTGTGGTTTTTTTGGGTGATTAGGTTGCAATAAAGCAATTGATTGTGTTGATAAGATGTGTATTGAAGCCATTATTTCACTTCTGGAAACTTTTAATCATGATAAAGATATTATGAGGTTATGTATTGTTTTTTTTAGCGGGTTGACCGAATACCACACATTTTGTTTTCTATCCTGTGCTATGTAATAACGGAGGGAGATTGGAAAATATTAACGTATTGGGTCAATTTACCAGCATTCTGTACAAGTCTTTAAATAGCTTTACTAGGCACAGATATAAACTGAGTTAATTTCCCAACCAATCAACGGTAAGTTGCTATTGTTTAAATAGAAGAATGAAAGAAAAGGGAAAAACCTTTAACACTGTGCATGTACAATGAAGTTTCGACTGAGTATACGTAAATTGAATAAACAGTAAGAACCGGATGAATAGATATTCTTGACGTTTCAAATTAGCCCATTGTCCAAGGCCTGTAAATCAACCTTGTTCATGACTATACTGAAATGAAGTTGTAGCCAAGGGTAACACTATTCTTAAGTGATTCCATAGAATTTTCATTTATTGGTATTAATTAATATTGATTTATTCGTGTATTGTGGCTATTATTTTTTTTTTCTTTAGGATACCTGATTGTCCGTAGCTGTTTGAGGATTCATTTGTTCTTAGACAGGTATTTCTATTATATAACATTGAGGTGGTTTAGATGAAATTTGCAGACTCGCAACTTGAAGATTTGGCAGGATACAGCTTAGCGAAATCTATGGTATTGCTGGTGGTATAAAGTTGAGGCTGAGTATGGTTACTGAAATAACGGTGACATAGTCAAGGAATCGTGTGGGAGATCCTTTTTCCGGTTAAAGTGCGAGGATCAAACATCCAATATTCTAGAAATTCAGATGCACGATTTCTTGGCTTCGCATTGCTCAACATGGTAACAAGATGAACCTGTTTTTCATTTGTTTTCTCTCCAAATTCTCTGTTCTCATATTTTTCAATTGTATGCTGTAAATTAAACACAAAACAAAGTCATTCACACTTTCACAGAATGGTTTTATGATTTTCATGAAAAGAACTCGATTAATTTACTCCCCACGAGGAAGTTTAGAGAAAAGAAAAGAATATCTATTTTCAGTGGCCTATTATAATTCATTTGCTGGTCTGTATCTTCTTTACAGCTTATATGTTTCGTAATTATGAAGTTACAGTGGAAAAAATCGAGTGTTTCCAAATGAGTCATGTTTATAAGCATAGGGATGTCTCAGCTGGGGTTACATGCTCTGAAAACCGACACTAAAATTCTTAATTATTAATGTCTGAGAGGAATATCTTTCTTCTTTTTTATATCTCTCTTCTTTTTTTGTTCTTGGGGAAGTAAAAGAAAATCATTATCTCTGATGATTATTGAAAAGAAAGTGTGCTTTACTTTAAGGACTAGGGAGCTGTTAGCGATCAGGCGTCTGCCAGAACTTGTTCTCTGAACGGCTGACCTCTACTACAATACAGCGAAGCCTGGTTAGTTTATTTCCTTCCTCCCCACCCTCTGTTTATATATCTGTCTGTTTTGAATCAGCGCGCTACAATTTGCTAGCTCTTTTTGTAACCTTTTAAAACAGGCTATGCATGAGATTCCTGCAAGAGACAAAAAGCATGAGATGCAGTTGCAACTTACAAAGTGAGCAATTCTTATCTTTCTTTTCCAATTCTCGTGTTATATTTCTGTTTCCCTCAAAACCGATAGAGAAAAATCAGCAAAAGAAGAAACCAAAATTATTCGATAGAGGAAGTGAGAAGCCAGGAGATGTCCGGAAGAAGGATGATGAAAGAAGAGGAACCTTTCATCATCAGACTCCATAGCTTTCAAAGGGAACCGAATCAGACAAAAGCTTGGGGGTAAGAAAAGGATGTTACTTTTGGGGGGAAAATATAGAATTAAAAGAAATTAAAAAAAGAAACCAGGAATCTCACTGTACGTATTGCCTTTTACAGCCCCCTCTAAGCCCCCACTTTTCATCATTCTTTCACCGCTAAAATGATTATTCATATTTACTATCCCAACTAAAAGTCTTAAAAGACACCGCTCTGCCCGAACTGAACTGGAGAGAGGGACATCACTTCTGCTAGAATACCAAACACTCAAAAAAGAAGATGAAATTTTTTGGATTATCCTCCCCTCTTGTATTGGAATATTAACCCATGTCTCTCTCTCTCTCTCTTTGAAAATTACAAAGAAGCTTCTTCCTTTCCTTTCCATTCCTTTTGTTCACTCAACTTTCGTTTTCTTCTTTTCTGCACAAATATGCGGGACATATATATTATAAATTCTAATGTATTTTCATGGGTCAGTCTTATTGGACTTGGGTGTTACTTTAATGTTGAGATGATGCAGCCCATTGACCTTTTTCCATGTTCTGTAATCTTTTTGACTTTTCAGCTGGTCAAAATTTTCAATTCAAATAAACAATCAAGGATATTATTTTGATTGTACTGTCCAAGTAAAATTGTTTTACTGTTTTACCTGTTCATTTTAGATTCTCATCTTCTTGACCATAAGCTTGATTAGATATTTTTGCAATAAAAAGATTATAACAGATTTAATAATAGTCCATTTTTCGTATTAATTATTTTATTGGCTTCTCATTTCTTTTTTGCCCCTTCATTTACCTGTTGATTGTTTTTACTTTGTAGAGGATTAAAGAAAAAACTGGAAGCGAGAAGCAGGGAAGGGTTAAAAGGTACAACAACTCCCAACAATTGATTCTTCTACTAGTTTTTTTCAAAGTTTTTTTCTTCTTCTTTTTTCTTTTTTCTTTTTTTTTTCTTTTTTCTTTTTTGGCCTTTGAACCATAACAACTACAATATTTTTCCATCCCTGTGACTGTCTACCTGTGGCTACAAAAGTCCAAAAGCTTCTTCCTGCCTTCAACGATTTCATCAATGAAATCATCAAGTTGGCAAACAATATTCTCAGCTCCAGATCTCAGCACCCCAAAACAGGCTCTCAAATTCTCAACCCTTTCTCTAATTCCAATCTCTGTTTCCCATTCCACTACTCCCTGCGACCCCATCCCCACCCATCCCTCCAATTCCGCCCTCAATTCCTCCATCGCCATCTTCGACCTCCTAAACTCGTACAGCAAAATCCCAGGCCTCCCGTTCATCTGACCGATTTCTCCGGCAACTCTCTGCTGCAATCTCGCCGTCGATATCATAAAAGCTGAACCAAAAAACAGGCACCCTTCATACCCTCCTCTTACAAAATTCGATTCCGGCCAACAGTAAACCAGTCCGTAGAGTAAGATCATGAGGAGGAGTGAGCTCACATTTCTCATTGCGTACAGAACTCCCCTGAATCCATTGAATCCGTTCAGCTTTGATTCGATCGATACTTTTTCATCAAATCTTAGAGAGAGAGGTTGAATTCTTGCTTCCATCAGTGCCCGATTCTCCTCCTCCAATCCCACCGCTTCCCGTCGACACCCTGATATTGCTCTAATCACCTGTATTTCAAAAGGTCGAAATCTCTTAGATTATGAACCCAATGCTTCCAAACAAAACAAAATAAAACAAACTAACACACGATGAAAATTTAGATTGGGATTGGTATTGGGATTTTCGAAATGGACCTGGCGAGAAACTTGTGAACTCAGATGGCGATGAGTATCGAGAGAGGAAGTGATATTGAACCCAGCAGAGTAGAAATTTTCGATGCCAGAAATGCCTGATTTGAGGACATGGCAGGCGTCCCACAGCTTGGAACTCTCATCCATATACTCATCCAACCACTTCTCCCCCACAGGCAAATGAAGCTTTTGGACAAGGAGTGTCAATTGGGAATGAAATGATCGGAGAAGTGAAAGAACCCTTTGAAGGAATTGGATTGACATGAAATTATTTGAAAGGTATACCCGTTCTAGATCATCGATCCCTCGAGTCAGAAAGGTATAGAAGCCATTGACAGAGTTGGTGGAGGAGGGATCCATTGTGACCTTGTGGCAAGGAGAGAGAGAGAGAGAGAGAAGAGAGAAAGAGAGAGAGAGGACAGAGAGAGGAGGGGGGGGNGGGGGGGGGGGGGGGTAGAAGTAGAAGAGGGGGGAGAAATTGTTATTAAGAAGGCTGGTATTTAAATTGAAGAAGCATCGAGAAATTAAAAGGAAGGAGTGGGAAGAATGGGAATTAGAAATCCAATTCTATATCTTTTTAGAAGCTCAGGTTTCTAAGGTTGAAAAGGATTGTTGGGAGCAATGATGGGTGTTTCCTATAGGGGGGAAAGGATGATTGGTAATATGCCATTTTCATTGTTAAATGGGCAGAAAGAAAGAGAACCCAAAAAATAATCTAAAATTCTCAGAAAATAATTAAATTTATAAAACAGTATGTGAATTTTTGCAGAAGAAGAGGAAAATAAAACCCCCCAAAAAGTTAATAGAGAGAAAAAAAAAATCACCTAAACTAAAGTTTTAGCCCATAGGACCACAAATTTCCCATGAACTCCCATCCAATTTCTCCCTTTTACCCTCTCTCCTTTAAAGTAGCTCCCATTTATCACTCTTACATACATAAAGTTGAGAGAGACATAGATAGAAAGAGAATAGTTGTGACAAAACTTTTTTTTTATTTTTTTTATTTTGTTTAACTTATACCGTATTAGTACAGTATCTAATTATATAGTAAGAAACTCTCGAATGTTCTAATAACACTCATTTGAAAAATGAAAAAAAGTTGTTAATGGTACTTTATTGAAAATGACTCAAAAATAGTTTGAAAACGAAATTATTTTGAGCGATTTAAAAAAAAAACAAAACAAAAACAAAATGTCTAGTTCATCGTATACGAGCAAGTGACTTTTGCTTCTTTAATCTCCTATCTTCCATTCCCTTGAAATTTGTGTGTTTGCGAGAAGGAGAGAAGGGGAGGTTGTTCTTATTTTTTATTTATTTATTTTTTGATAATCCTAGATTTTCTTTTATTTACTTTCATTGATTTTTTCAAAAGAGTGAAGTTGGAATGATGAGGTTCCTTGTATATAATAATGCATTTTTCGAAACTTTCTACTGTGCTGAATCATTCTTTTTAGGTTTCAATTTTAAAAAAAAAATATTTTTATTGCCCTTTTTTATTCTTTGAGGGACAAAATGGATATGCTCATCTCCCCAAGTCTTCTAGCCCACTTCCTTCCCCTCAACTAATGTTTTTAATATATTTTATTTTATCTTATCCCACAATATAAAGTTGCAATAACCTTCCAACTTTTTTTTAATTTATTTGTTTCCTTCCAATTTGAAATTTAAAAAAATCCGAAAAAATGTCTCTGTATTGATAACCAATCTTTAGTAGTTTTCACTGTTTGATTCCCATCTTGTTATTTTGTCAAAAAGTTTTATTTTTTCCCATCTTATTATTTGATTTCAAATTTATCTACTTTTGTGAAAAAAGAAAACATTAAAATTATTATTTGATTTTTAAATTATATGGTCCAAATTTTATTTTCAATTTTGGGAGAGAGAAATAGAGAGATCCCATTCACAAAGAAGCCCATAACTTTGGTAGGTCTTAACTGCGACCTATCAACTGCAAATCTACAAATGAAATTTCATGGGTACGATCAGATGGGTCCCAGTTTTTTGTTCTTCCTTCACTCCCAATAACTCAATTTATTCAATTAACTGCAGTTATATCTTCAGAGATTCCCTTATGTTTTCCTTTTTTTTACTACTTAGAATTATTCCTATAATACATTTGTTTTCCTTCCAATTCTTAGGACTGTGGACCTTGATATCTTAACCCTATAGGTATTAGCAAACAAATAAAAAAAAGAAAAGAAAAGAAAAGAGTGTATAAAATAATTCATAAGAATTAATAAAAGGAGTGGCGGAGTTGAGTGCTCGTGGGGTTTTGAAGAATGGGACGTGTTTAGAGTATGTTGGTCTTTTGAGATTTTCATTGGAAAGTGAATTATAAATAAAGTAGGCAAGCTTGCATTATTTAAGGGCATTGATTTGGGCACCCCTCCCCTTCTCTTCTCCCTTTCGACCACCTCCTCTCCAAAATTACTTCTTAACCCTCCTTGTCCTTTATGCTTTGTACTTCACTCCTCTTTTATAGAATTTTTAGTATTTTCCACGAGTATATATATCCATAACTCTTTTTTTCCATGAGAAAAAGGTTTCCTTTTCTTTTTTCACCTTGTAATTAGTTAACCCACTTTAACATTAAATTTTAAAATCGATATTAAGCTTTATCTTTCCTTAAGATTTGTGCTTAGCTATGAGTATTTTTTTTTTTTTAAATATATATAAATTTGAGTAGTCTTATGGTTGGATGGAACTATTTTTGTGATTACTTGATAACCCTCCTTGTCCTTTATACTTTATGATATTAAAATTTTGTGGTTAGTTATGAGCTTTTTGTGTGGTTGGATAAGACTCTTTTTGTGGTTATTGGCCTTTGGATCGTACTGGATTAGTTGCGTTATAAATTTTGTTATTGAATTTTGGCAGTTTTTCTTCCTTTTTTTTTTTTTTTTTTTTTTTTTTTTTTTTTTGGATCATTGCAATAATTGTAGTCAAAGAAAAGTGAGAAAAGGAGTTGATCTTACTACTGAAGTGAAATGGAATCAATTAAAAAACTTAGACACTAGAATAGGATTCAAAACAAAAACACATATCTCTATCTTTGATTGAGATGGAATCGTTTTTTAAGGCATCTGATTTAAATAACACACCATTTTAGTGAAGAAACCAAAAACCCCACTTAAATGCATCCAAATTCTGCCTACTTAGATTGAGGTAGCTGAGGATTTAGGATCAGCAAAATGATAAAGGGTTGCTTGGTTATAAAAGGTAAAGGTGGGATACCCATCTTTTATTATGCTTTTTTATTCTCATTTATATCTATAATCATAGGGATCCCTCTCTCATAAATAATACAAAAGATGGAGAATTCATTTATTTGAGGATTCTTCCAAAGTTACAACTACTTGGACGAATACACTCCAAAGAAAATAGGGTATGGTATATTATTAGTTTGAAGATAGTTTTAGTGGTTGTGAGATCCCACATCGACAAGAGAAGGGAATAAGTATGAGTATGGACGCTTGGCTCCCAAGGGAGTGGATAGGGGAACGTAACCTTCTTTATAAAGGTGTGGAAACCTTTTTCTAATTGACGTGTTTTAAAAAAACTTGAGGGGAAGCCAAACATACAATATCTACTAGTGGCGATCTACTAGTGACGAACTTAGACTGTTACAGTAGTCAAAACTTATTTTTTTTTTTTACAAGAAGCCAAAAATTCGAATTCTCACTTAAAAAAAAAAAGTTAATAGTAAATTGATTGGTTAGACCCACGGTGTTTTTTAAAATAAATTTGAAAAAAGAAAGATGAAGTGCAAAGTGTTTGCATTGAATGAGAGTGTGGAAGTGATAGGAAGGGCCTGAAATTGTGAATTGGGGTCCAGGATGGAAGTGAAAAGTAAGCAAAATGGATGGCTAGATTTGAGTGGCAAGATCGCTTTCATCATCATCACTGTGGTTAGCCCTTAGGAGAGAAGTCCCTATGGGGAAAAGAATGTTTCACTTTCTTCTTAATGGCCTTAGATGGATACAACTGGATGGTCCATAGCCCCTCAATACATTGAAAATGATTCCAAGGAATATTTTCTTCACTTACAAAACTTACATAAGTGGGACATCCTTTCTTATTCATATAATTTATTTCCATTACACTATTATCCTTTCAATCTTATATCATACGTACTTAGATTTGGTTCCCTCCCATTTTTATTTTTTATTATTTTTATTTTATAGATAGAAATTCTATTATTTTTAAATTCATAATTCATTTTTTTTCGAGATTCCATACATCTCTTGATTACTAATCATCTAATAATTTCTTCTACATTTGTTTTATTTTATTTTATTTTTTTTTCATTTATTTTTGTTGAGGATTATTGAGAGAGGAGTCCGGTGTTGATTAAGGGGTTGATCATAGGTTTATAAGTAAGGAAGGAATACTATCTCCACTTATATGAAGATTTTTTAGGAAACTAAAAGTAAAGCTATGAAAGTTTATTCTCAAAATAAAAAACATCATTTCATTGTAGCGAGTCGTGATTTCTAACCATTTTTGTTTAGTTGAGAAAAAATGTTTGATCCAAAAGCTACCGTAGATCGTTTGAAATATTAATTTGAAAGACGAAGAATATGGGAACAGCCCAAGGAGGCGAAAGGTTTGATAAGCCTTGTCTTGTAGAAGTGGCTTACCAAATATTAATCCCATATATATATATATATATATATAATTTGGCTCCAGTAATTTTATTTTATATGATAGTTTCCTCTTGATTTGATTACTATTTATTAAAAACTTAGAAAATGAATTGAGGCTCAATAATTATTTAGACACTATTTAATAATTATTTAGGACGAATTATTATTCATTTTATTATACTTCCCTTTTAAAATTTCCTAAATTGTTTAATAATTGAATTGTATTCTATATATAGCCTAAGGAAAGTTCTATTTTAGATATACTTCGACTATTTACTTTAACAAAAAAAAAAAATATATATATATATATATTTGGGTCTAGAAAATGATATAATTTCAAATATGGTATTATATAATTTCTAAACTTTAAATAAGATATTATTTTAGTCAATGCCATTAACTTTTCCTTAATCATTTATCAAAAAATTGGATTTTATTTCCAATTATTTGGCTTCAAGTGGTTATTTTATGTCAACAGAATGGTATAAATGAAGTGAAAAGCCTAAGATTTCCAAAAATTAACAATAAATAAATAAATAAGATTTTTTAAAAAAAAAAAATTTGTGAAAAAAATGAATTAAAATGATGTTTTTGGGGGGTTAAAGGCAGTGGTTGGGTTAGTGTGAAGCAAAATAAGGAGGATCTAACATCAAATCCTATCCTATAGGAAATTGATGGCAATCTTAGCTATAAAAATCATTACCAATTATTATATCAAAGTTTCCTCTCCCTTCAAAAAAGATTTAGCTGTCTAAGAAAATTACCAAATTTCAGTACATAAGAGAATGTCACATCCTTCAAACCAAAAAGAAAAAAACACAAATCTTATTTTTTAAGGTTTACACATTGGATGAAATGTCTATTGGTGCAACAGCTCAAGTTTGTAGTTAGTAGATATTATCGCTTTGGTCCATTATGTATCGTCATCAGTTTCATGGTTTTTAAATACGTTTGTTAGGGAAAAGTTTCCACACTCTTATATAAGCAATGTTTCGTTCCCTTCCCTAACCAACGCGGGATCTCACAGCTATATTTGGGAAACCAAACTTCTCATGAAAATAAATAAGTCGAATCCTTTGAAAGAGATGTGGGCATATCGATCAAAATTTCCTCTTGATACGATAGAATATATTTAGTCTAGGTCATTTCTTATGTACCCATCTTTTCTGAGCCTTCGAGAAATTCATTATCTGAAAACCACACCTTAGAAGAATTCCTACCCGACATGATTGTTAGTTGTTCATCCCAAGCAACGCATGCAAGCTCGTGAGTTCTTAGCCTTTAAATCTTCTTCTCTAAGGTGGAGGTGTACGAAGTTCGCCTAGATGGCATTTGAGTCACCTCGAAATTTGCCACCTCGGCCTCAACTTAGGTTCCTAATTGAACGTTTGACCCTTCTTTTAATGAAAGTATTGATTGATCTAGAATGTATAAAAGAAGGGTCAAACGCTCTTGAAATATTATTATCATAGTTCAACTAGTTTAGTCATACGTCATCAACCAAAATATTAGAAGTTCGAACTTATTTAACTCTTAAAAAATGATTTATTTTTTCCTTATATTAAAAAAAAAATCAAAGAACGATGCAAACCAATCATATCTAAGTAAATCGGTTTAACTTTTCATGACAAAATAAAATAATTATAATGTAAAAATCTAAATATAAAACATAAAATCAACCCAAGATTTTGAATATGATTAAAGATCCAACTTGGAAAAGCAAAATAATAATAATAATAATAATAATAATAATAAATTGTAAAATAAGGTTGGATAAATGTGCAGAAGATTGGCCTCCTTCCCAACCAAAGAAGAAGGGTAAAAATTGAAATTCACCCCGTTGGGTAAAAAGGTAAAAAAGAGGAGTAAAAAATGAAAGCGACACGTGGCGAGTCATTAAGGCTAAACAACCCTCCCTTTCTCAATTGACATTTGACCCCACCTTATATTTATTCTAAACTTTTTAACTTAGAATTTCAGCCACTTGCTCATTTGGATAAGAATTAGATATTTAATTCATAAATAATTATAAAAATATCTCTCTCTATTTTTCTCTCTCTCTTTTTTTTTTTTTTTTTTACAAATAAATATTTTATTTTTATTATTATTATTTATTATTATGATATGACCAAAGATGGCATAGTTTGAAGCAATTATGCTTTACTTAGATTTGGAAATTTAAATTTTAATATAGTTGGCATAATGTGTGGGGGCTATTTTCTTTTTATTTATTATTTTTTTAATTATTGATTGATTCTATTTTTAAAAAAATTAGAACCAAACCAAATCACTCAACCGATGTGGGATACCGGTTGGTAAATGTAACGATATTTTCCACTTTAGCTCGTATCACCAACAGTCTTACGATTTTGAAACCACACCTATAAAAAGAAAGTTCATTCTCATGATATCTGACTATGATACCATTTGTAATAACACGAGGCCACTGTTAATAGATATTGTGTGTTTTGACCTGCTATGTATTGTCATCAGCCTCACAGTTTTAAAATGCGTTTATAGGGAGAGGTTTTCAGACCCTTGAAATATTTTGTCCTACTCTCCAATCGAGGGTTCTTTTAGTAAAAGTACAGGACACCATTTCGTGAAAATTACGAAAAAGAGAATACCTTGGGTTGGGTCGGGTTGAGTTTGGTTTGGTTTGGTTTGGTTTATTAGAAGGAGGTTTGCTTTTATGAGTGATAATGGGTCAACTACTTTCAAACTAACACACTTCAAAATCATTATGAAATTAAAAGCAAAAAAGTTATCCATTTTTAAGTCAATTCTACTATTATTATTTTAAAGGGTAAATTTATTATTTATTTATTTTTTTGGGAAAAGACCCAATTACCCTTTTTGACTAAACGTTGATGGGATTTTTAAAACATAATTTTAAAATAGTTAAAAAAAAAAAAAAAAAAAA